>NC_054472.1:76447182-76756557 GCF_017639515.1 Carcharodon carcharias | reverse complement strand
AGGTCATCACATATTCACTGACAGTTCACTCATTGCCAACTCAAGGGTCATCACCACGCCCTCAACCTCCACCTGGCCTTATCTCCTCTGGAGACTGCCTCCTCAGTCCTGCAGTTTAAATATGGCGCCCAGTGTGAGGAAGAGACAAGGTAATGGTGTGGCGGGCAAATCGAAGACCAGCACCAGCGAGTCGTCATGTTTCCTGTGGCTGCATAATTAATGAGGTGGGAATGGGATATATGGCGCGAAAACCCACCATTGTAGCTGGTGGGTAAACAACTTTTTTCCCGCCCACTAGCGCACTTTGTGCAAATCTGGGACAATCCCACCCAAAGACTCGTCCAAGTCTAACTTTAACTGGGCACTTTTTATAATGAGGCCCAATTCATAATTTAGCACCATTTTAACATTTAAGTTAACAAATGTTGGTGAGTACGTAATTGCATTGCTAGCAAACTGGAACAATCAGCAAACAGGTGAGCACTCACCTAAAAAAACAGAACAATTCAATTTATCAAATGCATTCCAATTTAAAGTTCAGCACAGATATCAGAATATTGACCAAGCTAATGCCTTGTCAAAAATTCGATTTAATTTATTTTTAAAGCAAATTTCTAATAAATTGTAAATATTTCGTAGCATATACTACTCTAATTGCTATTTTAGGCTCAATATTACAGAAAAAAGGAATATTTCATCACATTCTTCAGATAATTGTAACAGTCTTTGAAATATATTAACAATACATCTGGTAAAAATTATACAAAATGAAGTGCTGTTCAAAAGATACCTACTTTTTTAGATTCTGCTGCCCTCTGAATTACATGATATCATTTTCCCCATGGAATTACCTGGGAGTTGTTTAAATGAATATCATTTCATAAATTTTACATCTATCATGTGTACATCACCAGATTATTTGTGATGCATAAAAATTCTGAACAGAAAGTACTCAGCACCCAGGGTCCACAGGCAATCTAACGGTAAAGGTTAGCATAGTGTTTAGTTGTTGATTCCAAAAATGGCCATGCCAGTCACTTAATGAACCCTCAAGAGATACCCTCCCATGTGGAGCAGGTTGTGTCTCCGCTCGAGGAGGTTTAAATTAGTTATATCTTAGAATAACCTCTGATGAAAAGCCTACTTCCAACTGTGTTCCTTGTCACTGGCTCTTCAAGGAAATAAACCAATTAGTTGTTTCTGTACTTTACCATTTCAATTTCGTATTAAAGATACAAAGGTCATGAGATTTTTTTTCTCTATTTTTGGTGTCAGCATTTGGAATTCATTTTGTTTGCAAATGAGTGTGAGTTTGGAGAAGTAGTTATGCCGTCAGCATTTATTGAGCATGCTTGTTAACCATTTTGGCAATTTTCTATTTTTCAATTCAGACATATTTTTGAAGGCGTGGTGGTATGGGGGTTAAGGGTTAATAATTTTTACTCACCTATTGTTACCAAGTTACTGGGAAACATCTATACATCTCCAATAAAAAATAATGAGTACATTTATTTTCAGCTGCCTTATCTCTTCCAGATTCCTTCTAAGTAACCACCAGAGCAGTTTTCATTTTCAGGCCTGCCTTTTCTGATCTGCCTCACTCTGTGCACTGAGTTTTCATTTAATTTACATTTTGTAACATCTATATGCAACAGTAATTATACACCAAACTGCAGGCTACACAAGCAACTATCGCTTTTGCTTCTTCATTACCACAGCTGCTTTCACATGGATCCTAATCTTGACAGGTAGCATAATTAGAAAATTTTCTTTGTCTTATTAAATGTGACTTTTCTCCGTAGAATTCACTTTGATGAACACAAAGAAGAGAAAATATCCTTCAAATCTAGCAATGAAAATCAAGAGGGACTTTTATTTTTAGCTGCTTTTGTTGAACCAGGCAATGTTATTATCGGGAAGGATATTGTAATGCTGAAAATGTGCTGTTGGGATTTAAATCACGTATTAGCCTCGAAAGCAGAAAGTGCTGTAGGGCCCATGCAATATATTTTCTCATTAATCTGATTGAAAGATTATCCTTCCTATAGCTATGGAAAGTCTAATACCCATATATCCTTCTCTCTGGTTGTAAAATTTAGCTTTGTGCAAAAGCCATTGTCTCTCGTGACCTAGGGTCTTCTCCATACTGTCTCTTCTTCATTTCTAGCTAAGCCTATCTGTATTATTAAAATCAAATCAGGCTGTGTCTCCATTTTACACACACATTTTGATTATTTTATAAGCCATTGTGGAGGAAAAATGACAGCTTCAGCAAGTCACAACTGCTTTGTGGTAATACCATCATTAAGTGCATGTCAGTGGGGGGTGGGTGGTGGGTGAAAAATATTCTCTATTGTTGCTTTTGTCAGAATCAAGAACGAGTAGCCTGATCCATTCTTATTAACAATTCAGTAATGTTTAAATTGAACTATTAGATTTCCCTTGTAAATAAAAATGCTACAAATGAAGATAGCCAGCTACAAAAATTTGATCCAGTGATGGTTGAAGTTGGTTTTATACACCAATACTTTAAAAATGCACTCAAAGATCTCTGATTATTGGGTCTGTTAATAAGATATTCCACATCTCTATTTTTCTAATTCTACTGTTCAACATTCAGTACTGAACATTTGTAGAAGGTTGAATTGCAGTGAATAAATAGCATATATTTGGATAACAGCTAAAAACAATGAGCACTTAAGGGTTAACAGCACAGCATTGGTAATGTGCACCTCCCCGCAGGTTTTTTACACTCTCCTGGCTTCAGTATTAGGCAAGTCGTTTTGATCAGTGGCTGTAGCCAGTAATTGAAGGCACTCCTGATGATTTCACACAATCAGAGCAATACATTATTTGTGATGGAAGTTCACTAAAAAAGAGAAGCTGGTCTTTAAGGCTGTCTTGCTAATGGTCAATTACCTACCCAAATTTTTTTTACCCACTTTTCCACATCAGAGCTTTGTGGATATTTTCATATAACCTTACCTATCACTGGCATCATCTAGCTGTAGCTCATTGCCTAAAGCTTATGATGAACCTGCAGAAAATGGCCCTAACTAGGTGATTTCTACTTCAAGCTCTTTGACTTTTAACCACATGAGCAGTGCAGCTTTCCTCAGTTATAGATGTCATGTAGATAATATGCAACTAAGGCTACACTGTCTAAGATGTCCCTTAGCTAACCATAACTGTATAATCAGCCATTGTTGCAAAGATGCAATGATTGTGTACTAAATCAACTACAATTTCCCAAAAGAAATTTGTAAAAGTAACAAAGTATATTTCATCCCACAGTAATGTTTTCACTTTAAATGAATTATTGGCTAACAGTAAATGTGGCTTTATTTTTAAGCATCAGATTTGTTAGTGGGGCTGGGGGAATGGGAATATAAGATTTTAATTGATTTTGTAACAATGAATTTTCCTTTTAGTTTTGTTTAATACTGTTTCTGCTAAACAAAAGGTTGCAAGTTGCCTGAGTTTTGTTTTCTGCAGGCTGTTAAACTCACATTGATTCCATTTCAAATAATGAAATGCCTTATATTTTAAAATGTGAATTATTAAAGTGTATGCGATTTAAGTACACCATGTGCAGTTCTATGAACATTGTACAATATTGTTATATATTGAATTAAGAAAATTGATGAAATACACATTAGATTATCTTTTAAATTAAAAAACACAAATATTCTAAACAATCAATGTGTGTCATTTTGCATTTTTTCTCAGAAGCATATTGTAGGAAATCCGTAAATTATTACCAGTGTGTTTATCCGCAGAGAATTGCACTGAGAATCAAAGATAAGGTATGGGTTCAGTATATTGTCTTTATACTGGATGCATTGTATTATCTCCTTATTACTTGGTTGCATCAGAAACTCATTGTACTGACTCTGTTACCTGACATGAAGGTGTCAGGGAAAGCATTGATAGAAAAATGATGAATTACACATCAGTGAGAAAGGTTTTAATACAGAAACATTTCTGGAAATATTACCACAATGAAAGTCTTTCTTCCCTTCCCCAACCTAATAAAATGGATAATTCTGCTAAAAATGTAATGCAGTCTATCCCTGTTTTATCGATCTATTAAATGCAGAAACTAATCTGTTATTGTAAACCCCAAAAATACAATTCATACCGAATAAAGTGCAACAAAATGCATACAGGAAGCTATTAACTGCAGAGCTGCCATGTGAAATCAAAAGATGATGGTTTGCTATTACGGCAAACTGACGTTATTGGTTCCTCTACAGTCATACAACATTCCCTGAAGCCAGGTTTGAAAACTCGTAAAGCATAAGTTTAGCACATAACGTCACCAGTGAAGAATCTTTTCATAAGTCTGATTTGGCAATAATGTTGTAGGTGAATGCAAATACTAATGGATGCATTAGGGTTTTTTTTCTCCCCAGTTATTTACTTCTGAATAACTTCTTTGAGTGGGTTTTGTGGCGGGAAGGGGCAGAAAATTTGGAGAGAGGCCAAAAATTGAATTCCCGCCAGTGGGAGATTAGTTTGGAATTTTCCCCTCACCATTTTCATGGCTGGCTGATGGCGGGACAAGTTTCTTGCTGATCCATGTCGAGAACACCACGTACATGCATTACCATATCATGAATACTCATAAATCATGTTCCTCTCTAAATCTTGCACCACGTCAGCGGGAAATTAGACCAGTCTAAATCATGTTTGGAAATGAGTGGTGTGCAGCTGGCAGCCCCCACTTCACTCATGACTTTGAGGTGAATGCAACATTCGAAGCCTACCTGAAGCAGCGCTGCTCCGGGTTCTCACCAATGCCAGTGAGATGCCACATGGTGTGGGTGCAGGGTTGGTCTGCTCACTGACTCTGTACTCTGGGAAGGTGTGTTCTGCAGGTCTCAGGCAGGGCTGCATATGAGACAGAGACCAACATTGTGAGTGGAGTTGGTGGGGGGAAGGATGACGGAAACATGAGGGACATTGGGCTATGGTGGGGTTGGAGGTGGGGGAAAGGAGGACAGAGACATGAGGGACATTGAGTAGTGATGGGGTTCGTGGGGGAGCGGTGGGGGAATAATGCCAGGCAGAAGAGAGATTGTGAGTGGGGAAGCTGGAGACCGGCATGGAAGACACAGAAGCGGGTGGATGGGAATCAAATTGTATGAATGAGAGGGAATGCATACAGACTCTGGAATACGAGGTGGGAGTGTTGTGCTAATGTGGTACAAGAGGGATGGGTTGAACAGAGACTTATGAAGGTGGGGGAGGAGATGGACTTGCACACGAGGGATGGATTGCATAGAGACTCATGGAGTGGGCGGGGACAGGGAAATTGTGTTGTCTTCTGTAAAGAAGGATTGGGAGAGCTCATTGAAAGACAGTCATAGTCCCTGATCTGGGACCATGAAGTCAGGTGAGAGATTAAAGGCAGTCATGAGGCTTTGTGCACCTCATAGTCAGTATGAGAGATTAAAGGCAGTTCTGGGGCTTTGTGGGCCATACTACAGGGCTATCCATGGCACACACGTGTAGCCCCACTCCAGGATGGGGCAAGGCCTGTGTGTCCAACTGGCATATGGCCATAGCTTGGTGTGCATGGCATGGTGATAGTCTTACAGTCCATAGCCATGGGCATGTCTGGTGTGGAACTGGGCTGCAGATGGGATGGTCAAGGTTAGGGGAGGCATCTGCAGCTTGTAAATGTGGAAAACGCAATAAAGAGGTGTGAATTTGCAGCTCTCTTGGTTGGTGGGGGTAGGAGGTTCTCCTTTGTATGTGACCATGCACTCAGCCTCAAGATGGAGAGGGGTGATGTCCATATGGGGCATAGGAACATCAACAGTGATGAGTTCAGATGGGAGGGCAGGAATGTCCACCACAATTAAATTGGGATCCAAGATTACTGAAGGAGGCTGGAAAATAACTGGAGGGAGGTCTGCCTGCACATCATGAGGTTCCAGGAAGATTGGAGAGACCCGAACACTGACGGGGAAGGATCGAAGCTGCTCTCAAACTAAAAATGCAGCACCATCATCCTGAAAGCCTGAAGCTATTGTGCAATTTAAAATCAAAACTGGAAAAGAATCTGCAAGGGAGGGATCAGGGTCAGTGTGGGAGGAGCCCATGGTTTGACTAAGGGGCCCTTTCAGGGAGCACCCTCAAGCTGCTTGGAGTCTCAACATTGAAATCAAGTCAGAGCTGAGAGAAAAGAGGAAGACGTCCATGAGAAGGTGCAATTGGAGCCACTGCCTTTTACTGCACTTTAACAAGAGGGTGCAGGAGTCATTGGTTTCATGATACAGCCACTCCATTTGAACATTAACAGAGAGGTATGTGAGAATGGAAAATTCAGGCAACTGTAAAGGAAGCAGAGCTGCTGCATATCTGCCCAATCATCAATTAAAGCCTCAAATGTGTTTTCTCCAGTTGGTGTGGATAATGGACCAAAGAGCACCCAGTCATTGCTGACGTGCAAGTTGAGATTGATCAGCATACCAGATCAGAGATTGCACGAATGCCTTTGGTAAGGTGGCACGTTTCATGAATGTGTCCAAACCTCTTCCAACCTCTGTGGGATTGAGATGTCAAGTATCAGGGTTGGCATCGCAGTTACCTAGATCTGTGAGTTTGTGCCTCAGCTGCAAGGCTGCATTAGTAGAAAGTTAGTAACGCAGATGCAGCTCTAGGGCATGACATTGGCTTTCTGTTTGCGAGTGTTCACTTATCTTTGGATCTATCAGTCCACAGGGAGAAGGAGAATTTGATAATAGAGCCTGTGCTAAATGATGCCTTCTTGATGGCACTGATCCAATTGAGGAGGAGAAGGGCTCGGCGCTGCTAGAGCAGCTTCGAGAGGAGGCCTGGCCTCAGGTTCATTGGGAGCCCCAGCAAGGTCCAGGGGCTGAGGAGGTTAGACCCATCCCATGGCGGCCACATGCACGACCAAGAGTAAACTGAAGAAGACTTTCCTATCTGGAGATGAGTGCAATGCTGCACGTGCCTGTGCTTGTCAATTATATCTGTATCGGTGATTATATCTGCCACATTCTGCGGGAGGATTTAATGCCCCATGGACTGGAAGAACATCCCCTGCCAGTGCCCCTGAAGGCCAGCGCTGCTCTCAATTTTTCCGCCTGCAGATCATTCCAGAGATCCACAGGGGATCTATGCAGCATCTCATAGTCTTCAGCACATAAATGTATCAAGGAGGTGATAGATGCCCTCTGTAGTAAGGCTCATCATTATGTGAAGTTCACACTTGATGAAACAAGCCAGGCTATTAGATTTCTGGAGTTTGCAGCTATCTTAGGCTTCCCTAGAGTACAGGGTGCAATTGATTGTATGTGTGTGGCTTTGAGAGCTCCATGGCAGCAGCCCCCGATGTCCATTAACAGAAAAGGGCTCCACACCCTGAATGTTCAACTGGTGTGTGATCATCACAAGCACATTATGCATGTTTGTGTCAGATACCCTGGGAGTTCCCATGACTTATACACCCTGAATCAAGCCCAGGTGGCTTACATATTCGAAGGGCCTCAACAATTACAGGGCTGCCTCCTTAGGGATGAGGGGTACCTGCTCAAACGATGGCTCATGATACCATGCACCATCCTCTGCGTGACTTGAAGTAGAGATACAACAAGATAGGTCAACATGATCCATCAATGAGCAGGCCATTGGCACCTTAAAGATGCACTTCCGATGTTTGGACAGCTCAGGTGGGCTCTGCAGTACTGTCCACAAAGGGTATCCCACTTAATTGTGGTTTGTTGTGCCCTTCACAAGCTAGTGCTTTAAAGGGGGATCACTTTCCAGAAGGAGACATGAAGGAGGCTGAGAGGCCTTCAGACAATGAAGAGCAGGAAGGGCAGGAAATTGAATTGGAAGATGAGGGTCAGCTTCCACATGAGGATGTCATTGAAGAAACACCATGTGGAAGATGTACCCTGACCACACTGATAGCCACATGATTCCAGGAGGACTAAGGCATAGGCAATGGGACACAGCCACATTCCTTCTGTCCCTTAGTGCCCTGCCAATGCACTGAAAGGCCTTTACAACCAGTGACATCGAGAGCAAGTTCAGCTTTTGGACTTGCACTTCCAACCCTCATGGTTCACCAGGGCCGAATCTTCGGAAGGGTCAGCGGTAAACCCTGTATCCATGCACTCTGAGATGTGAAAGTTGGCATAACAGTGCAAACGCTGTGTCAAAGGACTTGATACAGTCATCGCCACCTTAATGAGAAACTGTTAGCGGACACTGAGATGCGCACATGGTTGGAGAGACTGTCATGGCTGCAGGTCTTGTGCTTTGGCACAAACAATGAAGACACCCACCTCACTTTGAGAAACAATTATAGTGTGCCGCTCCGAGGCTGTTTGAGCAGGGCTAACTCCATGCTGTTTTCTATGGAGTAGAGGTTACCAAGGCATTTTGCAGACACTTCCAGTAGATTTTGACAAATCTGCCTGACATAACACAAGGGTGGCATAACTATCATGACTGATCTGCACATCACATGAATGTGAGGGTCACAAAGAGAGGCGGACACTGAGTGGGAGCATGGCTCACCCTCGCAATGAGAGGGCACATTGATGCACATGCACAATGTTTTCAAGTGATGAGACCATTCTCATGAACAGCAAACGTATCTACAAAGGTGCATGATATAAACAGTGATTGACACCTGTGACCCAGAAGTAATGTCAAAGTTTTTTAATTTTTCTAATCTGACTGCTATGTCTTGGTGCATCCCCGACATCCGCAGCAGAGCTGGAGGCAGCTTGCAGACTGCTACACCTTGTTGTCTTTGATGACTTTGGCAGGAGCCCTCTAGAAGGCCGAGACCTGGAGGGCCTTGGCCTGCTTTGAATACTCTGCTGTGCACCCTCCTCAGCCTGTGCAGCTGGAGGTGATAGGGTCACAGGCAGAGGGGATTGGGATCGGCTAGACACTCTCAGAGTCAACTGGGTGAATGGCCCCGGGATCTCCAGCTGCTGGTCCTCCTCCCTGTGGGTGCCTGAGGGCCCCTGCATGACACCCTGAGGAGAAGAGTCTCCTGGAGGGAGGTGAAGGTGCCCCTTGCCCCATCTGGCCTAGCCACTGATGAATCCTACCAATGCATCTAGCGATGGAATGCAAGTCCGAGCACAAATACGGCAGGATCTGCTGGACCAAGGTCTCTAAGTTGGCTGCCATCTTTTCCATGGGGATCTTGAGATGCTCACGTGTCTGAGCCACAGCATAAGAGAGAGAACACTTGGACTCCTCCATCCTTCACTCCAGTCTGTTGACTGCCTCTTGCAACTCTACCTTATTTTTTGCCACCTGTCATTGCATCTTCAGCATGTTTGACAGGGTCGTTTCCAGAAGCTCACCTTCAGATTTAGACTCAGCAGGTGCCTGATCTCCAGCAGTCCACCGAGTGCCAGAGACCTGGGCTGTCACTGGTTCCAACTGCTGTGGAGACGTGTCCATGAGGTGTTCCCTAGAACGTCATCCTAAGCTTGGACAACTAGGACCCAGTGGAGTGCATGTCTCTGTGGTGGTGGAGGATGCAGATGAACGCAGTTACAGGTGCCCTTCTAATGGATCCTTACCATCCTCTGAGGTGGACAGGTGGTGCTGGGGCTTATGCTGGCTCAGCTGCTCTGCCTGGACCTGCTGGTGCCTGTAAGAGCGAGTAGACAGATTTAGTTCGTGAACAAGCTGCATACAACGTTGAATGTCACTCACTGACAATGTCAGGATGTGATCAGCTCTTGCAGGGCTCAGCCATTCTGGCTTTCTGGGAGAGGCCAATCTCACCTTCACCACAGGAGCGATCTCTGTCCTCCCCTGCCAACTCGGCAGCATTCTCCTCGAATTTGGAGAGCTCCTGTATGTCAGCCTCCTCCAGTCTGGGATCTCTCCCTCTTGTTGTGGGTGATCCTGGTCTGCATGAAGACAAATGGCTGAAATATGGTGAGAAAAGTTGGGGGAGAGGTTGGGAAGCTTGTAGGCCTCCTGTGTGTGCTGAGCCTGCCCAAGTCAGGGCTGAGGATGCAGCTTGTGCAGCATCATAGATGAGAAGCTAGTGATGTTAAAATGTCCGTGAGACAATCAGTGATGATGTCTCCCCCGCTAATATTTTGTGAGATCCCTGAGCAGTGTAACCCTTTGAGTGCATAATGCCATAATGAGAGTATGAGATTGGAGTGAGCTGAAAGTTGACTTACCCTGACGGAGCAGATAAGATAATTCATCCCCACCCTACACTGGATGTCGCTTATTAGGCAGGTGCCCAACGAGCTGACCTCACTTGCAACCACCTCCCAGGCTGGCGAGGTGATGCTGGCAGGCCTCCTGGACCCATCCCTCGAGTAGAAGACATCCCGGTGCTGGTGGACTCCATGGATGAGGGCCTCGAGGGAGTCATTGTTGAATCTTGATATGGCTTGTTTCTTGGACACAGCCATATTGAGACGTCTCCTCCGCACAGCTGGGCTGAAGAGAGTCAATGTATGTGTTTGGGTTGAGATTAAATATGGCACCCAGACCTTCGACCTCATTAGGTAATGGCTGGACGGACAAATCAGTGCCTGCCCTGACATGCGATTCGGAAAGCTACTCACCGATGCATAATTATGAGCTTCCGAGTGTGAATACAGGCATGAATTCTTGCCATGCTGGCCAGTGGGGAATGTGCCATGAAACACACCTGCCACTGCACTTAGTCTCCAAAATGGAAAATTCCGCCCTTTGTTATTTTTTCTGCCTCCAGTGAGATCAATGATGTCTGCACCTTGGCTCAGCTAAATGTAAATTGGACAGGCGGTGACATTCATAATAATACTGTTTCCTTCTAAATTGTCATTTTGTTAAATCCATCATCAATTTGCTCAATAAAAATCTGGTGTGGGATTCAGTAATGATTGTCTAACCCTTTAACCCATATAACTGTTTCTGGTCACCTAGCTGAGGAACCTCTGGGTCGGCAGTAGATGACCAAACAGTCTCTTCGTATGACTGCTTTTGAGCAGTTTCCAATGTTAATAGGAATTGAATTAGACATTATATGAGAAATTTTCAGCACCAAAAAAACTACCAGACTCTGGGGATATCTATGGGTTTAATGGGGCGGGAACGGTGAAAGAGAATAATCACATTGGTCTATAAATTTTATTCAAATGGAAATTCCTAATTAAGGGTTGCTGCTCTTTCAAATTTATCTTGAAATCCCTGTACGATATGGCACTCAAATCAACACTTAACAAATCAAGTGCTATATGTAATCGCTAGTCTGCACTGACTTTACTAACCTTAACTAGAATGGTAGTAGAGGTCCTTTTTTTCAGCTGTAAGGGGGAAACGTCAGTCAAGTTTCTCACTGCTGAATGTACATGAGTCAGCCTTTGGACATGGATAGCACTGAACTCCACTGTGCTACCTCTCAGAATAACAATAGTCTGCCAAAAATCACTGTTAAGGTTAACTCACTAAGAATGGTCATTTGAGCAAGGCAGTAGAGGGCAGATGGTGTACTTGTTCCAATCATGTGTCAGAGCCTTCAGCAAAGTGAAAAAGCATTATAATGTGAGGTATGAGGTGATGGATGAAGGTAAAAGGGGGTCCACTTATTCATTCAGTTTTGTCCTAAGGCAGGATCTAACTCAAATCTCACACATGGGATTCTTCAACCACTAGTAGCTGAGTGGTTTCCCATTACCTGCCTCACAGTTTTCTTTACTTTACTGTTTCTCCTAGGTAGGCTGCAATTGAGGCTAAAGAACTCCAATTATGCATTATGATGGGTGGTGCCCATCATATACAAACACCCTTAAATCCAGTATTCAAAGTCAGGGTCCTGGCTGGAATGAGATCTGAACCCAACCTTTCTGACTCTCACTCTGTGAAAACAGAAGAGGCAGGATTTTACCGCATCTGGACAAAATTGGGGTCTTGTGTTTGCAATTGCCAGCAGCAGGGCCAGCTCAGCTCTTTTCTCCAGAGCTGACCTCCTAATTGGCCACCTTCAGGCTTGCCACCCAATTATGGACAGCGGACAGGTTCCCAATGCTGCTGGCCCTATCAGGGAACAGCTTGGAGCTTGACAGGACTTGGAAAGGTAAGGAGAAAATTACAAATCAGAGGAGCCAGGCTGGCAAGGATGACCCAATGGGATCGTGGAGACAGCTCTCCCTGCCTGATACCCCCCTCTAGGCCATGGAGCCGCCAACTTCAATAACCCTCTGAGTGGACGCAGGGGGGCCGCCTCCATGATGCTAATGGCCCACTCCACCACTGGCATTTTTCTCAGGGAATGGATCCTAAGTGGGTTCTTAATTACTTAAATTGTCTAGCTTTTTCTGTTTGGCACACAACTGCTACACATCTGGTTACACCACTGGTAAAACTCCCCAATGGTGGGACTGCATCAGGAATCAAGCAAAGTCAACACTTCCCTGCACCTGTATAAGCAAACTCACCCACATAATCCTTTTATAGGAGTCTGTGTTCTTAGCCAAGGATGCATAATGATGCTTACCCACACAGTGGAGCCAGTCAGGTAGGGAGGGGAGAATGTGGGCGCAAAATTGAGGGCACCAGAAATTGGGGCAGGAATCCCAGAATTGGGTAAAACCCGCCATTTTTAAATGGCTCCTGTGAAAATCCAGCCCTATGTTTCCAAATAACAGACTTTTCATTTTTAATGAACTGCACGTATCTATTTAATATTGGGTCTCCGTCCATTGTTAACTATGCAAAACTGCAAAATATGTATGCCTAAGGCTTGTCTTGCCAACTTCCATATCACATACACTATTTAAAGTATTTTATGGGTGGCATTTTCAAATAATGAACTGAATCCTGCCAAAAGAGCTTTTCATTTGAACAGAAGACCACCTGGAAAGGTTTCATACACTTCCCATGTTATTTATAAGATGTTCAAAATCAGCAGGGTCACCTTTTACCCATATTTAGGCCTGGTGAGGTGAAGGCTAGAACATGCTTTCTAAACACTGGGAAGATATCCAGCAGAGTACTTGGGCAGGAGTTTTCCAGCACCGGGATGGTGGCCTCTGGGTGGATGCAGGAAGGCTGCCTCCATGATGCTGGTGGCCCACTCTGGCACTGGCATTGGCATCGGGGGGCAGCCCTCCTAAGATGGAATCTTCCCTCCGCCACCTTTTCTTCCTAACCCCCCACATCCTTAAACCCAACCATCCCACTAACAAACCCCTGGCCTAACCTGCTGAAGCCTTCCTTGGCCAAGACCCCGGACTTATTGGCTTCGGGAATCCCAGGCCTTCTTCTTCCTCTTGTTGCAGTGCCGACAATGGCCACCCACGTGCTCTTGGCACTGCTAGGACTGATGGAGCTGCCAATCAATTGGATTGGTCGACAGCTCCAGAGGACCAGACTTCCTCCCCAATGAGGGTGGAAGTTCCACTTGGCTGTTGCTTAACTTGCCCGCAGCACGTTCTGGCATGGGGCAGGCCAGCATGGGTCAGGTTGGTTCCATGCCGACTTTGCTTCCAAGGGGGTGAGCCATCAGCATCCCCCTCACCCCCTGTATTATTTAGCCCACTGCATCCACTCCAAAATTGTTACAGTGTAGCCGCTCCCATCTCTTCATCCCTCTGCCTCTACGATCTCAAGTAATTTAGAAACAAAATATAATTTCTAAGCATCTTATGGAAAATATATACATCAGAATGTGAATTTAAGCTGTAATTGTTTTCTAAGTATTTGGTGTTGAGAATCAATAAAAACCTGTATTTATCTAGCACTTTTTCTGACTTCACAGCATCCCAAAACACTCTACAGCCAATTTGGTACTTTTGAAGTGTAGTCACTGCCATAATTAGAAAACATGGCAGCCAATTTGAGCGCAGCAATGTTATAATAACCAGGTAATCTGTTTTTAATCATGTTGGTTAAGGGTTAAATATTGGGCAGGATATATATATATAAATAGATATATATATATAGATGGATATTTGTTTATTTAAGTTTATAAATGTTTAGCTTTTAGGAAACTTGGAGAGGTAGGGTTGATAAAGTCAAAAGGGACAGACTGGCTGAGCATTTTCCTGTTCCTCAAAATTCTCAAATGGTGTACTTTCCACTTCTGCCCATCAAAACAAATTCATGATAAATAGCTGAAAAAAGAACAAAAAAAGCTCTCTGACTTAAAGAGCAAATTTAAGAACTAGATCAGGGCAGAATGAATCGGGCAGTCTTACTGTAAACAAGGATTAAGGAAGCTAATAACTGTCACAACAGAAGTATGTTAATTGTGACGTTCCACTCTGAAGTTTGATTATATGCTATGATCTGAAATGTAAAATGTGGTTTAGGGATTCGTTTTAAGTTGTAAAATGTTAATGGCAATAGAAATATTAAAAAGCTGAAACACTTCATTTCAAAGGGCTGTTAGTCCTTAACAGAATTAATTGCTGTTTATCACATTAGGTCAGAAACATTTTGGCATTCCTTGAGATAAGAAGGTAAATTGTGAATGTTGGTAATCTAAGATTTTAAAAAAGTACAGATGCTGGAAATCTATAACAATGTCATCAGTACCTGGGATTTTTGATGGAGAATGATGCGGATATGCTGAAATTCATTAGTTCAGATGAAGGTTCTCCACCCATTATATTGACCCATCTTGTATTGTCCACACTGCAATGAGTGTCCATTTTAATTCCAGAATTATTAGTTTCCATTTCTGTCAATCTGTTTCATTTCAATTCTCATTGACCAAGGCAATTGTCATACAGAAGTACTTTCACTACGCCTCTTTATTTATTAATTATCTATAATATTGGGGAAGGAGGATTTATTTGTCTCATGTCCCAAATTAACCAATGTGCTGCAACTACAGAACACCTGAAATTATAAATGAACGTACATTATAACTAAAGACAAAGTGGCCTTGTAGCTTTGCATTGGTCACTCAAGAGACTGATCAGTGTGATGGTTTAATGACTGCAAGTCCTCATGATGAAGTTTCTAATCTCAAGCAAGCTGACCAAATGTGTTCCACCACAAGCAGGAAGAGGAAGATCCAAGGGATTGCCACTGAATGCTGTACTTGGTACAGCTGCAAGTAACATCAAACCATTGGCAGATGTTGAGGAACAAGTTTCCTCATCCAAAAAGAGACTGATGCAAGTTTAGGCAAAAAGTGAAAGAAAGTAACATAGAAATGACAAATTTAAATAATAGTTGCTTTATTTTTTAATCTTGACAACGGTTATTATCAGGTGTTTTGGCAAAAGGGGAACTGATCAGAAATTGTGGTAAATCAAATTCATTTTCCGCAAACTATAGAATCCTAACCAAAGTTTGGTTATTTGGGACTGTGTCAAGCAAATTGCACTAATGCATGTATCCTGGAAATCCACTCGGAAACCTGCGCAAGGTTAACAATGAGTTGGCCTGAAATCCTTTCTGCTTTTTTAATGGATCTGCCTCTATGGAAATAGCAGGGAAAAGACTTCCAGGCGAACATGTTGAATGTTCATACACTATTATCCCATGGTGTAACTTGCGCATTTTAGGACTGAATGAATAGTATGCAAGCTCTGAATAGCTATCTATAAGTCAAATTCTAAAATCTATTACTTATTAAATAACCTTATTTCACTAACAACAAAGAGGAACATCTTAAATTGCTAAAAAAATTGATTTTAGAATGTCATTGCCATTCCTAATTCAACTATAAGCAAAATTGTCTTGCACCTTTGTTGACACCAACATTACTGAAATATGAGATCACAATCCAGACAAGTTATGCAAGTGAAGTAAAAATGAAGCCTTAAACAACACATTTCATGTGGTGCGCTGTCCTGAAATATTTAGTTAAGTCAATATTCTTGGTTGATCTTACCTGCCGAGATATGACCAGAAGACCATAAGACATAGGTTTAGAAGTAGGCCATTCAACCCATAGAGTCTGCTGCACCATTCAATGAGATCATGGCTGATCTGATAATCCTCAACTCTGCTTTCCTGTCTTTTCCCCATAACCCTTGATTCCCTTACCGATTAAAAATCTGTCTATCTCAGCCTTGAATATACTTAACGACCCAGCCTCTACAGCCCTCTGCAATAAAGAATTCCACAGATTGACTACCCTCTGAGAGAAGAAATTCCTCCTCACCTCTGTCTTTACTGGGTGACCCCTTACTCTGAGATTATGCCCTCTAGTCTTAGACTCTCCCACAAAGGGAAACAAACTCTCAGCATCCACCCTGTCAAGCCGCCTAAGAATTTTGTATGTTTCAGTAAGGTCGCCTCTTATTCTCCTAAACTCCAATGAGTACAGGCCCAATCTACTCAACCTCTCCTCATAAGAAAATCCCTCCATCGCCGGGATCAACCTTGTGAACATTCTCTGGACTGCCACCAATGCCAGTATATCTGTGCTTAGATAATGGGACCAAAACTGTTCACAGTATTCTAGGTATGGTCTAATTAGTGCCTTGTATAGTTTTAGCAAGACTTCCCTATTTTTATCCTCCATTCCCTTTGAAATAAAGGCCAACATTCCATTTGTCTTCCCTATTATATGCTTACCATTCAACATTAGTTCTGGTTTCTGATTTTGATCTCTTTCAATAAAACTGCTTCTTGGAAGACCAGATAAAATAATTGTCATTAGTCTGCAGGTTTCCTTTTATTTTTCTAGAGAGCACAATAACACCACCAGTGCAGCACCTCTGTGGTAGGAGGTAGTAATTATTTGACATGCCTTTCTTAAAAATAATGATAATATGCTAATGTGTATTTGGTCAATGTTGAAAAGATGGCATTTATTCAGATAAACTCTGAGACGCTGCACATTTTTAGTGTGGATTTTTTGGTGTTCATTTTGATGTAGTTCTTTCCCTATAATTTAATTTGGAAGAAAAAATTGTATTTCTTATGCCAGCATGCACCACCGGTACATATATTTACACATATTACTTGCTTTGGTTTTCTGTAATTTTATAATTCATCACTTAAACAAATAATAATCTTGGCAAAAGTCATTTGCAGTAAAATGATGTTTATCATAAATCACTTTATAAACTAATAAATGTTAGCATAAGATGACTAATTCTGACATGCCTGGGAAGTGTGATGCTTTAGAAATGTACCTCACATCTCAAAATCATTGCATATTACTCATTTTTGATATGTAAAAGCATACATTTAATACTGTGATAAAACCATTAGATAACACCTAAGTTAAATATTGACCACAGTAAAGCAAGAACAAATTTAATATCATATGTTGACTGAACTATCACAAGTTGTAACTGAAATTTTAACAATCATAATGTAGCAGTTAATGGAGATAATGTATGAGTTTTTATTCATATGTTGATATTGTATATACTGAATATTGAGTATTATACTTTGATTTTATCTTCCTTTAATTGAAAGTAAGTAACTAAGTGACTTTAGTAAAATTACCTTTCTTGGAGTAAATAGGTGAAAATGATAATACAATAAGGATGAAATACATCTTGACTTAAACTTACAAATTTGTCTTGCAGATTTCACATTTCTGGAACAATATTAAACAGGTATCTATGTTTCTAATAAAGTAGAATAAATGTACTTACATTGTATAAAAGTAAAGACAATGCTTTCCAAAAATAAGCTGACAATTCCAGGGTTTTTAAAAAAAATTTCTTTGTATTTTGCAACATATAATTTATTGTAGAATGTATTGAAAAAGAAAGGGGGAAACAATTAGCAATTTCTTTTTAAAGTACAATGGTTGCGTACTGTGATAAAAGAAACTTTTGATCTGAGATGATCGAAGGGCTTCCAATTACCTCAGTCGCTCAAGAGTCGCAGCAAGCTCCTTTGAAGAGGTGTTGGACCTCGTTGGGGAGTCTGCCTGCCATTTCATACCTTGCTGCTATGAATGCGGTTGTCAATGGTCTCAAATGCCTAGGAATTACAATAGGATCTTTTGAAGAGTTACTGGACTTTTTCAGGGCCTATGTCAAATATGTGGAACCTTATCATGTACAGAAGAGTCTGGACAAGTGGGCCTTTAGAATAGTCGCGTTGTTGCTTGATGGCATCTAGCTATTAGCGTTGCACTGGGCAGTGAGGGTGAAGTTGGCATGCAAATGATCACTGTCAGGAAAACAGTTGCAGTGAAGCTTTCTGGTTTAAAGTGCAGGTTAATGTAATGTGATAATCAAATACTGGAGATATTACAAATGAAATAAAATTGCAGCAGTAACAGCACCAAGAAATATCTTCCTTTTTCAACACAAATGTTTGGCAGGCTGCTCCTGTTGAATAATGTTGAAAACTCTCTTTGTGTCGTGCATTTTCACTGAACAAAATTAAACAAAATCTTATTAAAGAATAGCAAGACATTAATGATGCTTCACTTCACTTTGTAGCTGGATTGGTTTCTTCTATCCAGTCCGTTTTTTCTAATATTATAACTGTTTATTCCATTTAAAATATAATTTATTTCTTTAAAATTCAGTTTTATTGCATTCACTGTACCCTTAAAACAAAATCCATGGCATTGTTTTAAAAATCTAGCATTCATAATTTAGAACAATTTTGATAGATTTAGTAAATGATGTAAGACTTATGCATCATTATCCCAGAAAATATTATCTTACAAATAGTATGAGAGAAATACTCGGTGTTATTTAAAGTGTTTTTGACTTTAGGAAAATAGCTGTCAGTTAAATTCACAAGCATCACATTATGTGTGCTCTTCAGCATATTTTACTGAGCTTGTATTCTAATGACATGACTCATGGTATCCCAGAACTGCTTGTGATTTTACATAAATAAGATGAAATCATCCATTTCTTATATGAAAACTCCGTACAAAATAGCTCAAACCTGTTCATTGACAGCAGCTTGCTTTACTGTTTTTTTTAAACCAATTTGTTTCTTTCCAACAGTCAGAACCTCCTGCAGAGTCTATTGTACAAAACATAGAAATGGTTTTGGCGGTAGAGCTAATAAACATCTCCCAATCATTGAAGCTGATACTGTTTAAATATCCTAAGGTATGGTTGGATTGATATGCTTTATAAGAGTTGACTTAGAATGATGCTGTTCTTTAGCAGATCATTTTGTTTCTTCTTAAACTTAAAAAAGCACCAAGGATCAACGTCATGAAATCAGTTATTAACAAAAAATGCGAAGAGTATCATTTCTGATAAAAATGCCCAGTTCATTTAACAAACACAGGTATACATTCAGTGTAACAATGCTTGGATTTTTCAGTATATCATTTATAAATAAAATCAGCACAGCGTTAACATGCATAAAACATTGCATGTGTATATGTGAGGAGGCCAAGTTGGTTAAATAATATATGTTGTGAGGCTAATGGCCAAATTGAAAGCCATTGTTAGATTGTACATCTGTATCTGCAGGCACTGACTTTCATCATCAGGCCAAAAATGTTAGTGCCAAGCTATGCGCCACATAGTTTTATAGGTACATTATTAAGTTCTGTCTGCCTTTGATAAATTAGGATGGTGCAGCATTCTATTTCGATGTCACTCTACACTTAAATGAAATAACGAATACTTCAACATTTGGACACATCAGTACAAGTCACAGCCATCCAATCTGTCAGGAACAGCACCTGAATCTCATGTTGAATGCTTGATATTAACTTTACACTAGCCCTATGCTTTGCAATATATGACAAATATATTTTTATTAAGGTTTAAAGCATCATAGTTAATCATAGTTTAATAGGCTGTATTTTTATTTATAAAGAATCAATGAAATATAAGGGTACCTTAATTATTTAACTGTTTGCCTGAAAGGTCATTTAGGTTCAATTAACTATTACAGTAAACGTAAAACTATTTCTTATAAGTATTTCTTAAAATATTGTAATGCCATTCCATGCAGCTGCTGTTTCTTGAAGGGGAAAGTCACTGTAAACGCTGCAAAACAAGTTCTTCTGTGCTTCACATTAGGTAATTGCATTAGAGGGAGAAGCTGGCCATGACACTTTGACTTTTCCACTCCCTCATTCACTGTGTCTTGGCAACCTTATTTTTGCAAGCACCAGTAAAGAGACATCCACTTGAGAGGAAGTAGTTAATAAGTCAGAAGGGTTGTCACTAGGCAAGGCACTGGGTGAGAATGAGAACCTGGACGTGGATGACAGGGAAAGTCCAGTTCCTCCAGAGGGAAATAATCAGCTTTAGTTGATGAGTCCAAGGCCCAAAGTCTCAGGGTCTTGGTGTTCAATAGAACTGATGTTGTTATTTCTATGGAGAGTGAAACCTGTGGCCATAAAGCCCTCTCCAATGACTGCATGAGGCAACTTCAGACGTAACCACCCCACTCCGTCATGCAAGAGAAAAGTTGTCAGAAACTGGTCTCTCTGGGTCAGCTGCTTTCCTCAAATAGGAGCCACACAGACCGCTAAAACCCAGCTGGAGGGTGGGGACATCAGAGCCATCCACTCCTCAATCCCATCTCAGTCAGACATCATCTCATAGGAGTAATAGATTAGGAGCATGAGCAAGTAAAATCGTGGTATTTGCAAAAGATGGCATCAGAGGTGTTAAGAAATAGTTGTAGATCTTTGGTCCAGTTTTGTAGTCAATGGCAGAGGACTAGAACTTACTGTTCGCCACACTGACAGTTGTCCACAAGTTTAAGCAGGCTTTAGAGCATAAACTCACTCTAATCCGGCATCTGTTCCAGTCTGGCGCCCTCTTCAGGGAATCTGTGGCATCAATGATTGAAGAATCCTCACTAAAATGAACAGACAACAAAATTGGGCTCAGTAGTGCCCATATTTTGGCCTATAGAAGACTCCTTAAAGTTCTAAAATTGTGTCTTCAGCATGTGCACACACTTTTGACATGAAATGTACAGGATTCCATATGGGTAAAGGGGTTCACGTGTGCACAGCTAATATCCATCATGAAGAGCAGGCAGATCATAACATCAGGCAATGTGCAATACTAATTTAGTGCCAGTTCTGCCATTTTGAAGTTCCAACTTATGCCCTGTCTCAACCTCCCGCAGTTGAATATGCATCCTATGGCATAAAGGATCCCCTATCAGTATTGTTTGAAGGGATCATCAAGTACTTACAGGTTATTTGTTGGATTGTTTATCTGGTCGTTGCCTCAATTCTACACATTTTGGCTGATTTTCCACAGTTGTTAAAGGTTTCACCAGTCTGTAGGGAATAATCCAATTGGTGCCGAAGTACTTTCAGTAGCTTAGAGACTTGCGCATCAAACAGTTGGTTCTAGACACTGGGGCCTAGTAGGACTTCCTCTTGGCTTTGGAAATGACTGGGATAATGTACAGGGGCCATGAAAAGCTGGACAAGTTGCTAGAAGAAGGAGGAGCAAGAGGAGCAAGGGAAGAAGGATTCACAGCATGGCCATACCAGCAGACTGTCGTTAGCAATCAGATCTGTTGGAGAGTAGATTGCAGGAGTGCTTAGATACCTGGGAGCCCCATTTGCACAGATGTCCAGAGATATGCCGGCAGCAATTTGAACTTCCATGGGAACATGCTGAAATTGCAAGTCTTCAGTCTAAGCTTCCACTGTGAATTTAGGCATTGGGTGGATGATGTTTGTGCTGCAGTGTAAGTTACGGCACAACCATCAGACACTAAATCATGGTCGGCTTCATGCAGTGACAGCATCTGAGGTGGTGGGTATGAGTGTGAAAATTGGGTGATAGTGTCTCTTCATCTTCACTGTCTTCTTGCTCTTCCATTGGCTGGGAGTTTGCAGTCTTTGAGTATCTGCAGGGAAAAAGGAAAAAGGGTTAAATTGTGATGAGGGGAGAGGAGAAAGTAGGAAGTGCATGCATACACCACCTGCAGCTTTTTAATAATGAGGGAGAAGTGAAATGAGAGAAGGAGGATTAGGTTTGCTGATACCCATATTTTTATTTACTACACACATGTGACAGTAAGAGAGCCCCCTGGTAACAGCCAGCCACATTCACCAATAGGAAATATTTCCACTCTTTGAATGTTCAGCTGACATGTGATCACACCAGGCAAATCTTACATGTTTGTGCTCCCAGGGAGCTCTCACAAAGCTTACATTCTGACCCACTCCCATGTGCCACAGGTATTTTAAAATAACTCAGCAATTGCAGGGCTGGCTCCTTGGGGATGAGGCATGCCCCCAGGAGACCTGGTTGATGACACCACTTCACCATCTGTAGCGTGCTGCTGAGGAGATGTACAATGTTGGACATACCTCCACCAGGTCCATGATACAGCAGGTGATAGCATCAGTTGTTTGGACCACTCAGGCAGGTCACTCCAATACTCCCCACAGAGAGTTCCCTGCATCATTGTTGTCTGCTGCACCCTGCTCAATCTCGCACTAAAAAGGGGGGAATGTCTTTGAAGGGAGGGACATGGAGGACCAAGATGTTTCCTCCGATGATGAGGATGCTGAAGTTGCTGGTGATGACGAGGGTCAGGATGTCACGGAGGCAAATGTTGAGGCTATTGCAAGGGTATGATGTGGCAGATAGGCCCGTGACAATCTAATAGCTAATAGATTCCAGGCAGAGTAAGCCTAGATACCTATCCTTGACTATTTGGTTTTCAATCCTCTGCTGGCTGGCAGGCCACGGCTCCTTATTTGTAATACGTATTATAGTTTGCTCTCATGTACCTTGATTTAGGACAAATGAATTAAATTGTACTACTTAATATCAGCCCTGCTACTGGTGTGATCCTTTGCATGCACCAAACTGCTGATATACAGACAACTTGCGTCAAATGTGTGCTTCAGAACCTGCACAGCACTCCCTTCTCCCATGACCTCAGGCACCTGAAGTGAAAATGAAATTTGTCCCATGCCCTCACAAAGTCCGTATGTATGGCACTTTGAAAGCAATGTGAAATCTTACCTCAGCAGGGATGCACTCATGTCACCCTTATACCTGTTCCCAATGGAAACAGACCTTGCAGAGAGCTATTTCAGGTGGAATGAGAAACATGGATGCACAGTGAAGAACAGCATGAGCAAACCATTTGGCTCCTCAAGATTGCTCAACCATGCACCTTGATCAGAGAAGCTCTTGTAACTGATCACCGATCACCACTCGCCCACAGTAACCCCATAGATCTTGACATTCTGAAAAATTTAGAGGTTACTTTGAAGCCCACTCAATGACAGTGTCTCAACTGCACTATAGGGTATGGAGGACCAACCGCTCATGACCCCCCAATTGCAAGGACTCCTACAAATCTCAGTCCCAGATGGCCTTAGTATTAGTGTGAGACTGTGATCTGTCATTGTGGACACGCCAGCCAAGATAAACATCTTTCCTGCAGCACTCTGTAAGAGCTCTTAATGCTTCACATAGATAGCCTCTCAGTCCTCCACACAATCCAGTATACAGGCCCATTCTACTTGCTCTTACGTTATTTGTCCTTTAATCATGCCCGGCGCACTTTGGTTGTAATCCTTTTATACAAGGCCTATTCCTACCCTTGATAAGGAGATAAGCAGGCCAGACAAATCTCCATATGAGGCAGCAGATAAGTGCACACACACCTCTTTAATCCTACACTCAACTTGTTCAACTCCCCTTGAGGACTCTTTGTATCCACCCACATCTCACTTCAGGGCAACAGAAACAGGAGATGCAATGACTTCGCTGCACACTCAGCACAGACATCATTCTCAGAGCTCAGAACATGGTGAACTACAAGTAATGGTTTGCATGATGCATGCCCAGGCCACACACTCACAAATGATGGCCAGTGCTTAAGCCTCCTCATGTCACTATATTCAGTAATCACAATGTTGATTCTGTGAGGAAAGTAACTCTATAGGAGGACATCATCAGACTCTCATCGGGGAACAAAAGTCCACGCCCTTAAATGCCCATGCTCAATGAAGCATCTAGCAGCAAGATAGGAATCCAGGAAACTTCCAAACAGTGAACATATATTTACAAGTGATAAAACTATATTCGCTGGTTGTACCTAGAATGCCACCTGTGTGCCTTCAAAACTTCTTTATCTTTCTTTTTTGATCACTATGCCTAGGTGCAGCCCCAATATCCACAGATGAGGTGGAGGCAGCCTGCTGACTGCTATGCCCTGTTAACTGTGGTGACTTTGGTGGGCATTGTCTGGTGACCGCAGGCCTAGAGGGCCCCAAGCCGGCTAAGGATCTTCTGTACAGGTGCATGTACACCTTCCTCAGCTTGACCTGTTGGGGGCGATGGGTTCCCTGGCAGAGGGGAGGCTCAGCGACAGGGCACCCTTGGAGTGTTCTGGGATGAAAAGCCCTGGGTGTATTGCTAGCACTCCTCTTCCCTGTCAGTGAGCAGTGGCATCTCCCTGATCCAATACTTTGAGCACGATTAAGGGAATTTAGCAGCAAAGGTCATGATTGAACTTCCAGATACTAAAGACATTAAGATAAGGTAAGGCTAAATTTCAATAGCAGCACAAAACGGACTCCTCAAAACATAGAAAATAGGAGCAGTAGTAGGTCATTCAGCCCTTCGAGCCTGCTCCACCATTCAATATCATCATAACTGATCCTCTATTTCAACGCCATACTCCTGCGCTCTGCCCATACCTCTTGACACCTTCAGAGTCCAGGAATCTATTTCCTTCTTAAATATATTCAGTGACTTGGCCTCCACAGCCTTCTGTGGCCGAGAATTCCATAGGTTCACCACCCTCTGAGTGAAGAAGTTTCTCCTCATCTCATTCCTAAATGGTCTACCCTGTATCCTGAGACTGTGACCCCTTTGTTCTAGACCCCCAGCCAGAGGAAATATCCTCCCTGCATCCATTCTGTCCATCCCTCTCAGAATTTTATGTGTTTCAATGAGATCCCCTCTCATTCTTCTAACCTCCAGTGAATACAAGCATAGTTGGCCCAATCTCTCCTCATACGACAATTCTACCATTCCAGGTGAACCTTCGCTGCGGTCCCTCTATGACAAGTAAATCATTTCTTAGGTAAATAGAACAACATTGCCAAAAATACTCCAGTGGTCTCGATATAGAATCCGCCTCAGAATACCTGTCTACAGCTCATAACATCCCCTATACCGCAGCAATAATTGTTTGAGACAGTTATGGGTTGAAAAGTGGAGGAAATACATTGGAACAGTTAATTGCACCTATTTTTGCTCCACTTGCTTGAGGCAGATTGGATTCCAGCAAGCCTTAAAGGGGCCGAACTTTTTTTGACTATATTCACCACAAAATGATTGGCAATTCAAAAGAAACCCCAAGCCATTATGCCGCCAATTTTGGAAACAACTGTAAGATATGATTGCAGATGGATTTTTCAATTGTTGGCATTGCACAGAGGCACCATTTCATGAATTTTGTCTGAAATAGAGGCAAAGAAGTGGACAAAGAATACCATAATAATAAACAATCAAACATTCCACTATTTCATGACAGTGGTAGTGTTCCACTTGCATATTTGATATTCAGTCTTCACAGATGTGGGGATTCCGCATGCACTAAAGATCCAGCCTTAGACCTGTTTGAAAATAGAGCAATTGGTGCTGTGGGTGGTAAGATATGAAAACGCATTCCAATATTGTGCCAAGTGTTCAGTTGTAGGACCAAAAGAAGTACTCTACGGACAACTTTGAAAAAATGAAAAATTTTGACAGTCCACGATCAACAACTGCTGTGCAAAAGAAGTATTTTAGTGGCAAAAACATTAAAAATAATCAACTAAAAAGATAAAATAATAATACAAAAAGAACATTAAAGTGAAACAAATCTCAATTAGGACAGCAAAGAGAATAATTTGTAATTCATTGTGAATTATTGTGGCATCCTAGTGATGTTAAGATATGTTCAATTCTCTGTTGATTACACTAATATCTACCAGATTGCTCAAGTGCTCTATTTTCTGATAAAAAATGTTTTAATTATTGCAAGATAAGGACTTCTCAGCTAATTATGCACAATTAAAAAAAAAAGAAACTTGCATTTTCCTGAGAAATGTGTCCTAAATGTCCTCTTTTTAAGTTCTGCTTCTCACTAATGATCCAAAAAGATGAATTCCATAACTCTGCCTAAACCAACATTACCCTTTAACTCCAAACTAATAGGCCTTTAATGACTTTGTAATTGTTGTTTAAGCATAAGTCCTGATTTAGTTTGACTGTTGCTGCATAATCCTATTGCAATTGTCTTGTTGTTTCTCTTGATTCTATGTTTCCCTTCTTTGGGGAGCAGCAAGGGAACAGATTCTGAAGCACAGATCTGTAATCTCATCTTCCGGAGCTCTCCTGGCCTAGTCCATACAAACTTTCATCATTAAGTTTCAACCTGACACAGCCAATAATAAATTAGTAAAGAGTTGTGAGTCACAAAGATATAGAATTACATGAAATGCTGGAAACACTCGGCATGTCAATCAGAATTTAGGGAGAGAACAGACAAGTTAATATTTTGGGGCTACGGTAGCTGCAGATCATAAGATGTACTTTCTTTCTGGAAAAAAGTCATCTAAAGTTGCCTTGTGTCTTATGGGAGGTTCAAAGGTCTGGGGTTACCATTGGCCAGAAACTGAACTGCATGAGCCTTATAAACACTGTGGCTACAAGAGCAGTTCAGAGACTGGAGGCAGGATTTTACATCCCGCGGGCTGGCGCGCCACCCAACCCAATCGGGCGTAAAATAGCAATCAATGACATTGGGTGAGCGCCCTATTAATCAATTAATGAAAAGCTATTTTTTGCTGCCCAGCCAACCTTACAGACGGCGGTTGGCGAATTGGCCAGGCGGCCTTTGGATTTTTTAGGAAACCATCCACGGGTGGAATAAGGCTTCCACAATTAGATAAAAAATAAATAAAAATGTTGTGGCATAATTTTTATTCTGCTAATGTTCCTGTGACTGAGTCCTGTGGAGGGACATTTTTTTTCACATTTTTAAAATCTTTATTTTTGCTTTTAATATTTTTCAGCTCCCTGAGGCAGCTCCCTGCCTTCAGGAGGCTTTCAGTGAGTGCTCCCCCGCGCATGAGCAGTATTTTGCGATCGCACTCCTCCTGCCCCTTTAATTGGCCAGCCAGCATGAAATTGCGGAAGGGGGCTGATTGCGGGCGGTTTCCCGGCCACTCCCGCACCCACCTGCCACGGCCTCCACGCCCGCCCGAAAATCCTGCCCTAGGAATCTTGCAGTGAGTAACTCACCTCCTGACTCCCCAAAGCCCATTCACCAACTACAAGGTACAAGTCAGGAGTGTGATGGAATACTATCCACTTGCCTGGATTAGTTAGCTCCAACAATACTCAAGAAGCTTGACACCATCCAGGACAAAGCAGCCCACCTGATTGGCATCCCTTCCACGACCATTCACTTCCTTCACCACTGACAAACAGTGGTGGCAGTGTGTACCATCTACAAGATACATTGCAGAAAATCACCAAGGCTCCTTAAGCAGCACCTTCCAAACCCACAACTGCTACCATCTAGAAAGGCAAGGGCAGCAGACACATGGAAACCCACCACCTGGAAGTTCCCCTCCAAGTCACTCACATCCTGACTTGGAAATATTTCACCTTTCCTTCACTGTCACTGGGTCAAAGACCTGGAACTCCCTCCCTAACAGCACTGTGGGCATACCTACACCACAGGGACTGCAGCAGTTCAAGAAGGCAGCTCACCATCACCTTCTCAAGGGCAATTAGGGATGGGCAATAAATGCTGGCCCAGCCAGTGGCACCCACATCCCATGAATGAATTTTTTAAAATGATACAGGTCATTGGCACACTTTTCAGAGCTATGACAGTGATAATTTTGTTGTAGTTTTATTGTAAAAAAAATCTGGTGCGAACTCAATGATACAAAATAAAAATGCTTTTCTTATACTGTAGGATTGAAAGATGATTGGTAAGGTATGCCAAAAAGCATGGAAATAGAGCAGCTGAAAGACATTTTGGAGCATTTCCAACTGAGAAAATGATACAGCAATGGAAGAAGCAAGAGAAAGAGCTAGCAAAGAGCAAGCACACTTTTTTTGGGCTTGCTGCAAAATGGCCACAGCTGAGAGAAGAGGTGAAAAATTGTGTAGTAGACCACAGGCAAAATGGCATTTCTGTAACCACCAAATTATTGCAAAGCAAGAAGAGTGGAACCTACAAGTGGCATTATTGATTTTGCTGGGACAACATCCTGCTGCTACATATTTATGAAAAGACATGGGCTAAGGATGCATACTAGAACCAGGATAGCATTAAAAATGCTGGCCAAATGTGAAACAAAGGTATTTGATTTTGTGATTAAGGCAAGGAAAATTAAATGTTTTGAACTTGCACAGATAGGTAATAGGGACAGAGTTCCTCTAAACTTTGATGTTCCATCGAACAAGACTGTGGGCATTAAAGGTGCTAAAATAAGACCAATAAAAATTTCTGGACATGAGAAGGCTCATTATATTGTTAAAAGCAAAATACTGTGGATGCTGGAAATCTGAAACAAAAACAAAAATAGCTGGAAAAGCTCAGCAGGTCTGACAGCATCTGCAGAGAGGAATACAGTTAACATTTCGAGTCCATATATTGTTATCTTGGAATGTTGTTTTGATGGCAAAAAACTGCCACAGTTACTGAAACTTAAGAGAAAAACTGTACCAAAGGATGAAATTCAATCTGGGACTTTTGTTCATGTTCATCCTAAAAGGATTGACGAAGTAAGAAGGGATGAAATTGTTGCTGGAACAAGTGTGATTTAAGCATCCAGGTAGCTTTCTAAATAAAACAGTCCTCTAAGTTCCAGGCACATATAACTGAGGACACAAAAAGGAGCATGAAAACTTGAAGGCACAGTTAAATGTGATTCCCAGCAATCATACTAGCCAATTACATCCCCTGGATGTTTAGATAAACAAGCCATTTAAAGCATTCATGCATGAGGAATGGACCAAATGGATGGAGGCTCCAAATCACAACTTGAGAAGAGGGCAAATGAGGCAGCCCACCATTTTACAGGTGTGCAAGTGAGTGAGAAATTCAATGCAGTTAGAAAAACATGAGGCAATTGTGAAGCCATTCAAGAACTGTGGTATCATAGATAGCAGGGAAAATGATGTACCCTTTGAAGGATGTGACAGCTCGCATAACCATTGTGACAGCAGTGGTGAGGAGTTTTTGGGCTTCTACGATTGGCAAAACCTTATGTTAAATTGTTGTTTTAGTGTGCTGCACTGCTGTTCTTATGTTCCAGTGCATTTTATGGTCCCGCGAATACGGTAACTCTACATAAGTAATGAAAAAATGAAACAAAAGCTTAAATAAAAAGGAGAAAAGGAAAAAACAGAAACAAGGCATTAGAATGACTTGTAATGAGCTGAAGAGGAAATCAAAAGATGGTTTAACAGCAGAAATAATATTAAGGTGAGAAAACTTTAAAAAGCATAATGAAAAAACTTCAAGACAGGAAAGACAAAGAATATGTGAGTGGCACAGGCAGAGAGGATTAAGGCAGGTCTAAAAATGAGACAAGAAAAGCTGCATAACAGGACAGAATCAACCACTTCCTGCGGAAAGCGCACCAATACCAAATGCGTAGACTCCCCCAGCAGCATGGTATTCATATCCCAAGTTCCAAAACATTTCTATTCTTCGCAACCCCCACCACATTGAACAAACACACCCAATCCCTGCTATAAAGAAAATGGTAACTATTGTTAAAATCAATGCGAGCGCAAGAAAGCAACAGAATGCCTAAGAGAATAACAGGATTGCTTGTGCTTGTGTTGAGCTTCATTTGAAGAATGTAGAATTACTTTAATTACATTGAAAATCTTATATTTTGTCGTTATTTACATGATGCAAAGCCTGAAAGTTATTACATATAGAGAGAGAATTGAGGCATTATTTTGCTGTTCCAGTGTTACTCATTTATTAGAAATGCAGATGCGCTTGTGCATAGCAGTCACTTGGCAAAAGTGCATTAGGGAAATTCAAAATAGATTTGTTAAAGGCACTTGTCTGAGTTTATTGAAAAGGTAACAGAGGGGTGTGGGGGTGTGGCGATGTGGGTGATGTGATGTTCATGGACTTGCAAAAGGCTTTTGATAAAGTGCCACATCAGAGGCTTGTCAATAAAGTTATAGCCCATGGAATGAAAGGGCTGGTGACATCATGGATACAAGTTGACTGAGTGACAGGAAACAAGAGAGTAGTGATGAATGGTTGTTCTTGAGACCAGAGAAAGATATACAGTAGTGTTCCCCAGGGTTAGCACTAGGTCCTTTGCTTTTCTTGATGTATATTAATGCTGATGCAGCTCAGCTCCAGGTTTCAGAATTTGAGCAGCAGCTGGCATTACTGCAGTGCATCTGTGAGGTTGAGAGTTCATGAATAGCATATTTCTAGATGTGAGCACCCAACAACTTAAAGGTTTGCAGGCAGAGAGGGAATGGTTAACCACCAGGCATTCATGCAAGATCAGACAGGTAGGGCAGGAGTCCCCTGAGGGTACATCGCTCTCCAACCAATATTCAGCTCTGAATACTAGTGAGAATGATGGTTTCTCTGGGGAGTCCCAGAGCTAAGTTCATGACATCGAAACCACTCAGCTGTATGGGTGGGAGAAAGATTGGGAAAGAGTAGTGATAAAGGATTCTGTGGTTAGAGGAAAATACAGGTGTTTCTGTGCATGCAAATGTGAGTCCAAGATGATATGTTGCCTCCCTGGTGCCAGGATCAGGGATGTCATTGAGCAGCTGAAGAGCATTCTTAACCTGCCCTGTTTCCTTCATCGATTTGTTAATATACCCCCAGGTCCATCTGCTCCTGGACCCCCTTTAGAACTGTGCCCTTTATTTTATATTGTCTCTCCCTGTCTTCCTACCTGTCATAATCCTGTGCACCTCCATCAAATCTCCCCTCAATCTCCTCTGCTCCAACGAGAACAACCGCAGCCTCTCCAGCTCAACCATGCAGCCAAAATCCCCCAATCATTCTGACAGGTCTCCTCTGTCCCCTGTCAAAGACGCTCACATATCCTGCCAAAGCACAGCAACCAGGAATGGATGCAACACTCCAGCTGTGGCCCAACCAGAGTTTCACAAAGGTTCAGCACAACTTCCTTGTTCCTGTACTCAAAGCCTCCAATCATGAAGTCCAAGATCAAGTACACTCTGCCAACCATTCTCTCAACATGTCCTGCCACCCTCAAAGACCCGCAGACATGCACCCCCAATTTCCTCTTTTCCTGCACATTCCCTAGAGCTATGCAATCATGTCTACACTGCATCTCCCCAATCCTGGTGTCAGCTCACACTTTTCTGTAGTAAATTCCATCTGCCACCTGTCCATCCATTTTGGCAGCCCAGCCACCCTATTGCAGTTGATTAGCACTATCCTCAATGCTTGCCACTTCCCGAAGTCTGGCATCATCGGCAACCCCTGGAATTCTACTCTGTGTTCCATCATCCAAGTCATACAGACATAGCAAGAAAAGCAAAAAAATCCAGCACTGATACATGAGGAACACTACCTTCCACAAACCCCCATGACTCACTGCTCCCTGTCCCCAAGCCATTCTTTCTATCCAATTTGACACGGAACCTCCCATTCCATGAGCCTCAATTTTGCAAACCAGCCCTTTTGTAGTACTTTGTCAGATTCTTTCTTAAAACCCATATAGACAACGTCCATTACATTCCCTTCATCAAACTTCTCTGTTACTTTATCAAAAAATTTAATTACATTAGTCAAGCATGATTTGCCTTTTAGAAATCAATGTCCCTCCTTAATTAATTCAAACCTCTCCAAGTGTCTGTTGTTTTTTTCCCCCCGATTATTATTTCTAAAACCGTCCCCCCACTGATGTTAAACTATATGCCATATAATTGCTAGAACTTACACCCTTTATTGAATAAGTCTTAATGCCACATTTGCCACTCTCATATCCTCTGACACATCCCCCTCAAGGCCAGGGAGAGAAATTGTGGACCTGGTGCTTCTCCTCTTTCTAAGCCCCTTATTCCCCACACCCTCCCCTCCCCCCACCCACTTAACCTTCCCCCTCAATCATGCATGATATTTTATTCCCTTTCAAGATTCACCAATAAATTCACAAATCACAGAAAGGTACTAGTAAAATGATATTGTCCATTGTTGGCATCTGGTAACAAATATTGTCTGATATATATGCAGCATGGGTCATTAATATTAAGAGCAGTAACAAGGGCAGCAGTGTTAGTTTTTGTGTGTCCTATAGGTGATCTTGCCAAGACTATTAAACAAAGCAGAGTACAAACTTTAGTTTATCAGCATCATACAATATTGTTAATTTGACAGGAAAATATCCTATTGTTTATTTATACCACTGCGCAGATGGTAACACTGATTTCTGTGACTGCCTCAGCCCTCTTTAACATATTCTGCACGTTTCACCATATGAACATGGTGACTGTAAATTCATGTTTGGGGGAAAGATTCAATACTTGCAATCCAGATACACTGCACAAGATCTTTTCCATTCAATAGAAGAATTAGAAGACTTTCTTCTACCTGGGTGCGTGATATTATTTAATAGAATTATTTCATAGAAGGGGTGTAATTGGATTCTATTTTATCAGTCATCTCACAGGGTAGAAAGATCAAATGACTCCTAAAAAACAACATGGATTGTTTGAATACCATAGGTCTTCATTGTCAGTGAGAAGCATTGGAGCCCTCAGGTGTCGCTGTGCAACACAACTTTTAAAGAGGCCGGAGGGCAAAGACTGAATGGCTCACAATTGTATTTGTGTTTTTTTGATCAGCAAGTCAGAAGACTCTGCCAATTACTGCTTCTCACAACAACATATTGTCAACATCTACAATGCAACACTATTTTATTATTCCTCAAAAAGATCATAAAAGCACTTAGGTAGAGTGGAATAATAGGTAAGTAGACAAAGGGGCAAGATTGAAGTCAATGGAAAAGATTCTTGAGAATCGTGTGTGGTGTAAAACAGCTTACTGATTCACTGTAAGCTCATTATGCCCTCCTGCCCTGGCAATTTCACCCACAAAGTCTGCTATAGTAAACTTCCACTAGCAACAAAATAAACAGAACTCCAGCCACAAGATAATTATGGATAACAAAGGTCATCTAGCCAGCTCATCTTATCCATCCAGAATGACATATGAGGACATGTATTAGGAGCAGGGGTAAGACATTCAGCCCCTTGAGCCTGCTTCACCCTTTGATAGCATTGCCTACGTTATACCAATGATGACAACTCAAATGTATTAAATTGGCTGTAAAGTGACCTGAGACAACTTGAAAGGTGCTGTAAAAATGTAGGTTTTGTCTTCTTTTTGTTGCATCTGCATGCAGTAGGCAGAGTAACTGTAGCAATAGTGAAATTGGAGACCCAATGCTTATTCTCTAAGAAAATTAATCACAGAGCAATCAACTGATGTTAAGAAAATCGCTATAAAGAAATCACATTTACAAAACTATTCAACTCTGTAGCTAATACAATCTTACCATTCTGACTTCTCTGGCACTAACTCACAATATATCATAAATGGCATTTGCTCCTTTTATGCTAATGACATTGTCCCCAGGGTTTGTCAATCAGACAACTACCAGCAGCTTAGGAAAAATGTAGATTGAATTGTCCATTTGAATTTTTCAGAGATGAATGATACAAAGTACATGGGCCTGAATCTTCTGGTCAGCGTGTGGGGCGGGCCCTGCACGCCAATGCATATAATGACAAGCGGTGATATTGGGTGTGCGCCCTGACGTTACCACGCATCATTCCAATCGTCAGTTTGGCCAGTGTGCACCAGAGTTATCTGCGCACACGCCGAACTGTCAAAGGCCTATTAAGGCCATTAATCAACTAATTGAGGCACTTGTCAGGGCTACCCATCCAACCTCAGGCAAAGAGCCCAGGCGGCCTTTGCATTTTTCATGGAAGCTGGCCCACAGGCGGGGTGAGATTTCATGAAGGCTTTATTAATTTAATAAATTGTTTCATGTAAATTGATAAACATGTCCCACCTCATGTGACATGTGACAATGAGGGGACATGTCTGAATAATTTTATTTTTTTATTTATCAAATTTTTATGACTTTCCTTAATTTCCCTGAGGCAGCTCCATTCCTCAGGGAGATTTCTGCGCTCTTTTGCGCAAGTGTGTATAAGAGTACAGACCCCGACTCTCCCTCCTCCCCCCACCCGCACAGGCAGCACTGAACATTTTCAGGTGCGCGTCATGCTGAGTGGGCCTTAATTGGCCCTCCCACATAAAATGGCGGCGCGCCCGCCGGCGCCTGCTCCTGCCCAGCCCGCCCAATGGGGAGAAAATTCTCCCCATAAATTCAGCGAGGCCTTAACTCAAAGATTGAATTGTTTCCCCTCTCCCCAGAAACTGCCACACAAATTGTGTTGTACTCTGTGAATTTGCAGTCTAAAATGGAAAAAATGTAATAAATAAGAAGTTCCAACAGCAAAAAAAAGACTGACACCTGCCGCCCCTCCAAATCCATCACTCCACCCCAATCCCCATAACCTCCAACTGCCCCCCAACCCCCCAACAGCCCCCAAATCCCTCCCCATCTCTCCAACACCCCGCAATGTCACCTCAACTGTTCAACACCCCCAACCTTCCCCCACCTCTCCAACACCCCCCAACCTCCCCCCACCCCTCCAACACACCCCAACCTCCCGCCACCACCAACACCCCCAACCTCCCCCAACCCTCCAACACTCCCCAAACTTCCCCAACCCCTCCAATACCAATCAACCTCCCCTCCACATGTCCGACACCAAACAACCTCTTCCCCACCCCTCCAACACCTCCAAACAACCCACACCCCTCCCACAGACCCCGGCATCCCCCAAACCTCTGCAAAAGCCCCACACATCCCCAAACCCTTCCAACAGCCTCAAACTCCCCCCACCTCCCAAAAACCCTCAACCTCCCCCCACCCCTCCTACAGTCTCCAACCTCCCTCCAACCCCGCCAACACCCACCAGCATGTCCCCACTTCTTCAACAGCCCCGACCACCCCTGAACCCCTCCAACACCCCCAAACTTTCCTTCACTCCTCCAACAGCCCCCAAGCACCCCACAACCTCTCCAACTGCCTCAAACCTCCCTCCCACCCCATCCAAGTGCCCCCAACCTCGCTCCCACCCCTCCAACTGCTCCCAACCTTACCCCACCCCTCCAAATGCCCTCAAACTCCCCCCACATTTCCAACAACCCTTAACCTCCCCCACCCCTCCAACTGCCCTCAACCTCCCCTACCCTTCCAATGGCCCCCAAACTCCCGCCAACAACATCCACCAACTTCCCCCCACCCCTCCAACACCCCCAATCTCTCCCCCATCCCAACATCCCCCAATCTACACCCAACCCTTCAACAGCCATCAACCTCCCCAATACTCTTCTCATAGCCCCCAACCTCCCACTAACCTCTCCAAAAGCCCCAAATCTTCCCATCCCACCAATAGTCCCAAAATTCTCCCCACCTCCCAACACCCCCAATCTGCCCCATCCCTAAAACACCCAACCTCCCTTCAACAGCCTCCAATCTTACCCTACCCCTCCAATGCCTAATGCCTTCCCCCACTCCTCCAACAACTCCCAACCTCCCCCCCATCGACTCCTCCAACAGGCTCAAATTGGCTGTTTCAAGGGTCCCGCTTCCCTGACTCCACTGGTAACCCCATGAAATTAGGAGAAGTTTCAAAATTTCCTTAATGAGGTTCTTTCTGTCAGTGTCTTGATGATCACAAGTATCCATATCATTGACATGCTTTGTGACATCTTATAATTATAGGCTTTTAGTCATTTTAGTACCTATATCCAGTCTTAGGACAATACATACTGGGGTGAATTGACCAGGTTTTCCTCGCTATTGCTCCTTCAACAAAAGTTCCCACAAATGTTCCCACAAAGTTCGAACTAGCAATTTGACTTAATCCCATCATTCTCACAGTGTAACAGGCATAACTGTAGTCATAATTTGCATCAGAAAATTAATCAGTTACATCATCATTTCAGGCTTTTCAGTCCATATTATACCTGTACAGGCATAGAAGGCCTACTCCAATGATGAAAATGACTCAGTCTGTCAAATCTATGATGGTAGTTTAACCCCTCTGCTGGTGGTGGCGGTGGACCAGAGCTCTAGAGGTTTAGAGCATATATTTTGGGCTGAATCTTCTGAGGGGTAGCAATCACTGTCAGATTGCCACTCTGCTCCTTTTATTTTACACAGAGCTGGAGCTGGAGACCAGGATTGTCATTGGAAGTTTTTATGGCACTAGCTGCCGTATTTTGTATGTCTTCATTCACTAATACACTGAAAAGATTTGTTACATTTAAGTAGCTTTTCACTGTGTTAATGAATGAGTGTGGGTGAGGGTAGCGGGTAGAGTGGCAGGGTGATAGGGTGGCAGAGTGGCAGGATGGCAATGTGGGCAGGATGCCAGATGGCTAGGTGTCAGAGTGATGTTGGGTCAGGTTGAGTTGGCAGGGGAATCGGAGGGCCTGGGATGGGGGGAATCGGAGAACCGGGTTATTCAGATGGCCAAGGAAATCGAAGGGTTAGAAGGGTAGTCGGAGGGTTGGGGCATAGTCGAAGGGTCAGAGGGTAGTCGGAGGGTAAGGGTGGAGTTGGAGGGTTAGGTGGTAGCCAGGGGTTGGAGGGAGTTGGAGGGTTGGGGTGGGGGATTTGGGGGATAGGCAGTGGGGATTTGTGGGGGTGGTGGGGGGGGGTGTGAATTGCATATTTAACAAGGAATTAGACACGGTTCTTTCTTGTCTAACATTTCCAGGGTAACTATCCAAGTAAGTGAGTCAGAACCCTCTGACGTCTCCGAATTTAATTCAGTATTGGAGACCTTTTCAGAGGGTTCCAGATGCAGGGGAATTGCTCATCAGGAGTTGAAACTTCCTGGGTTATTCCCACGGATTCCTTGCGTTGGGACTTCTGAAGGGTCCCATAGCGCATCTTCCAGGTTACGTCGGTATCCAAACATTCGGAGACCAGAATATCTAGGCCATTGTTTTATTGAATTATTGTACAAATCTCTTTGTATAATTAGTGGTGACTGGTAGAGATTGATGAGGTGCTTAATGTGCATAACAATAATTTCCCATAGTTATTTCTTTGTCAGTTAGTGGTTCTTATAATTTATAGGCAAAACTCATGATGGCAACCTGTCAGCAACCAATAGCTCACAAGAGATTGTCCTTGATAGTCACTCGTGCCTACTTATAATCATTGGATGTTGTACTAGGGAGCATAGTGATTCCTCATCATTTACTTGTTAGAGGTGCCTATTTATAATCAGTAGGAGTTGTACCAGGGAAACTAGGGATTCCTCAGTCCGCTTGGTTGCATTAGTGGATTTTGCTGCAATCAATAAGAGGAGTTCAAATGGATTTATGTAAAAGTCCCCCAGTTAGAGTGCATATTTGTCCTAGAATTGTTGGAGCTGCTTCTGAATTTCACAAATTCACATTTCTACATTTAAAATGTGCATTAAATATAAAGTGTATCTACAATAAAGCAATGGAAATTGAATAATAGATGGTGCACACATAAGGACAAGATCATAACTATATTTTTAACCAAACAAGTGATCACTTACCTCAGGCAAGATGTTATTTTTAGAAAAAATATATTATTCCTTGAAGACATAATTTTGCCTGTATAACAATTTGAAATTTGAAATTGATAATCTTTCTAAACAATGTTTATTTCACTACAGATTAAGAAACACAATAAGCTGGTTGCATTATATGCTGTAGATCATTAGCTCTAATGAGCATGTATTATTTTGTATCATGGTCTTTGTAGTAATTATGGTTTTATTTAGTGTGCAATATACCTTTAAGAATAGAACGTCTCAAGGAAAATCACATGATCTGTAGTAACCAATAGGAGAGTAGCACAGGCTACCTCAGCAGTCAGTGAAGAGATAGAGTTGCAATTGAAAGGACATGTGTAGTTGCTGCTGAGTATATTGTAAATAAACTCAATGTTGCTACCCAAGAAATGTTTGCAGATCAACTCTATCATTAATAGCACAACTCAGCTACTCTACAATAGTCTTTGAAACAATATGAGAAATATACTTCTGATGCTATGGAAAGAAGATCAAGCCAAAGCCTACAAATTAAGGTTTAAAAGGTAACTTAAATATACTATTACTTTATTTTGCAGCTACAATGTTACATTAGTATATTAAATTGCAGAGCTAGACAAAGATAACAGTACGGAGTGTACTTTAACCTCAAGATACAAAGCCTACATTTTCCCAGGCTGCACTGGTGACACTGAGGGAACCAACAACTTACACAATTTCTACACTCAAGATATTCAAATTAACATTTACCCCAGGAGAGATGTGTGCAACTCTGTTAGTGATCGGTGTAGCTTTCTAGCACAACAATTACATAACTGATGCTGAGAAAATTCTGCACCACTGCTGGTTGAACAATTTCTCACGTGGATGATGTGGATAATGCATGACTGTAGTGTACATGGACTTCCAAAAGGCATTTGATAAAATGCTACATAATAGGCTTGTCAGCAAAGTTGAAGCTTGTGGGATAAAAGAGACACTGACAATATGGAAACAAAGTTACCTGAGTGACCAGAAATGGAATAGTGATAACAGTGAAGAGTGCGGTGTGTATCAGTTGCAGCTAGTTTGTAGGTTCTAGGTTCAAGTCCCACTTGAGCATAAAAATCAAGGCTCACAATCCAGTGTAGAGCTAAGGGAATGCTAAGTTAGATGTGCTGTCTTTTGGATGCAGCGTTAACCTGAGGCCTTGTCTGCTCTCTCAGTTGGTAGTAAAAGATCCCATAGTGCTGTTTGAAGAACAGTAGGGTGCTATCCATGCTGCTCTCGCCATTATTTATACCTCACTCAACATCACAAAAACAAGCATTATCACATTGCTGTTTGTGGGAGTATGCTGTGTGCAAATTGATCATCATGTTTCCTATGTTACAACAGCGATTACACTTTAAAAGTACAACATTGGCTGTAAAGCACTTTGAGACATCAGTGGATGTGAAAGGCTTTATAAAAATGTGAGTCTTTCTTACTGTTTTTTAACAGCTGTTTTTCAGACTGGAGGAAGATATATAGTGGGGTTCCGTGATGATCAATAATCTTGGTGTATGTTAATAACATAGACTTGGGTGTACTAGGCACAATTTGAAATTTGCTGATGACATGAAACTTAGAAGTATTTTATGCTGTAAGGAGAACAGTGATCAACTTCAAGAATAGTCGGGTAGAATAGGTGGACACATAAGAGATGAAATTTAATGTAGAGAAGTGCAAAATGACACATTTCAGTTGGGAGAATAAGGCAAGGCAATATAAAGAGTGCAATTCTATAGCAGGTGCAGGAGATGAGAGAGCTGGGGATAAATGTGCACAAATCATTGAAGGTGGCAGGGCAGCTTCAGAAAATGGTTAAAAAGGCATTTAGGATCCTGGACTTTATAAATAGAGTTGCAGAGTACAAAAACAAGGAAGTACTTTTATTAAACACTGGTACAGTCTCAACTGGAGTATTATGTCCAATTCTGGGCACTACACTTTAGGAAGGAAGTGAAGGCACTAAAAAGGGTCCAAAAAAGATTTATGAGAATGGTTCCAGGGATCAGAGACTTCAGTTACAAGGATAGATTGGAGAAGATGATGTTGTTCTCCTTAGATAAGAGAAGATTGAGAGGAGATATATTAGAGGTGTTCAAAAAGATGAGAGGGTTGGACGGAGTAGATAGAGAGATACTGTTCCCATTGGTTGAAGGATCAAAAACCAGAGGAAACTGATATATGGTAAATGGCAAAAGAACCAGAAGCAACTTGAGGAGAAACTTTTTTGACACAGTGAGTGGTTAGGACCTGGAATGCACTGCCTGAGAATGTGGTGAAGGCAGATTGAAATGTGGCTTTCAAAAGGCAATTGGATAAGCACCTTTTTTAAAATTCATTCACGGGATGTGGGATTCGCTGGCTGGGCCAGCATTTATTGACAATACCTAGTTGCCCCTCAGAAGGTGGTGGTGAGCTTCTTGAGCTGTTGCAATCCATGTGGTGTAGATACACCCACAATGCTGTTAGGAAGGGAGTTCCAGGATTTTGACTCAGCGACAGTGAGGGAACGGTGATAAATTTCCAAGTCAGGATGGCGAGTGACTTGGGGAACTTGCAGGTGGCAGTGTTCCCATCTATCTGCTGTCCGTGTCCTTCTAGGTGGTAATGGTCGTGGGTTTGGAAGGTGCTGTCTAGGGAGCCTTGGTGAATTCCTGCAGTGCATCTTGTAGATGGTACACACTACTGCTACTGTGTATTGGTGGTGGGGGGAGTGAATGTTTGTGGATGTGGTGCCAATCAAGTGGTCTGCTTTGTCCTGGACAGCGTCCAGCTTCTTGAGTGTTGTGGGAGCTGCAGTCATCCAGGCAACTGGGGAATATTCCATCACACGCCTGACTTGTGCCTTGTAGATGTTGGACAGGCTTTGGGGAGCCAGGAGGTGAGTTACTTGTCTCACAATTCCTAGCCTTTGACCTCCTCTTGTAGCTGTGGTATTTATATAGCAAGTCCAGTTCAGTTTCTGGTCAATGGTAACCCCCAGGATATTGATAGTGGGGGATTCAGTGATGGTAATGCCATTGAACATCAAGGGGTGTTGGTTGGATTCTCTCTTGTTGGAGATGGTCATTGCCTGACACTTGTGTGGCATGAATGTTACTTGCCACTTGTCAGCCCAAGCCTGGATATTGTCCAGGTCTTGCTGCATTTGGACATGGACTGCTTCAGTTTCTGAGGAGTCGCAAATGGTGCTGAACATTGTGCAATCATTAGCGAATATCACCAATTCTGACCTTATGATGGAAGGAAGGTCATTAATGAAGCAGCTGAAGATGATTGGGCCGAGGGCACTACCCTGAGGAACTCCTGCAGTGATGTCCTGGAACTGAGACGATTGACCTCCAACAACCACAACGATCTTCCTTTGTGCTAGTTATCATTCCGACCAGCGGAGAATTTTCCCCCTGATTTCCATTGACTCCAGTTTTGCTAGGGCTCCTTAATGCCACACTCAGTGAAATGTGGTCTTGATGTCAAGGGCAGTCACTCTCACCTCACCTCGAGAGTTCAGCTCTTTTGTCCATGTTTGAACCAAGGCTATAATGAGGTGAAGAGCTGAGTGGCCCTGCCGGAATCCAAACTGGGCATCAGTGAGCATGTTATTGCTAAGCAAGTGCCTCTTGATAGCACTGTTGATGACCCAACCCTTCCATTACTTTACTGATGATGGAGAGTAGACTGATGGGACGGTAATTGGTCAGGTTGGATTTGTCCTGCTTTTTATGTACAGGACACACCTAGGCAATTTTCCACATAGCTGGGTAGATGCCAGTGTTGTAGCTGTACTGGAACAGCTTGGCTAAGGGCATGGCAAGTTCTGGAGCCCAAGTTTTCAGTACTATTGCCGGAATGTTATCAGGAACCATAGCCTTTGCAGTATTCAGTGCCTTCAGCCATTTCTTGATGTCACATGCAGTAAATCGACTTGGCTGAAGACTGGCATCTGTGATGCTGGGGACCTCCAGAGGAGGCCAAGATGTATCATCAACATGGCACTTCTGGCTGAAGATTGTTGCAAATGCTTCAGCCTTATTTTTCGCACTGCTGTGCTGGGCTCCACCATCATTGAGGATGGGGATATTTGTGGAGCCTCCTCCTCCAGTGAGTTGTTTAATTGTCCACCACAATTCACAACTGGATGTGGCAGGACTGCAGAGCTTAAATTTAATCCATTGGTTGTGGGATCATTAGCTCTGTTTGGCATGCTAGTAGCCCTAGTCCTGTGTTATAGCTTCACCAGGTTGACACCTCATTTTTAGGTATGCCTGGTGCTGCTCCTGGCATGCCCGCCTGCACTCTTCATTGAACCGGGGTTGATCCCCTGGCTTAATGGTAATGGTAGAGTGGGGGATATGCTGGGCCATGAGATTATAGATTGTGTTTGAGTACAATTCTGCTGCTGCTGATGGCCTACAGCACCTCATGGATTCCCAATCTTGAGTTGCTAAATCTGTTTGAAATCTATCCCATTTAGCATGGTGGTGGTGCCACACAACACCGGAAGAGAGCCTGAAGAGAAAAAATTAAAGAGCTACGAGGAAAGGGCTGGAGTGCGGGAGTAGCTGATTTGCTTTTGTGGGGAGGTGGCATGAACTCGATGGGCCAAATGGTCTCCTTCTGTGTTGTAAAGACTCCAAGATTCTATGCATTGTGTCAATATCAAGTAGTTTGAGTCGTTTCCTTGCCCTTTTCCAGCTACCTCCCTGCAGGATTAAATTATGATAGTTAGTCATGGTGTAAGAATGGATTTCCCAACTGCTTTCAACAGTGCTGCAGGCAAGAATCTTGCAAGCAGGACTAGTTTTAAGCAAAAATCATTGTCCAAATCCTACACATTGCTGTTTACCAGCTAGAGATTTTTTTTGTAATCTGGAGCATCAAAATGTACAAGATCCTCAGTGAGGTTCAAAATTTAATTTCAAGTATTTAAATTGGCTGAGAAAAACTACTAACTTTTTCATTAGGAGAGTCTTGTTGGCCATGGAAGGAGCATTCATGATGTGATTCAACAGTTTGATAGTTAGTCTGCTAATACTTCTAATTCTTCCCCATTATTCCCCAAAGGGAAGAAAGTGTGTGTGAAGATACACTGGGAGTGTGCCATCTGCCATGTAAATTATTTCAGCTGGGTCAAGGGAAGCTGCAAGTGCAAACGGGTTTTTTTTTAAATGGGATACTTTGAAAATCTTCAAATACATTGGACAAATTGGTACAAGGTAAACAAAAGTATTTTAGGGAGCTCAACTGGCATCACAGCTACATTGTCTGTGTTATCAACAATACTTAGAGATCTTCACACACTCATCTGGCAATGATTGAGGACCAGGGCCTGAACTTGCTACAGTTCAGTAAAGCAATAACTGCAGAGCTTAGCTATCTTTTGCAATGATACCTGTAGTCAACAACTAATATAGGGGAGGTGGTGACATAGTGACATTGTCACTCGGCTAATATTCCAGAGACCCAGGCTCTGGGACCTGGGTTTAAATCCAACCACAGCAAATGGCAAAATTTGAATTCAATAAAAACCTGAAATTAAAAGTCTAATGATAACCATGAAATGATTATTGTAAAAAGCCATCTGGTTCACTAATATCTTTTAGGGAAGCTAGTCTGCCCTACATGTGAGACCCACAGCAATGTGGTTGACCCTTAAACAAGAGGAGTTAGGGATGGACAATAAATGCTGGCCAAGCCAGCAATGCCCACATCCCATTTATTCATTTTTTTAAAAAAAGGTTTGCCATTGCCAAATAAGATCACTACTGTCCTCTGTAGGCAACAGCAAACCACTGCAGGACTTTGCCAAGCATAATCGTGGACCAATCCAATTGAAGTCCATGGTACCTGAAGGAGGAGGAGGAGGATGTATGTTTGCATAGCACTACATTATCACCAAAGGTGTGTAAAACAGGTGACTTATCTGTTAGACAGCATATCCAGCACTTTTATCTCCTTTTGAACTGAAGAATATCAGAGCATGATACACTGACCAAATGCACATTGTTGTATTGAGAGCCTCATTGACAGCAGCCAGGTGGCATTGTTATGATTCCAAGCTGAGGTTACCCCTAGACAAGCCTGATTCCAGAGAGAACCCCAGCTTGATAGAACCTAACTTTTATTTGTTTGTTTAGAGACGTGGAAAGTAGCTGCTGAATAGAGTCACAGGAATTAGCTGATGAACTTATAACAAAAGAATAAAACATTTATTCAACAATTGAAAATGAGTTATATTACAATACCCCTTCACCCACAACTATACCTTTATAGATAAAAATAGATTTGTAAGGATAACACAAGCTACAAACGCTATCTTATACTTTAATGTTCACAGTAAATTCACAGTCCATGTGCCAACAGGCACCCTGTGATCAGACACAACACACTCTGAAACTAAGTGACAGATGCCACCTCAACCAGATGCTATGGACCTCTGCTCAACTCCCCCCGGACACTTGTCCCAGCATGAGCCAACCGGTCTCACTGCACTCTGTCTTTCACACCAGCGTTTCCGATCTCCACTTTCCAAGAACTCACCTTGGAATCTTGTCCCAAACTGACGCTTTCTCTTAGACCACTTCCACAAGAGTTCACCTCCAGGGTTTCAAATACTCCTTCCGATGTACTCTTCCCTGGGTCACCACATGAATTCAAACTGTCTTCCACTCACTCATTCTCTCTCGCCAACTCAGCCATCAACAGTGCCACTACAGTAGCGCATGCCCACAGCAAAGGTTTACAAACCTTCAGTTGTCTCTTTGGACATTTATGCCTTTTGCAAGCTGTTCTCACTTCAAATCTGCTTTCTGAAGCTTTTTTCTCTTTAATCTGAAGCTTGGAGCCTTTCTTTCCACTCTTCACTCTTAACTTCACTTAACAGGACCTTTTCCAGGTTCTTGTCCTTCCTTTACTGGAAGGTTTTCTTTAGACATTCCACTCTTCCACTTCCCTGGATTTTAGGGTTTTTCTTAGCTTGGGACTGGCTGCCTGATGTTTCTAGGCTCCAGTCTCTCTCTGAAAGCCACATTAAACCAATTTTAGCTTGGAGCTGGCTATCTGCCCCTTCTCGGTTGTTTTTGCTTCACAGCTGTCTTCAAACCAACTGAACTCCAATTGCTTCCAACATAAACTGCCCTTTCTCTTCTTTGGTGTGTTTCTGTGGTAGGAACCTGCCTCTCTGGACCCCTGTTGCTAGGCAACAGCCCAATCCTTGTTTGTTTACCTTAGCTTACAGTCGTAAAAAACCTCATTAGAAATGCAAGCACCCTTTTAAATTGAATCTAAAACTCAATTTGACCTTTCTTAACACACAGATACAGGAATACAAGTCAAACCTAATCTTTAAAGCTAAAACTCAGTCCTCACACCCACAAATATATATATATCTTACTTAAACCGTCTCTATTTTCTAACAGCATCAACTGGCATTTTCCAGTTACTACTGCTGCTCTTCCTCTCCATTAACTCTTGAGCAACTTGCCCAATGGTATCCTCAAGCACAGATAACTGCATCTCCTGGGGTGTGCAGAGCTGTAGTGATGTTTACAAACTTTGGTATGAGGGATGCAGGGTGCTTTTTGGTGCTCCCTTTCCTTGAGCTGCTGATAGATTGTCCCTTCAGGCCAACAAGGAGCAAATATTGATAACAAGAGGCATCTTCAAACAGACCATACCTTACAAGGTAATAATGTGTATGATTGTGTTGTCATGTAACCTTGGAAGTGAATGAGAAAGGAACATGACCTAACAGCAGGGTAGAGCCAACTAAGAGCTAGAGGGAGCTTGTTGCATCAAGTACTCTACTTCTTCCATGCTTTCATGTGCAAGGATTACCAGAGTGGTCTTCTCCAAAGGAGTCAAAAGCTTTCAATTTGTGAACCTTTCTCCAGTTCAGGTTTGTTCCCTTGTGTGTCCTAATGTCCACAGAGAGTGACTAATTTTTTGTTTCTTTACCACCCTCTCTGTCTTGCACCATCATCACTTTTGACATTTAATCTCTTCTGCCTTCTACCCTCTTACAGATCTTCCCTTTTGTTCTTTCCAGCTCCCTTCTTTCCCTCCCTCCTGTGTAAAAAGTGTTGCATTTGTAACTTTTTCCAGTTCTGATGGAAGGTCATTAACCTGAAATGTTAACTCTTGTTTCTCTCTCCACAGATGATGTCTGAACTGCTAAGTGTTTCCAGCACTTTTTGCTTTAATTCTCAAGTTCCAGCATCTGCAGCATTTTGCTTTTGTAGCACATGCAAGGACCTCAGAGAAGAAGCATGCACAACTTACAACATGGAAACAGGCCATTTGCCCCAAAAGGTCTATATCAGTACGCTCCATGTGAGCAAGTGTAGTATAACATATATTATAATAAGTTTTGCTTATACCAAACCCATAGTTTTAGTGATTTTAGCCTGATGCAATTCCTCTGCAATGAAAATAAGTCCTACTACAATGATGCTTCAAAAGGATCTACCTACTCAACCGAGATACATTGATGGAATCCTTGCAGAGCCTAATTGAAAGCTAACCTATTGTGCAAATCTTGCAGGACATATGCATTAGTTGCCTGAAGAAACAGCCTGCTAAGTACGCAAAAGCTGTAATGAGGTAACAGGCGTGAGTAGGCAATTGATACCAGGCAAATACATGAAGGTAGCAAATGAAAGGTCAACTTTGTCTCTGAAAGAAAAACTTCAATTCATTGATGACTGGGACCAGAAAGGAAAATCACAAGCCACAATGAACCTGGCTTAGTGAAAGAGTAAAATTGCAACCATGTGGGACAACAGAGGGAAAATCAACTTTGCTACAGTTGAAGATGAAGCCCTTACACACAAAAAAATCTGGATTGGGAAGATCTAAATGAAGCAGTTAGCACCTGGAATTGAGCATAATTTTGGATTGGCTAATGAGATAGAAACAGCATGCATTGAGAAAAACATGAAAAAGATGAAGCAATCTAGGTTGCATAGTTTCTTTAGCAGAATAAAATTGTGTTCATTTCCAAGTGGTCATTTCTTCATTTATTTCTTGATGCAAAGTTTATTGTAGTGAATACCGTGATATAACAATCTTTTCTGCCAGTCCTGAGGGGGTTCGACAGTAGTCCGAATCACATTTACCCACCCCTTACCCCGATTTCTTCACCATATAATCTAATCTTGAATGTTGACAGTTTCTGGGTCAGCCAATAATCCTGCAAATGAATCCCAGTCTCAAACTTTGTACGTAGAGGACTCCTCTGGCCCTCTGTTCTAAATCTCTCCTATGGTTAATCTTAGATTTATGCCTCCTCATTTTATTCTCTTTAAGTAATGGAAATAGTCTGCTTCTACCTACCCTGACTCATTCTTTTATCATTTTAAACATGCTATCAAATCGTCTCATAAGTTTTACTGTCCTAATGAAGAAAGCTTCTATTTTTCAAGTTATTTATTGTAATTATGGGCTGGATTTTACATTCCCTCCCATCACCTCCCTCCCCGTTCTGCCCTGCCCATTGGGTGTGTTTTCAGCAGGGAGTGGTGGCGGGGGGGGGGGGGGGGGGGGGGCACATAAAATATGTTGGATGGCCAGCCCACCACCTTCCCATCTACTCCGGAACTGACACCCATAATACACTGGTGAGTGGGTGCCAAAATTGGCAGTCTGCCCACCATTTTAAAATTATTAACTAAAGGTCAATTAGGCTTGTTAGCAAGCCTATTGACCAGGATAATACACTGCCCATGCCATAATATGATTTGCATGGCAGGCAGGTAGGAGTGGGCAGGCTGGTTTTTTGTAGCCTTGATGAAAAAAGTCAGGAAGGGTGGGGGATGGGTGGTGTCAGGGGGGAGTGAACCCCCCCCCCCCCCCTCCAAGATATCATCCCCCTTCCTTCCTTACCATCTACCCTCCAAATCACAGCCCCCTACCCCCATCTCCCCCCTCCCTGGGCTTTCTGATCCTTTCTTGCCCTAAATGCCTGGGACTTACCCTTCTGTGGCAGCCATCACTCTCCTTTGTGCTCTAGCCTGCAGTCCTAACAGTGCCCACTACTGAGCTCTGGCACTGTTGAGACTTCTAGAGCTGCCAGCTAATCAGAATAGCCACCAGTTTTTGAGGGTGAGACATCCTTCCACTGAGGGGTGGAAGTCCCACTCTCAGCTAGTTTAGTCCACCCCAGCATGTTATGGCTGTGGGACAGGCTTCCCTCCAGTATATTGGCTGCCGGCCAACTTTCCTTCTGAGGGAGCAAGCAGTCCACCCCAGCTTAAAATGCAGCCCAATATTTACACATTTCCAGCAGCATCAAGTGAATCTCTTTTGCATTCTCTCTAAAACCTCAAAATCCTAGTGTTATTCCCCTTGGGAAACTGTGAACCAAAATAACCAAATTTACTGAATGGCCCCCAAATGAATAAACTACCAATAAGATTCCGCTTTCTGTAGCTTTTACTTTAACACAAGTCAGGACCAACATAGATTATACATCAATTAACAGACAAATAATAATTCAAATAGGAAGTATATTTCATTTTAAATATTTAATACAACAAAGATATATCTTATGCAACCGCAAGCATTCACATCAGTCCCTGCACTATGTAGCAGTGCACTTTCCCAATATGCTGTTCTTTACTTATGCAAGGTAGGTCAGGCGTCCTGTGCAACAACAGCCTTCACCTTCAGGTTTCACAAGCAAGGCACATTTCTATGAACCCTCTATCCATTGGGAGTTTATATTGAGAGCAATACTCTCTCTAAGTTGCGTGACCGCATGGCAGACCAAAAGCTCCCATGTGGGCCATGCACAAAAAGGCCCCTTTAAGTTACCCTCAGACCAGTATCATCAGCTGCACACTACAACAAAAAGTTAGAGGGTATGCTGATTGGGAGGTTTGTTGAGAAGTGAACAGAGAATAAAGAGCTAATGGAATAGAAGTAAAGTTTGAAATTGCCACTGAGGAGGAGTCATTCAGTGCAAGGTTACAGGAAGGGAGAATATATTGGGGGCGGAATAAGGAGGTCGCTGGAAGGAGGAGGATAGTAGAGGAGTGGGAAAGAGAACAAGGTGAGACTTTGTAATAAAAGCCCTGTTATTCCCAACATATACACAGGAAGTGGTGGAAAATAAAGCCAGGTGGGGAGTTTCAGTGATGGGGAAAACATCCCCATACATGAGTCATATTTTGAGCAATGTCATGATGTCATTACAATATGTTTTGAAGGAAATATGGAAAGCGGAGATATTTGTGAATCCTCTGATAGAAAATGAGGAGCAGTGGTGGGTGGGGTAAGGAGTTTGGTAAGGTTATCCCCAGTGCAGTGACTGGATGAGAAGATTGGGGGAATGAGAGATGTGTATAGTTAGGATTTCAATTGACTCAGTGGATATCACAAGATATCAGCTTTCTTACCAAAGTGCCAGGCCTGATATGTCAGAAGGAGAAAAGGAAAGTGGAAGAATTGTGAAAGTCAAAAAAGATTTCATGGTTGAGAGGGAACCGATGAGAAGTGACACGGTGAAATAAGGGAAGGACAAGGAGAGCAAAGTCCAAAAATAAACAGATTAGTAGTTGAAGTATGTTCAGGTCTAAAAACTAACCAATACAAAGGACCAAATTTCTGCTTGGGAAGGCAGATAATATTCCTGGCTCCACGAACCTGAACTGTAAAAATGTCTGCCTGAAGTTCCAAATTTTGGTCTGGTAGGGCAGGCTAGAATAGGATTCAGGTGGGGAAACACAGAAAGCAATGAATGGTCAGAGGCGAGCAGGATGTGGGTCAGGCGACTCGGGTGCAGATAAAAAGTGTCCCTTCAGAAAGGCCCATTTGAAAGGTAAGTCATCAATGGTGAAGCCCCTATGTCTCGAGATGTGTGGACATTGTGGAGTTCCCTGAGGCGTTCGAGCTCCAGGACTGTCATTGGAGGAGTCTATCGCTGTCATGAGCTCCACATTGTCCCTGAGGCTCAACAGTCTGAGTTCTAATCATAAGGATCAGCAGCACTTGGAATGGATGCAAGAGCATTGGCACAGCCAGGAAAGGTTGCAAGCCTCCCTCAGTAGCCTGGATCAGTCTGTTCAGAGTTTGAGCACTGACACCCATGGAATACATGCACACTGTTGCATAGCAGTTGATGGAATGGATGGCTGCGGCACACTGGCACCAGCCCCATCAACCCCACCCAAAGGCCAACCCAGAGCTATACAGTTCATTGAGAAGGGCAAGAGAATAGAGAGCTCCTCAGCACCCTCATCTTCCTCCCCAGCCCTTTTGCCAGAGTCCTCATCCACTGATGATGTGCCAGTGACCATTGCTGCCCATGCAGAGATGCTGAAGCCATAGTCTGAAGGAGGACCCTAATGGGAACCTGCATGGCGAGGCAGGCCACCATGCTCCTCATTGCCATTTAGACAGAGAAGTGAGCAGCCTGCCTCCGCCTCCCCCAGTGCAACACCAGGGGCATGTGGTAGGAGTTTGAGAGAGCTAAAGGCAATGCTTTGCCTACAGCATTAATGGGTTCACCATGGTTACACTTTTCACATTGTATTTTGCACATTTTAGCACTTCTTAAATATATTTTTTATACTTTCACCTGACTTGGTGTGTGTTTGTACACTAGAGAGTTCAAAAAGAATCATAACATTATGAAGGTGGTTCTTATAAGCAATTATAAGAGATTATTTTATGTGGCTTCTACATCTCTGCAGGGGCAACAGTAATCATGAGGGAAGCATGCTGAGGTCTATCTCAATGAGCCGCCAACAGAATCAACGTTGTCAGCTGGGGGTTGCCATTGACCAGAAACTGAACTGGACTAGCCATATAAATACTGTGGCTACAAAAGCAGGTCAGAGGCTAGGAATTATGTGGCAAGTAACTCAACTCCTGACTCCCCAAAGCCTGTCCACCATCTACAAGGCACAAGTTAGGAGTGTGATGGAATACCCCCAACTTTCCTGGATGAGTGCAGTTTTCACAATACTCAAGAAGTTTCACGCTATCCAGGACAAAGCACCCTCCTTGAGTGGCACCACATCCACAAACGTTCACTCCCTTTACCACCGATGCACATTAGCAGCAGTGTGTACCATCTAAGGATGCACTGCGGGAGTTCACCAAGGCTCCTTAGACAGCACCTTCCAACCCATGACCACTACCATCTAGAAAGACAAGCAGAAAAGCAGACACATGGGAGCACCACTACCTGGAAGTTCCCCTCCAAGTCATTCACCATCCTGACTTGAAAATATATCACTGTTCCTTCACTGTTGCTGGGTCAAAATCTTGGAGCTTCCTCCCTAACAGCACTGTGGGTGTACGTACACCACATGGACTACAGCGGTTCAAGAAGACAGTACACCACCACCTTCTCAAGGGAAACAGGGGTGGGCAATAAATGCTGGCCTAGTCAGTGATGCCCTGATCCCATGAATGAATAAAAATAAAATGTAGTTAATTGGAGGGTTTCTTCCATGCTGTATCACAAGATTCCAGTGTTCAAAGGCTCAAGCACTGAGATGCTCCTCGTATCATTCATTGTTCATCCAAGGTCGACTTTAAATGAGGCTCAATGTTCAAACTCTATGAACAAATACTGGGCAACAGGTGTATCTCAAGCTTGAGTTCTGGGTACAAGGTATTCATCTGCACTGCAGTGTTACCCATTGGCCCAGACGTAGGCATCGCAGCTCGAGAGACCGTGCATCATGCAGGTAATATTGGTCAACTGCTGTGCCCACTACGTTTGGATGCATTTGCTTTCCAGGTGTTACAGGATGTGCTTGTGGAAGTCAGGAATGTTGTATGTGGTGCGCACGTCAAAAACTGGGCTTTTGGCCATATTGGATGGTGTGCAAGTTCTATCAAAGGGCTGTAGTTGCACAGTTATGGGCTCCTCATGTGCGTGATGCCTTGTCTGCATGTATGCTACAACTTACAGGTCTAACAGCACAAATAGGGTTTGAATACTGACATTGTGTCACTCTCTCCCCATTGTGGGGATGGTTTGAGTTTGGACAATTTGGTGGCATGGGCCCCTCATTTACAGTCATTGATGTTCATGTGAGGGGGGTCAATGGTGCTAAATCATTCACAATGTTTATTTGCAATATGATGAGGCCCATGGTTATGATGGTGAGGGTTTCAGCCATTTGAATGTGACTGAGTCCAACTCATTAAATTTATTCTCTCCTTTATGGGGATGGGCAGTCTCCTCGAGTAATTGTGCAGTCAATGTACAGGGACCTTTAGGTGAGATATGTCACCAGGGAATGGCTGGTGGTAATTGTGATATGGGAGAACCTTATGGGAGACTGTTTTGCACAAGGACACATCTGGCAATGATCCCCATTTTATCTCGGGTTTGAGGTCTTGATGGGTTTCTTTAGGGTTTGTCTGTTACCCTAAGAATGTAACCATAGCCTGCTATTCAATAAAATCATCCTTGCTTATTAACAGATCTATATACACTTCGATACTCTACATGAGATTGTACTTCAGCTTCCCACCAGATGTCTGTCTTAGTGATGTGAAATTAGATCATAGTACATGGTAGTTACTTCAGTGTCAGGTGCTTTTGTTGTTAACCCTTTAGCCTACAATCCCTTCCTGCACGGAGTCAGCACTGGCTACATGGCCATGGCTCCTAGGTGGTCTGCCATTGGCAACCACCTCATCCTCATCCATTTTGGAATCTTCCGAATGGACAGGGGTTTCCTCCGCCTCCTCATCTTCCTCCTCAGAGGTTGGAGCTCTGTTCATGTCTTCATCATCCTTGATTTGTATGCCCCTTTGTTGCACAATGTTGTCCAGCATAGTACACACCACCACTATTCTTGATACTCTTGCTGGGGCATGTTGCAGAGTTCCGCTTGAGCGATTGAGGTACCTGAAGCGTATCCTTAAATCACAAATGCAGTGTAAAAGGTTAACAGCTATTACGCTAATAGCTAATATGCAGCCACTCAGAACAATGTACACTTTGCAGAGGAGGTATAGTCCTATGTCTCCTTGTTATTAAGTTCCTTTCAGTGACCACTGTTGGAATCATATCTTTCAAGAATGATTTTTTTTTCAATGTAGAAGGGCATTATCTGACATTTGGATAATGACCTAGAGTTTTTTTTTAAAAAAAGGGTCATAAGTTCACCTTGGAACTGTCGACAAGCAGGTCCCTTCCAAGAAATCACCTGACCTGCATGCTACTTGAGGAAGGGCTGGCTGTTCGTTTTGAACTTTAATTAATGGGGGAAAAATACAGGAAGACAAAGGCTGAAGGTTTTTACTTGAACTCACATGGCAGAGGCAAACTTGAAGTTTTGAATCTGTGGGTTTGAACTCAGCCTTGTTGGGGAATAAGTTGAGAAAGGAAGGCTATCCTAACTGGTGTGCTCTCTCTCTCTGCTTTACTTGAAACTGTGCGTAGCTATCGTCCTGTAACCAGATAATCCGCATCTAGGTGTACCGTGTCTGCAGTTTTGGACCTGCAAAACTGAGACAGGAAGATTTGATCCAGCCATATACATTCTTCTCCATGCCAAAGCTCTGTTGCTGAGAACTTACAGATGTCCACCAGGACATCTTCACACAAGGGAACTTCAAATTGACAGTGTCAAGACCCTACAAACCTTATCCTTATTTTTATAATGCCGATCCTCTAATAACCACTCTGCAAAGAGAGACTCTATCTGTTTGTCCTTTGTTTGTTTGTCAATGTGCATATGTGCGTGCTGAGGGAACTTTTCCAAGAAGAGATAGATAGTTATACTTCCAGAGCACAATTGTGTGTTAACCAGCTCTTGCAACCTGTTAAAAAGTTTTGTTTCTATTAAACTAATAAGTTTATTGTTTGTTGAAAGAAGCCTGGTTAAAGTCTCTTTTATTCTGGGTACCAGTAGTGAAGTTAAACAATTGGCCATTTTGGTGAGAAAAATAAACATTTAAATTAATGGTATGGTTTGTGGAGTACTGGGGCTTGATAATTCGCATACTCCTCCCATTCCAGTCGTAATACTACCCAGAAACTAGGGGCCGAAATTTAACGTCAGCATGTGGGTGGGCGCCCGACCCGATCGGATGCACAATCGTGCGATATTTTGGTCAGCAGATGTGTGCAAAAGCCGGAAGCACGCCCGCCAACAATTAAGCGGCCTATTAAAGTCACTGAAGTTGTAATTGTCTCTGATTTTTTGTGGTCTGTCCAACTTTACAGTTGGCGGATGGGCAAATTGGCCAGGCAGACTTTGCATTTTTCATGAAACCTCATCCAAGGGCTGGGACGAGGTTTCTGTTATTAAATAAAAAAATATAAAAATCTATGGACAGCATTTTTATCCTGAATATGTTCAGATTGTGATGCTTGTACATTTTTTCCCTGATTTTACAAACATTATTTCACTGTTTTTAAGTTGCCAGCTCCATGAGGCAACTCTCTGCCTTCAGGGAGCTTTCATTCAGCACCTCCTGAACCTGTGCTTACATCAACACCTGCCCTCCTCCCACCTCCACTCCAGCAATGCTGAGGTTTTCAGCGCGCACTTCACGCTGACTGGCCATTAATTAGCCAGCCAGCATGAAATTGTGGTCAGGGGCCAATCGCGGTCAGCGGTCCATTCCCCGGCTGATTCTGGACCCTCCCGCTGACCTAAAAATTCTGCCCTAGTAGAAGCTCAAGCAGCCCTGAAAACTGATACCGAGTGTGCACAGATGGAGGAGTATTATGCTGCTGGATGCCCTGCATATGTTTCTAGCAATTGTCTTCTGAAGCAATACTTCAAACAGCATCATCACCTTAGTTTTATGGGTGACTTGTTAATCTACAATGACTGAATCAGCATTCTCAGGATCCTCAGTTAGGTATTCTCCAATGGTTATACTAGGGACGTGTGAGTTTCACCAAGTGCAGGGCCAGGGCCCACAATCCAGCCTGGTGTCCACACATTTCCAAAACTATTGAAGACATGATTTCCAAATATGTTACTTGTGCAATCCATAGACAAGACCACAAGGATGGCATCCTCATTCCCATCCTGACCACAGGAATGCCTCAGGGTGGATCCTTTTGTCTTCAAGGATAAAACCTTCCTTAACATCATGGACTATTACTCTCAGTGGATCAAGGTCAAATAGCTGCAGGGACCCACCTCGAAGGTGATTATTGCCATGCTCAAGAAAATTTTTGCCACACATGGTATCCCCGATTTGGCTGTTTCTCATAAAACCTGCAGTTCGCCAACAACTGGTTCAAACACTTCACAGAGCCATACGGCTTCATGCACATCAACAGCTCACCCAGGTACCCACAGGCAAATGGTAAGGCCAAAAGAGGGGTCAGTACTGTCAATCCTCGTTGAAGAAAAATGATGATGCCAACCTGACCTTACTGAGCTACCAGTCTGCACCACTGCAGAACGGTCTGGCTCCATCGGAACTCTTAATGGGTAGGAAATTATGCATCCAGCCCCGAGTTTCCCACAAACCCTTTGAACGTGCTTCAAGGCAACAGAGGTCGAAAAGGTGCAGGTAAAAGAGGACCACTGCTGGGCACACTAGGCCCTGATGTACAACTGTTGCTACAAAGTGCAGGATTTACCAACAATCTCACCAGGGAATCTGCCTGGGGTCAGCACCAGAACCAGCCCAGCCAAGTTTTGAGCTAGTCCATTCATTCACACTTCTATCTTGTACAGACTAACCATGGCATCATCTGGTGGAAAAGATCTGCACTGGTATCCACCAGCAGATGGCCTCTATAGGATTGGATTGACTGCTTGGACAACTGGGAGCAGAACCCAGCCAACTTACTGGAAGGTTCACAGGCCTCTCCCCACAGGAACATTGTACTTCTAACCCTTTGTCAAAGAAGAGGAGAACACGATCCAACAGACTAGTCAAACCATCGCAGCATCCTTCCCTATGACTCAGGAATGTTGTCAGTGATTTGAGCAAGAAAGATGTGTAAGCAGTTAATGAGTAATTTAATGAGCAGATTGAAAAACTGAGGGGAAGATATAGTATAAAGGGTTAATAACCATTATGCTAATAGCTAATACACATCATCAGTCAGATCATGTGTTTCTAGAACAGAGAGAGATGCTTCTGGAAGGAGTCTCATGCTTATCTGTCCCTCTGGGTGCCTTATTTCTAGTGGTCTCTGATAGACACACCCTGGGACCATTTCTGATATTACTTCAGCCAATGGCCTGCTCGATGATGCTCCTGGTGATGACATGGCTGGTCTCATAGTTGCACTCTGCCTCTATTTATGGGCTCTTAAAGGACGTCATTATCCAAGTTCTTAAAAGATGACCCTGGTCCCCTAGAAGCCAACCACGGATCTGCTTTGGTGGCTGAAATAGCTGAGGGAGTAGAAAACACCTCAGTATGGAGGCGTCATGGCAGCTTCCAGGGAATCTTGCACACACATGAAGGAAGATCCTGTGGTGGTCACAAACCACTAGCAAATTGATTGAGTAGAAGGACTTCCGGTTGACAAAGGTGTCTGCGTTTTGAGTTGGGGCCTTTATTCAAACATGGGTGCAGCCAATAACACTCTGCACCTGAGGGAAGCCTGCTAATTGGGCAAAGGCAGTGGCTCTCTGTGTCTGAGACGTCAAATTAATAGGGAAATTAATGGGATCCCCCACATGAAAAAACAGGACATTAGTTGCAGCCTTGATACAGCTGTGTTCTGCTGACTGGGGTATACCAGACAAGTCTCCTGATGATCCCTGGAGAGATCCTGAAGCATAGGAGTTCAGAACAACAGTTACCTTCACAGCCACTGACAAGGCATGGGGGTTGATGGGTTGTGGCTCGAGTTGCTGCTGGACCATGTGATATATGTCTGTCACCATCTCATGGCATAGCCTCAGTCACCTTGGGCACTTGTTCTCTGTCATTTTGAGTTAGGATGTCTTTGGTCTGTACACCCTTCTCAAAGGTAGTACCTGGTTGTCCTGCCTCCTCTCCTCCTCCATCTTAGTGCAGCCGCTTCCTCCTGGCATTCTTCCCTCCTTCTGGCCTTTGGCTGATCACAGTGACTGGCTTCAATGGCCTCTATGTGCAAGGTGCCATGCGCATCTTCAATGCTCCTCCATAAGTAGCACAATCCACCATTCTCCAGCACATAGTTCTTCCTGGCACCTGGATACATGAGTCAGTAGAAGCAGAAATAATTGCCCTCCATGGCCAGGAGCCACACATCCTACTCTCTTGGAAAGCCAGTTGGAATTTGTTTTGTGCCACTTCTGGATAGTGAACAGAATTTGTCGCTCAGCGTGCAGACATACGCCCAACCCGCCCAAGCATGAAATAATGTGTGATGCTGTTGAGCGAGCGTCCCGACATCACCGCGCACTCGTGCGATATTTGGTTGGGCGGGCATGCACAAGAGTTGGAAGCGCGCTTGCTGACTATTAAAGAGACCTATTAAGGACATTAAAGAAGTAATTAACTGAGATTTTTCTCCTTTTTGCCCTTCCAACGTTACGTACGGTTGGCAGGTGGGCGAATCGGCCAGGCAGCCTTTGATTTTTCAGGAAACCTCATCCATGGGCAGGATGAGGTTTCTGATATTAATAGGAAAAATTAAAAATGTTTCGACAGAATTTTCATCATCCATATGTTCTGGTGACTGATTCTGATGTGTGGGCATTTTTTCCCAGTTTTTAAAATCTTTATTTTTTGCATTTAAATTCTTCAGCTCTCTGAGGCAGCTCTCTGTCTTCAGGGAGCTTTCATTCCGCAGTGCCCAAGAAGGCTTCAGCACCCGCCCTCCTCCAACCCCCAGCCTAGCAGCGCTGAGCTTTTCAGCATGCCTGTCACGCTGGCTGGCCAATTAACAGCCAGCCAGCGTGAAGTCGTGGTCAGGGGCCAATTGTGGTCAGGGGTCCATTCCCTGGCTGCTCCCGGGCACTCGCCGGACTAAAAATCCTACCCAGAATTTTAAGGCAAATTCCACAGGGGCACTCTACCTCTCCCCTGGCTAATCAAAGGAATACGCCAAGTTCAGACCTGCTCTGACCCCCTGGGAAACCCAAACAGCAGCAGTGAATTTGAAACTGCGCTTCCAATTTCATTGTAAAATAAAGCAACTTAATAACCCATGGCTGGACTCAAATTATGCAGTGCTCAGGCAATTTCCCCAATACTAAGATACAGAAACCCACCATTGCAAAAACAGCAATGGGAATGTTTATGGTGGGCTAGGGTCACATTCAACACATTTAACTACTCCTTTGGTCCTTTCCCGACATCGTGAGTAGGTTAATATTGAGGCCTGTATCATTTTGGTTTGTTAGTAGTCACATCCTGTAAAGGCAAAGGATAACATGCAAGCATTCAAACTATTCTTCACACATTTCTTGATTTGCATAGAGCAAAGAACTATTAGCATCTCTCTTACAACTTTTAGGTCTGCCCTGTTTTCTTGGGTAAAGCAATGATGGTCAACCCCATAAACAGTCTGAGAACTGACAAAGTGTGCGTCCACACAGTCCCATAGCTAATTGTAGGATAATTGTAGTAATCTGATGTGTAATATACCTTTAAGACAAATATTGTAATGTAGGATCACATGATCTTGATACCCAATAGCAGAGTAGCATGGGCTACCTTTGTAGTCAGCAGTCTTGAGTTAAAGTCTGAAGAAAAAAAACAGAGTTTTGAGTTGTAAGAGCGCAAGTGTAGCTGCTGAGATCCAACTCGGTCACCCCAAAACAAACGTGCAACCTGGATCCTTTAGCCCCAACAAACCAGGGCACTGGATCCAACAAACAGGCGATGAGAATAAAAAGCAAGAAAAGACACGAAAGGACGAAGTAAAAAGCAAGGAAGAATGAAGGAAATCAGAAGAACCGAAATTGGACTGTACCTCGCACAGTATTTGTAAGTTAAAAAAAAAATCCTTCCTGATCGTCGAAGCAATCCCCTCAGAGCATGCCTCAATTTGGAAGAGTGGAGCTTTCGATCCAACCTTGGACGACTGGTCTCATTATGTTGAATGCCTCAGGTTCTTCTTCCAGGCGAATGACATCGTGGCGGGGGGTGGGGGGGGTGGGGGTGGGAAGAAGAAGCGTGCAATCCTGTTATCCATGTGTGGGAGTAAAGCATATGGATTAATTTGAAATTTGTTGGCACCCAGTGCCCCAGATTCAAAAAGTTTTGATGACTTAGTGAACCTCATAAAGAATCATTATCAGCCCAAGCTATTGGTGACAACGCAATGGTTCAAATTTAACTCAAGGAATAGTGCGGCAAGGGAGACAGTTGCTTGTTATGTGGCAAGTCTGAAACAATATTGCGAGTTTGGTACATCTATCAATGATATGCTGAGAGATCGTTTGGTGTGGGATATAAATGAATATAGATGCGATTCAGAAGGGATTACTGGCTGAAACAAATTTAGATTTTCAGAAGGTATTGGAAATCGCTGTGGTAATGAAAGATGCAGTGCAAGACTCAAAAGCCATGCAAAAAGGTGCTGTCCTCCATACTGGGCGGGGACCCTCAGCCAAAAAGAACGCAAAACTGCAGAGCTTTACCAGATACAGGAAGCAGCCACCGCTAGCAGACAAATTAAAATAAATAACTTAGCAGCAAAAATATGGCATAATGGTAACAGAGGTGGAAGCAGACAACCTTATCATGAATCACAGTGTAAAAAATTGAATGTTTTTCTCTCATTGAAATGGACATTGTAAAGGTAGAATCAGGCAGACTTTCAGACAAAAGCAAAAACCCAATGTGATTAACAGCATTGAAAAGCCTGAAGTAATAGATTCAGGTATTTATTCATTGTATAATTTAAAACAGAGCCTATCTACATAAACATAAGAGTGAATGAGAGGTCTATCAGAATGGAGGTGGATACTGGTGCAGCCACAACAGTTATTGGTGAGCATACTTTTAAATACCTGAATCATAGGGAATGTAAACTAAATTTGGAAGAAATGGATGCCAAATTGAAAACTTACACAGGAGAAGACATACAAGACAAGGGCATATTTAAAATTGCAGTACACTTTGGAGGTCAAACAGTGAAATTACCCTTAATTGTAGTAGCAGGCGAGGGCCTAATCTCCGCGGATGAAACTGGCTGAAAGAAATTCAGTTGAAATGGACTGAAATCTTTCAACTGAGAACTAATGGAGCCATCAGAGCTACTACAAAAATATGCCTCAGTTTTCAAGGTCGAACTTGGAAATATTGAGGAGCTAGAATGCAAAAATTCATGTAGATCCAGAGGCAACACCAAGATTCATGAAGCCAAGACCAGTTTGTTATGCAATGCAGGAAAAGGTAGATGCCAAACTGGACAGATTAGAAAAACTGTGAGTGATACAACCAGTGCAGTTTTCAGAATGGACAATATCAATTGTACCTGTTCTCAAACCTGAACGAAGCATTCGAATTTGTGGGGACTACAATAAAGTGGCTCAGTTGGACAGAAACCCCATACCAAAAATTGAAGACTTATTCACTAAACTGGCAGGTGGAAGTGCCTACACAAAGCTTGATATGAGTCATGCTTATTAACAATTGGAATTAGAGAAGACCTCCCGGAAGTTTGTCACCATTAATACACACAAAGGTTTGTATCAATACACCCATTTACCTTTTGGTGTATCTTCAGCTTGCGCCATATTCCAAAGAACCAGGGAAAGTTTACTACAAGGACTGGCCCACGTTGTAGTTTATTTGGATGATGTCCTTGTGACTGGACTCACTGAAAAGGAACATTTGTTGAACTTAGAAGAAATTTTGAAATGTTTTTCGCAGGTTGGAGTGCGGTTGCAATAAGAAAATTTCACATTCCAAGTGAAAGAGATAACTTACCTAGGTCACAAGGTAGATTCACAAGGCCTACATCCAGTTGAAGAAAAAGTGAAAGTCATTAGTGAAGCACCAGCTCCAAAGAATACATCTGAACTGAAATCATTCATGGGGATGATCAATTACTATGGACGCTTCTTGCCTAGTTTGTCGATAGAACTGGCACCACTGGATTACTTGCTCAAGAGAAACCATTGATAGTCTTGGCAATTGCCACAAGAAGTAGCTTTCACAAAAGTGAAACAGTTGTTACAATCATCTACACTTCTAGTACATTTTGACCCAAAAAAAGAGTTGGTATTAATGTGTGATACATCTCCCTATGGAATGGGAGCAGTGCTTTCCCATCGAATGGGTGATGGATCAGAACGACCTATAGGATATGTATCGAGAACACTCCATACAGCAGAAAAAGTGCTCTCAAACAGAAAAAGAAGGCTGGTCAATCATTTTCGGTGTTAAGAAGCTTCACCAATATGTACCTGGTCATCATTTTACTATCATATTCAACCACAAGTCATTATTAGGATTATTCAGCAAAGACAAGGCTATATCCCCCAAAACCTCAGCAAGCATATAAATATGAGCACTGATCTTGGTAGTGTATATAAAGAGTATACTTTTATCCATAGACCCGGAAGACAAATTGCAAATGCATATGCACTCAGTCGTTTCCCCATGCAAGTAAAAGATGAAGATGCTCCAATTCCTCAAGAATTCGTTTTATTATGAACTTCCTGGACTCATCACCAATATGTGCTAGATGGATTAAAGATTGGACAAATCGAGACCCAGTCTTATCCAAAGTGCGAGGTCAAGTTCCTCATGGCTGGTCACAGGAACAAGAATCTGATGAAATGAAACTGTATATCCAGAGAAGATACAAAATAACCAGCCAGGGAGATATCTTACTGTGGGGAGCATGAGTGATTGTTCCTCCAAAAGAACGAAAGTTATCGTTATCTGAATTTCACAATGCACATCCTGGAATTTCCAAAATGAAGGCAATAGCAGCTATTTATGGTGGCTTGGGATGGATGGAGAAATAGAAAATTTGGTGAGAAGTTGTATGCTGTGTCAGAAAGTACAGAAGTTACCTGCAACAGCTCCGTTACACCACTGGGAGTGGCCAGGAAGGCCATGGGTGCGAGTACACATCAACTATGTGGGACCTTTTATGGGAACAATGTTTCTACTTATTGTCAATGCACATTCAAAATGGATGGACATATATGAGGTGAGGTCGCCAACATCTTCTGCTACAATTGACAAACTATGACAAAGTTTCACAATCAACGAACTACCTGAAGTGGTCGTATCAGACAATGGAGCAGTATTCACGAGTGCTGAATTTCACTGATTTATCAGCCTGAATGGTATCCTCATGTGAGAACTTCACCATACCACCCTTCTTCAAATGGACTGACTGAGAGAGCAGTTCAAACGTTCAAATCTGGTATGAATAAATTGTCTGGTGATTCAAAGTGGCTAAATTAGCATGTTTTCTTTTCCATTATAGAATCGCCCCTCATATGACAACAGGTGTCACACTTGCGGAATTGTTGATGAAGCGCCGTCTCCGAATGAGCTTGAGCCTAATTATGCCAAACTTAGGTGGGGGGAGGTAGAAAGGAGTCAGGGAAGTCAGAAAATTGGACATGACTGTCACAGTTGTGACGTTTAACATAGGAGAGAAAGTATTTGTGAAGAATTTTAGAGAAGGACCAACATGGTTGTTTGGTGAAATAAGTGCTCTGGACTGGACCTCTTTCCTAACACATTAAAGTGGAAGATCGAGTCATACGGAGACATGTGGATCGTATAAGAAGAGGCGAAACAAAATACCCAGAAATGATTCTACCAGTGTTCGTGACTGAATCAACATCTCCTGTTGAAAGAGCTCAACTAAGTACAGATGCATCTAATTCCAATTTACTAGATGCATTCTCTCCCCATTGAAATTGGCCCTCCCCAATTAATTATTTTTACACTGGATTGCTCCCTATCTCTTTCCATTGCTATGATACAATGACCACTGTCATCTAAATGTTCCCCTACTGCCACTTGATCGACCAGACCCACCTCATTCCCCAGAACCTATTCCAGCACTGCCTCTTTCCTCCTTGGGCTGGAAACATATGGATCTCAAAAGTTCTTCTGAACACATTTACTGAAATCTTGCCCCTCTCTGTCATCGACACCATTACTATCTCGGTCTTTATTAGGATAATTAAAGGTCCCCATTATCTCTACAATTTTTTCCCCCCTTTTCTGTAATTTCCTTGCAACATTGGCCAGGATTTTCCCCTCGGTGATTTGGGGGCGGGATGACGTCGGGAGGAACCCCCAATGTCATCCCGGTTCCTTTAAATATTCATGAAGGCGGGCGGACAGCGAAATCAGCTGTCCGCCTGGCGACCTGTTAATGGCCAATTAAGGCTATTGACAGGCTAATTAACCTTATTAAAGACCCTGCCTGGCCAACTTTAAGACTGGCGGGCAGGCCAGGAGCCCCAGCGGGCTCCAGATTATTGATGAAACTTCATTCACTGGCGGGATGAAGTTTCATGTCCATTTTTTAAAAAATTAATAAATTTTATGTGTTTATTATTAACATGTCCCATCTTGTGTGACATTGTCACATGAGGGGGACGTTAATAATTTTAATATTTATCCATTTTTAGAGTTTACTTATCTCTCACGAATCTCCCTGAGACAGGACTTTGCCTCGGGGAACAGTGTATAGCACTTCCTGTCAGACAGGCCGCTGGGTGGGCCTTAGTTGGCCCGCCCACTCAAGATGGCGGTGGACCCAGTTTCGGTGGCGGGGTTTGGCTACTCGCCCGCCACCGAGCTGGTGGGGCCCGCCCACCCATCGAGGTAAGAATTCTGCCCATTGTCATTGACTGCAAATCAGTCAGGCACCCTTTGAATTTTTGAGGAAACCTCATCCACAGATGGGATGAGGTTTCTGACATTAATTTTAAAAAATAAAAATGTTTTGACATAATTCTTATTATGTTTATGTTCATGTGAGTGAGTCCCATGTGGGGACATTTTTTTCAGATTTTCAAAATCTTTATTTTGATTTTAAAATTCTTCAGCTCCCTGAGGCACCTCTCTGGCTTCAGGGAGTTTTCAGTGTGTGCTCCCCTACACATGTGCGGACTTCAGCACTCCCCCTCCTCCCTTTCCCCACCCTAAAGAAAAATACCATCAAAACTTGGAAATAAAGGGCACCAGTACAACTTGTCCAAACTTGTATACTTTAAATTGGAATTCCAGTATTACTGGTGCCAGTATTACTGATTTTCACTGGGATACCCCTCCTTCCCCCCCTTTCTCCTCTGCGAGCAGCTTGTTTTTTTCAAGACAGGGAAATGGTACTCATGACTGAGAACAAGTGGTTTGACCAGAACACTTGAAATCACAACCAAAGCCTTCACTACATTCAATACAATGGAAACTACCTGCTGACTTCACCCACTTGAAATAGCATTAGAAAACTCACAGAGCTTCTAAAAACACAGAGAGAGCCAATCAGCAACTAATCTGAAAGTAGTTCATGAGCCCTTTAAATAGTATTGGTGTGGGGACCTTCTTCCAGCTTAAAGCACAATCAGTTGTGCTTGTTTAATTAAGGGCATTAGCTGGAGAGACGAAGTTGAAATGGCAGCACTGGTATCGAATCAACATTACATGCTGACTGATATCACAATCTGGCCACTCTATATACTTCTGGGGCATGGTACTAATGCCCTGCCAATGCCCTCACTAAAATGGCTTTTGGCATGGGTCACGCCAGAAGCATGTGCAGTAGTGCAGATGCCATCTTGGCACCAAAACAGCACCTGTAGTGCTAAAGTCAATGCCAGAGTTCCAAAGTTTGCAGCCTACATAAATAAAATATTTTACAGTTCATTTACAGTTCCTTTTTCATAACTTTGCCTCCCATTTTAACTTTGTCAATTAACTTCTGTTCTTTCCATAATCTTCCTGTTATTAACTGAATTTTGCTCTTGATATTTGTCATAAGTTTCCTTTTTTCTGTTTTATTTTAACTTTATTGCCTTTGTCATCCAGGTCACATTAGCTTCAGCTGCTTTACCTTTTCCTTTCAAAGAAATATATCTCGTTTGTACCTAAACTATTTCTTCTCCAAATGCCCTCCATTGCTCCATTACCAATTTAAACTACAATTGCCTTTTCCATTCTGCTGTACTAGGCTCTTCATAAGTCACTTAAATTAGCTTGTCCCAAGTTGCTGGCCATGTTGCTCTTAATGTAACCAGGTCATAATCCCATGTAGCACATGTACTTTATTAGTTATAGTAGAGACAATGATGTACATACAAGTTAATACTTTCCTTTTTTGCTATTTTCTTCAATCTGGTCTCTGCAATTTTTGGAATATTTCAAATTTTACCGCTGTTTATCTCTCCATTTAACTGCCCATCTCCTATTTTTTGGCTCCCCCTCTCCTGCTAAATTAGTTTAAACTCAGTCCAACAGCATGAATTAATTGCTCAATGACAACATTACCCCCAGCAACCCATCTATCTTGTGCATATGCACCCTTCCCCAGAAACTGTCCAAATGCCCCAAGAATCAAAAACCCTTCCACATGCACTATTTCATCCTGCTTCGATACTCACAAGTATGTGGCACTGGAAGTAATTCTGAGATTGTTACCTTTGAAGTTTTGTTTTTAAACCTTTTTCTTAGTTCCCTAAGCTTTGCCTGAAAGGCCTCAGCACTTTTTCTACTTGTCATTTGTTCCAATATGGAGACAACTTCTCATTATTCCCTACTCCTCAGAGAACATCCTGCAATGATCAATGATAATCCTTTACCTTTGCACCAGAGAGGCAGCATACCATCCAGGAATTGCACCCACTTATGCCTCTAACCATTGAATCCCCTATGAACATATGAATTAGGAGCATGGGAAGGCCGCTCAGCTCTTCGAGCCTGCTCTGCCATTCAATTAGGTTATGACTGATCTGTGTGATGAAAGTATAATAATTTTCATAACGTTACTTTCTGGTTTATTATGAAGTTGCTTGATTGGGTAGGGAAAGTTGGATCTGTGTGTGATTTAATTACATTCAAAGTCAAGTAGATTGTAAGTTTAAATTATCAAAAGAAGCTAGGTGCTTGACATGCTAATGAGTAAACATGGATGCTGGCTTAGCATGTAAGGTGTGAAGGAAATTTGCGTTTTTAGATAAATGAAGGGATATTTGGATTTCAAAGTGATCTTAGTCAGTTTGTAAGCAAGGGCAAGGTTACTGACAATATATATTGGCAACATGAAAGTTTTTATATTATAAGAAAGATACAATTTCAAAGACATATGGAATAATGGAATGTACATATTAAAAAGAGAGAAATGTATATAAAGGGGACTGAAAGGTTATGTGTGAGAAGGCCATGTAAGATCTAACAGGAGAGTATGAAATAGCCTTAATGAAGCCTCCAGCATTTGCGTATAAATCTGCTATATAACAAAACTGAAGTTGGGGAGAGCCACTTGGAATTCCACTGTCAAGTGGGTTTGTGTTAATTTGCAGGTTCTGTTTTAAATCTAAAATTTATTTTGGACTGTTGCAATAGAGGGAGTGTAACTGGAAGTCAGGTTAATTAGGAATTATTATGGTGGTAAGTAATTGTAGCCTTATGTATGTGCTTAAAATCTTTTATATGTTGTTGATACATATTTTAATTTAATATTTAAAATCTCTAAAGGCCTTGATGGACTTATTAATTTTGAATTTAGTGCACACATCTGATAATAAATACAAATTGCAAAACTGTTGTGATAGGGTGACCAAGTTTCCATTGTGGATTTGGTCTGCCTGGAACACATCATCTGCCAAGTCATAACAAATTGGGGGCTCAACTGGATATTTAGAATTCCTTGATTGGTTTGGAGTTGGTGAATCTTAAGGCTATGAGTACAAGAAGTGCATTGAATTCAGGTATTGGTGTGAGGGATTTTAAAGTGGTGAAACTGAAAAATTGGCTGTATCCATGGTTAAAACATCTTGTAAGTAGAAGATATAACTCTGATTGGGTTACAAAAAGTATCTAAGGGTAAGTTAACAGAATTGGCAGATAAGTTGCATTTCAGGTTACCTGTAGGGGCAAAGAAAGCAGACATAGTTGAAGTGAAGCACAGTATTTGAAGTTGGAAGTGATACCTGACACTAGTAAGTCACAGCTGGAGGTCGTGAGACTTCACATACATATGAAGAAGCTTGAATTTTAACAAGCAATGGAAATGAAAAAATTTGAACAGAGGCAACAGAAAAAGAAAGAGAAAAAGAGAGTAATTTAAAGGGAAATGGAATTGCGTAGACTTGACCTCCAGAGGGAAAAGTTAACAATGGAAGAGAGAGAGAAGGAAAGAGAAAGAGAATACCAGCTTAAGAAGCTGGACTTTAAAAAAGAGATCTCGGATGCTGAGGAAGGTTCTGATGATGATAAAACCTTCAACCTAAAACCCAGTGGGGAGATGTTTAAATTTGTGCAAGCTCTTCAGAAGTTTGAAGGAAGAGTTGTTGAAGCATTCTTTATTTAATTTGAGAAGATAGCTAAACAGATTAAATGGCTACAAGAAAACTGGACATTGCTTTTATAGTTTAGGTTAGTGGATAAAGTTCATGAGGTTTATGCTTCACTGCCAAAAGAAGTGTCACTGGATTATGATGCAGTAAAAAAAGACTATTTTGAGTGCATATGAGTTGGTTCCTGAGGTGTACAGGCAGAAATTTAGCAATATAAGGAAACAGCCTGGGCAAACTTATATTGAGTTTGAAAGAGTAAAACAAAGTAATTTTGACCCGTGGGTATGGGCATTAAAGTTAAAGACAACATATGCAGCTCTCAGAGAAGTAATTATTTTGAAAGAATATAAAGATTCAGTTCCTTTGGTAGTGAGAACACATATGGAGGAACAGAGGGTTAAAATAGTAAGACAAGCAGCAGAGATAGCTGATGATAATGAATTAGTTCACAGATCCAAACCTTTTTTTATCACCATTTTAAATCAGAGAAGGATAGAAAGTGGGAAGGTGAAAGGAAGGTAGGTAGTCAGGGACCAGGAGTAGTTGGAAATTTCCAGGAAGTTTTTTCTCAGACTAAAAAAGAAGGTGCTGAGCGTAGAAGTGACACTCGGCAATTAAGGTGTTTTCATTGTAATAAAGTTGGGTACACGCAGTCAATGTGTTGGAAGTAACGGGGAAAATCAGTTGCAACAATTGGAATGCAGGAAAGTTAATTTGCCACATCATAACATCTGGCTTTAATCTCCTGCCTACCCCTGGTAAGTCTTCACCCCCTTGTTTATCAAGGATCTACCTACCTCTGCCTTGAAAACATTCAAAGACTCTGCTTCCACTGCCTTTTGAGGAAGTGAGTTCCAAAGACTCACGACCCTCTGAGAGAAAAAATGTCATCTCGTCTCTGTTTTAAATGGGCAACCCCTTATTTTTAAACAGTGGCTCCTAGCACTATATTCTCCCACAAGAGGAAACATCCTTGCAACATCCATCCTGTCAAGACCCCTCAGGATTGTATTTGTTTCAATTAAGTTGACTCTTGCTCTTCTAAACTCCAGTGGATACAAGCTGATTTGGTGTTTTCAAACTCTGATTCCTCTTCCAATGAGGTGAAGGATGTCTAGAGATGGGCAAGCAGCCACATGGTCCAGCTGTGCAGAGGCCAGGGGAGCTCCAGTGGCTGGAAGAGTCCATTGGAGGTGGACAAGGAGGACATGTGGGATGAGGCCAGCCTGGTCGCTGTGAGTACAGACAGAATAAGTCTCAGCTTCATCGAGATGTCCAAGCACCAATACCTATGCAGACTGTGCTTTTCCAGGGAGCTGGTGGTAGAGTTATGTGGAATAATGGAACAGGAGTTGAGGCAAATGGGAAGTGGCAACCACCCTTTGCCCGTCATCCTAAAGGTGACGATAGCACTCAACATTTTCAGCAGCAGATCCTACCAGGGAACATCTGGATATCTTTGTAGCCTCTCTTAGATAGCAGCCCCTCACTGCATAAAGGAGATCATGGATGCCATGTACCATTAGGCTAGCCTATGTAACAAGTTTGCAAACTATCAGGCCAGTGAGGCCGAGAGCGCAGTTAGCTTCAGGGCCGTGGCTGCGTTTCTCCAGGTGCAGGGAGTCACCAATTGACTATACCCATGTGGTCATCAGGGCTCCCACACAGCAGCCAGGCACCTTTATGAACAGACAAGGCTTTCAGTCACTCAGTGTCCAGGTTGTGCATGACCACCGAGGTGCTTCATGCAGGTGTGTATGAGGTTTCCAGGAAGATGCCATGACTTGAATATGCTTAGACAGTCCCAGTTGCCTCAGCTCTTCAAGCCACCCGAGCGCCTTTGTGGCTGAATCCTGGGAGGCAAAGGGTATCCACTGAAATCATGGCATCTGACCCCTGTACGCAAAACCAACAGATAGACAGAAGACAAATATAACCACTATCACATAGCTACAAGGGTCACCATCAAGCAGGACATTGACCTTTTGAAGATGAGGCCTGGATGCCTCAGTAGGTTTGGGAGAGTCTTGAAATATGCACCCTTAACTGTATCCCACTTGGTTATCATCTGCTGTACACTGCACAACCTGGCGCTCCAGAGCAGAGTAGCACTAGAATTAGAGGAGGAAGATCATCACGGGATGCCACAAGAGGTGCCACTTTATGAGGGCAACATGAGGTTAACACATGATAGGTCAGTAACCCAACCCTCTGGGAGAGAAATTCTTGGTTCATCATCCCCTCCATTTGTGGTCAAGTGAAATGTCTGATCTGGATATCTTCTTGCAACCCTTGCATCTAATCAGTGCTATGCTCCATGTGTCTTTCCATTAGGGTCACTGCTATCCCAAATAGGATGCTATATGATCACACGCCAGAGATATGGAGCCACCTATGTCGTGGGTGGACTCCTTCATTCTTTAGGCATGGGACTTCTCTATCTCTGGAAGCTCTGACAGATTTGATGCATCAGCTAGAACTTCTTTGCAGATGACACCTAAGAATCACCACTTTCAAGCAGCTGAGCATCACTGGGCCTCTCCTCACTCATCTGAGGGAAAGTGGTCACAGCTGTCACTGTCTCCACCACCTACTCTTGTGCGTCTGTGAAGTGCTCACCAGATAATGCCACATACGACAGAGTCCACCAACATGTGTGTATCTGCACTGGTGGGGTGTGCACAGGAATGAGGTGATGCATTATATCCTATGAGCTTTCTAGTGTGGCTGTATAACTGGTGTGTCCTTCATCTGCTGCTGAAAATAAAATATTAAAGTAAAACATGTGGTCCTTCAACTGAGGCCTCCAGCCTCCCCTTGGTAAGAAGTTTTCAGTGACAGGAAAGCCCCAGTATACCTGAAGTGTCAGATATACTGTAGAGAATATTGGATGCAACAGTATCTTTATACAATCCCCATACTTTCTACACCTGCCGCACCCTCATCAACAGGCAGCCCTGTTCTGGTTTATCCGATCTGCATGGCCTCTTCCTCCATGGCAATGACAGCAATTTCACATCTAGTTTGTTGGTGCTTCAAGCTCAGGCAATAACACCTCAGCTGCTCACAACATCTGCCTTCTTGGGGACACTTTTTTATTCTTTCATGATATGTATTCATTGCTGGCAAGGCAGCATTTGTTGCCCACCCCTAATTGCCCTTCAACTGAGTGGCTTGCTAGACCATTTCAAAGGGCAGTTAAGAGTCAGCCACATTGCTGTGGGTCTAGAGTCACATGTAAGCCAGACCAGGTAAGGATGGCAGATTTCCTTTCTAAAGGGTATTAGTGAACCAGATGGATTTTTAAACAACAATCAAACTTTGATTCATGGGCACTGTTACTAAGATTAGCTTTTTAATTCCAGATTTATTAATTGAATTTAAATTCAATTAATTCAGCTGCCATGCTGGGATTTGAATCCATGTCCCCATTGCATTAGCCTGAGCCTCTGGATTATTAGTACAATGACATTATCAACAGGCCAACATCTCCCCCATAGTTGGCCTCCTCCTCCTGTCCTCTAGAAAGAGGTCCTGCCTTCTTTCGTGATCAGTTTCCAGGAGTGCCTTTAGGGTGGCATCACTGAAGCATGGCACAACTCTTCCTCTTTTTACCACCATCTCTATACTGTCTCTCAACTGTCCACACACCTTCCTTCTTGCTCCTGGGTTCAAGCTGACTGACTGTTGCACTGATGTGTTTGAAAATCCCAGCAATGTGCGACTGCCAGGAATAGAACCTGCCCACCACCGCTAATTGGACAGCAGACCCTTAATTGGCTGCTGATGGTTAAATACAGGGGGATGTCCCATTGCCATCCTGTGTGTGTGTTGGTGCCATGCATATCCATCCAATGTCAGGACCCCCACTTGAGTGGATAAATTCTGGCCTAGGTTTCAATTAGATCACTTCTCATTCTTCTAAACTCCAATGAGCATTGGCCCAGCCTGTTCAATCTTTCCTCATTAGACAATCATTTCATCCAAGAATTAATCTAGAGAATCTGCTCTGAACTGCCTTCAATGTAAGTATATCCCTCCTTAAATAGGGAGACCAAACCAGTACACAGCACTCTTAAGTGTAGATTCACCAACACCCTGTAGAGCTGCAGCAATACTTCCCTATTTTTATACTTACAATAATGGCTATTATTTATTTTTTCATTATTCATTCACGGGATGTGGGCTTCACTGCCTGGGCCAGCATTTATTGCCCACCCCTAGTTGCCCTTGGGAAGGTGGTGGTGAGCTGCCATCTTGAACTGCTGCAGTTCATGTGGTGTAGGTACACCCACAGTGCTATTAAGGAGGGTATTCCAGGATTTTGATCCAGAGACAGTGAAGGAACACCGATATATTTCCAAGTCAGAATGGTGAGTGACTTGGAAGGGAACTTCCAGGTGGTGGTGTTCCATCTATCTGCTGCCTTTGTCCTTCTAGATTGTAGTGGCTGTGGGTTTGGAAGGCATTATCTAAGGAGCCTTGATGAATTCCTGCAGTGCATCTTGTAGATGGTACACACTGCTGCTACTATGTGTTGGTGATCGATGGAGTGAATATTTGTGGATGTGGCGCCAATCAGGCTGCTTTGTCCTGGACGGTGTCAAGTTTCTTGAGTGTTTCATTTCTCTTCGTAATCACTTGCTATACCGGCCTGTTAACTTTTTGTGATTCATGAGCCAGGACACCCAGATCCCTCTGAATCGCAATGTTATACAGTCTCTCTCTCCATTTAAATATTATTGTGCTTTTCTATTCTTCCTACTAATGTGGAAAACCTCACATTTTCCCACACTACACTCCATCTGCCAAATTTTTGCCCACTCACTTGACCTATTTTTATCCCTTTGCAAATTCTTTGCATCCTCCTCATAGCTTGTTTTCCTACCTATCACTATTTCATCAGCAAATTTGGCTATAATAAAGTCAATCCTTTCATCTGAGTTGTTAATATATCTGTGGCACTCCCACTGGAGTTATGGTGGGCTTGTGCCAGATGAACAACGGGCTTATAGGTAGTATAAAATGGCAGTACCAAATTGAATGAGGTTCTCTCTGTAAAAGTCACATTGATTGTAAATACCTTCAAGCGACCCTAGCTCTCTCACTAGAAGAACGTCAGAGGTAATTCTAGTTATAAGATCATTAGAAATAGGAGCAGGCCATTCAACTCATTGAGCTCATTCCACATTCATTAAGTTCATGGCTGATCTAATTGTGACCTTAACTCCATTTTCCTTCCTGCACCCTTTACTGCCTTGTCAATCAAAAATCTGTTTCACTCTTCCTTAAAAACACTCATTGAGCCAGACTCCACTGCTTTTATGGGAAGAGCATTCCAAAGACTAACATCCCTCTGAGAGAAGAAATTCCTTCTCATCTCCATCTCAAATAAGGGACCCCTTATTTGTAAACTGTGTCTCCTAGTTCTAGATTCCCCCGAGGGGGAACACCCTCTCAGCATATACCCTATCAAGCCCCTTAAGAATTTTACATGCTTCAATAAGATTGACTCTCATTCTTCAAAACTCCAAAGAGTTTGGACCCAATCTGCTCAACCATTCCTCATAAGGCAATCCCTTCATCCCAGGAATCAGCCTAATGAACCTTCTCTGCCAATGCAAGTATATCCTTTCTTAAGTTAGGAGGACCAAGCTGTATGCAATACTCCAGCTGTGATCTCCCAAATGCCACGTACAGTTGTAGCAAGACTTCACTACTTTTGTACTCCATCCCCCTTGCAATAAAGGCCTCCTTAATCACTTGATTTACCTGCATGCTAATTTCTTTGTGGTTCATGCACAAGGACACCCAGATTCCCAAGTACTGCAGCATTCTGCAATCTCTATTCTTCCTGCCAGTGGATAACCTCACATTTTCCCACATTATACTCTACCTGTCAAATTTTTACCCACTCACTTAACCTATATCCATATACCTTTGCTAACTCTGTGTGTTCTCATCACAACTTGCATTCTCACCTATCCAATAACAAAATACTGCAGATGCTGGAAATCTGAAATAAAATTAGAAAACGCTGGAAATACTCAGCAGGTCTGGCAGCATTTGAGGAGATAGAAACAGGGTTAACATCTCATCAGAATAGAGGAAACTTCTGATACTTATTTTGATGTCTTTTTATTTCAACAATATCCACCCCTCCCCCACACCCCCCAGCCACCACCCCAACCACAATGGTTGACAGGGCCCTTAACTTTGTCTGACCCTTTTCCTGCTCTTCTGCTCTTACCCCTTCCCAGAACCCCTTGACCTCACCTTCCACCCCATCAGCCTCTGTATACAATGGATTATCCTCTGCCATTTCCATCACTTCCAACGTGATGTCATCACATCTTCCCCTCCCCTCCCCATCAGCATTCCAAAAGGACCACTCTCTCCTTGACACCCTGGTGCACTCCACAGTTATCCCCAATCTTTCCCAAGGCACCCAGCCTTGCATGCAAAGGAGATGTAACACCTTCCCTTTTACCTCCCCTCTCCTCACCATTCAAGGCCCTAAATACTCCTTCAAGGTGAAACAGTGATTTACATGTACATCTTTCAATTCACTGTATTCACTACTCACAACACAGTCCCTTCTGCAGTGGGGACGCCAAATGCAGATTGGATGCCCACTTTGCGGAACACCTCCATTCAGTCTGCAAGTATAACTGCCAACTTCTGGTGGCTTGCCATTTTAATTCTCCAACCTTGTTCTCCTGCTGATATTTCTGTCCTCAGCCTGTTGCAGTGTTCCAATGAAGCTCAATGAAAGCTCGAGGAATGGCACCTCAAATTTTGATTGGGCACCTTACAGTCTTTTGGATTCAAAGTTGAGTTCAACAATTTCCGACCATAATCTCTGCTCCCCTATTTTCATTCCTTTTCTTTGTACGTGTCGGCCTTAATCTTATTTTTCTCATCTTTGCTTTTGTTTGGCAGCTATTCATTATTCTGCCATTCACAACTCCTCCAGATGCGTTCTGTTCCTCTACTTGTTCTACTACCACAACCTTTGGTTATTCCCACCAAGTCTTTTGTCATTTAATGTCTCCCATCTTTCGCCCTAAGACAGACCTTCCCTTTTTTTCCCCCAACCTCTTCCATTTCTCTTACATGGAAGCCATTACATTTCAAACATTTCCCAGTTCTGATGAAAGTTCATGGCCTGAAACGCTAACCCTGTTTCTCTCCAAACAGATGATGCCAGACTTGCAGAGTATTTTCTACATTTTCTGTTTTTATTTGTTGTTTCCCAGTTATCTTTGCATCATCAGCAAATTTGGTTACAACACATTTGGTTCCTACATCCAAGTTATTAATATAGATTATAAATATTTGAAGCCCCAGTACCAATCCTTCTGGCATTCCACTAGTTACAGTTCGACATGTTGAGAATGTCCTATTTATCCCAATTCTGTTTTTTTTCTGTTTGTTATCCACATAGTCACTGCTCCTTTAATCACATGAACTTCAATCTTAAAGCACATAAAAGGCTTGTTTCATCAAATGTTTTTTGAAAGTCCACATGCACAGCAGCAACCGTATTACCTTCATCAACCCTCACTATAACTTCGCCAAAGAACTCAATCAAGTTAGTCAAACACAATTTGCCTTTAGTAAATCTATGCTGGCTTTCATTTATTAAGTCACATTTTTCCAACTGGCAATTAATTTTGTCTCAGATTATTCCCTCTGAAAGTTTCCACACCATCAATGTTAGGTTGACTGGCCTGTAATGTTTGGGTTTGTCCCTCTCCCTTTTCTGAGCAGGTGCGCAACATTTGCAATCCTCCAGCCCTCTAGCACTCTCTCTCCCCCCCCCCCACCCCCACCATATCTATCAGAATTGGAAGATTGTGGCCAGAGTCTTCGCAATTTCCAACCTTACTTCCCTCAGGAATTTAAGATGTATTCATCTTTTCTGAGTCACTTTTCTGCTTTGAAGACCACCAAAATCTTGAGCATCTCCTTTTCATCTATTTTAAACTGTCCAATTTCTCCACCACCTCCTCCTTTCCTGTGACTTTGGCAGCATCCTCTTTAGTGAAGACAGGTACAAAGCATTAATTTAGTACTTCAATGTATGCAGTCTGTAAAAATTCATTTATTTCAGAATGCAACACTTCAACATCACTTAAACAGAACTCTTTAGAGATGACATCCCAGAAAATCTCAGGCACTACAATGCAACATTTAGCTAATTAGGGCATTGGTGGATTCAGTGGCAATTAAGAGTAGTACCATAGATGCTTTGGAGAGAACACTTATATGGAGCTTCCAATACTTGGTTGGGACTATTCAGTTTGTATTGACATTGATCTATAACTCCTTTAGGCCTGTATCCAGGAACATTGAGCTGCAAACATTGGATACAGGTGTCACTGTCTCTCCAGAGAAAATGTTGGCTTGCCACTGTTAGAAAAAACATGCTTGGTGTTAGTCCATCTGGGGCACTAATTCTCCTAGATCAGAGTAAACTAAGGCCTCCACAGCTCCAGATGAACTCAACATCCATTGATAATATTCTGTCACTCAGGGAGCTCCTTGAAGGAGTAGTGCATAGGAGCATTATCAGGAAGGATTGTTGACACAGAGGTTGACACAACATTAAGCACATATAGTTAGGGTGGTTGGAATGGTTGGCACTTTTTGGAGAATACAATGTTCTGTAAACTCTGTTTATGCAGATAGATTTTTAAGTAAATTTCTGAGCAATCATTCTCTTTTCAAGTGTTTCGATGTGAGCAGGAATTGTCATACAAAGGAACTTGGCAGAATTCTTTAGCAGTGACAGACTTTATTAGGGTGGGGATGTAGAACAGAAAGGTGTGGAACCTTAATTTGGTGAGTCAAATTTTATATATTGAAAGCACTAGGCTATCAGTTGTGCCTTTCTTTCTGCAGCCGATAGCTGCTGTCTACCACACCCTCTCCCTCCATGTATACTCATCGTGCTATGGGGAGGGAAATCCTTTCAGGATAACTTGATTGTCATCACACATTAACTTGACATTAATAGAACAAAAACTTTTTCTATTTATGAAATTAAGGGGATTGCCATATGGTGCTTTGAATTTCACGTATGTTTCATCAATTCGTTCTTGCAGCATTTGAAATCTCTCCAGTCTGAAGTTCTCTCCTTAGCTCCCATTAGCTCTCAATTAGTCTGCTTACGTTGGGAAGAATATGAATTGAGAAGTAATTTTGAACAGAGCATCAGTTATCTTGCTGATGCAATGGTGAGCAGCTACCTGACGAATGTGACAAAAGTCAACTGATGGCGCCTGGAAGGGTCCAAGCACAAAGAGCGGAACTTTAAAATTATGGAGTGTGTGGGTTTGAGTGTAGGGAGGGTTTAAATCTGGAGAAAATGACAGCACGCCAGAAAGCTGGCTCCAACCTACAGACTTCCACGCTTTACGTTGCTTTAAACTGCATGCATGCAACCCCCTTAGGAACAACGAGCTTCCAATTAACATGTGTTAATGGCTCAATTAGAGCCAAATCTTTTTTATATATATTATTTTACAGGGTATGCATGTATTTATTTCCCATCCCTAATTTCCCTTGGCATACTTTTAGTTTAACATCGGGTTTGTGAAACTTACCTGTGAAAGAAAGTTAAAAACGCTGCAGCAACAGAGGGTTGCAGCAATCAGTCTCATGGAAATACGTTCATAAATACTCAGCGCTCACAGTTGTTTTCTTACCTGCTCATGGGAAAGGGTGTTCATTGTATTTTTGCTGAGGTTCCTTTCTACACTCTGGAGGTTTTGTTCTATCACATCATGATGGGTAGTGTTTTGGTTGCCTCAGATTGGACATCAGATGAGGAGCAAGATGACTAGCACAAGGAGCAGCAGCACAAGGAGCAGGAACTTGTTTGTAACAGACCGGTAGCTATGCAGCAGAAAGAAGAGTTCTGGAGTGAGGAGCTGCAGAGAGGGGGCAGCAGCAGAACGTGGGAGCAGAAGATTGGGGAGCCATAGAGGGTGCAACATACAGGAGACATTACGCACAAAACAGAGCCTACAAATAGAGGTTGAGGGCGGAATCATCCCAGGTTTGCACTAAGCACGGTGGTGGGTGTGAGAAAAGACGTTTTACCTGCCAACCGCAATGGCTGCCGTTCCTGCCTCATTAATTATTCAACCACATGCTGGCGGGTGGCCTCTGATTTGCCCGCCATGCCGTTAACGTCGGGTGACATAGTTAAACTGCAGCTGTGCACATAGCTCTCAATGATTGCAGCCCACAACTGCTCCGGTGAAGACATGGTCCCAAAAGCCAAAAAGAGTGCAGCCCCCCCGATTCAGTGACGTATTACTGGGACTCCTTCTGGTTGCTGTGGAGGCTCACCATGATGTCCTCTAACCCCGCTCTGGCCATAAGAGGCTTATCAATCTCACCACTCTGACTTTGGAAGCGGTGGCAGGGGTGGTCAGTGCAATGCTGCCCAAAAGAGGTTGACCATCCAATTCAGAAAACAGATGAATGATCTCATCTGTACCACCTGGGTAAGTCAACCATCTCATCACTCTCAACTCACTCACTCACAAGCTCATCGTACATTCACTGGCACCTCACTCACTGCCAGCTCAAAGGACATCACCACTCACTCTCTCACACACACCCTCACATCTCCATCTGGCCTCATCTGGAGACTGCCTCCTCAGCTTCACCATCTTAAGGCCACTTGCACAGATCAACATGTACCCCAACACACACTCTGGGATATCCCTCTTCTCCAGTACAGCCCTCGCCGTGAAGCCTGTTCCCTTGCCTGAGGCTGCTTCTCCCCTTTCCCCAAGCAAGGCCTAGCACTGCAGCCATTGAGAAGCCACCCCCTCCTTATCGCTGGCCTGGTGGTAGAGACCTGCCCGTGAGCCCCCCTAAAAGTGATGCGGTGCTGCCTGCAAAGTCTCACGCTGATGACCAAGAGTGCTGCCCGAAGCAAGGTAGGCAAAGAAACCTCGAAGTCCTGAATGAAGTGCAGTTCACCAGGTGCATCTCACTTATGTACAGTTGTGAAACACATCAGTGTGCAATCACGCCGATGTGCCTAGATGATGCAGCATGTGGAGTTGGTTCTGGAGAGCAGGGCTTATAATGAGACGCTAAAGTATTAAAATTAGGTTCCCGATGTGCGGCGGCAGGAAACATGGCCTGCCATTGACGGATAGAGCAGATGATCGCAAACTGGCCTCACGCCGCCGTAAATCCAATATTTGGCCTTCTTGCCATATTGTCACTCATGCCCGCCATGACGCTCGCCACCAAAGGGACAAGATGATTCCGCCCAGAGGTTCTCTGAAATGTTGAAAAAGCAGAATCAACACCCAGATCAACCAGGAGAACTTGTCAAACAGAGTTTTCCAACCCACCAATATCCAGTTGGTGCATGACCATTAAAAAACTTATTCTGCAGGTACGTATCAGATTCCTGGGAATTCTTCAACAATGCTTCTGTCCTGCAGTGGTCCCAGTTCCCTGATATCTTCCGATGTAGAAGCAGACCTAGTGGTGGTCATTAGCAGACAATTAGATGTCCATTTCAAACTTGACTGATGACACTTGTCAGAAACCCAAATAATGAAGTGCAATGATAAAGGAAAAATTAAACAATAATGCAAAAGAAGCATAGGTGCTGGAGTATGGTAAAGATACAGAGAACAGTTGATGGTGATAAAACAGATAGTAAGAGCTACAGAAAGGTAAGTAGTAAAAAAAACTTGGAAAACCCACACAATACTTTTAAGCAATACATAAGAAAAAGAGGGTAGTAAGAAGAAATTTGGGCCCCTTGAAAACAGATAATAGTGATCATGCTGAATAATAACTAGCATCAGTATTTACAGTTAAGAAAGAGATCAACATCCTATACAAACTAATATTGAATCAGGGCTGGTGACTCACCAAAATTAACATAATCAAAGTAAAACTAATGAAGAATATATGGCACGATAGAATGACAAATCCTGAGGACCAGATGTCTTCCATCCAGGGTTTTAAAGGAGGTAGATGAGAACATTGCAGATCCTATAAGTTTATTCAATTTGTGAACTGTTCCTTCAGATTGAAAAATTGTACGTCATTGTGCTATTTAAGAAAGATGAGAGAGAGAAAAACCAAGGAATTATAGAGCAGTTTGTCTTAAATCTGCTGCCAGAAATTTGCTAGAGTCTATGGGCCGGATTTTCTGGTCCCTCCCACTGCGGGACTAGATATTCTCGCCCGAAATCAACAGAACTTTTGCTGGTCCATCAAATCAGCTGTCCCACCCACAAAAATTCCTGTGGTGGGTGGGACACTGAAAAACGTAGGCCTATAATTGAGGGTAGTGTGATTGAACATCAACCATTTTCAGCTGATCAGAAGCAGCATGGTTTTGAAAAGGGTTGGTCTTGCCTGGTGAATCTGATGGAATTCTTTGAAGAGGTAATTAAAGTTGCAGTCAGGGCAATGTCTCAAGATGTCCAGAAGTTATTTGACAAAGTGCCTTATAAGACACTAAAGTTGAAGCTCCTGGATTAGGAGGCAAATTATTGACCTAGGTAGGAAATTGGCTAAATGACAAGAAGCATAGAGCAGGGATAATGGGCAGGTAGTCTATATGCCAAGGTGTGATTAATGGTGTCCCGTAAAGATGTGTGTTGGGGCTTCAACTGTTCACCACACTGATCAATGACTTAGATAATGTAATAGAAAGCCACATATCCAAGTTTGTCAGTGACGCAAAGATAGATGTCATTGCAATAGCATAGAAGCATAAAATTATGAAGAGATATTAGCAAAACTATGGCAAATGAATATTCCAATATTGGCAAATTTGATGTCATTCACTATGGATCTAAAAAAGGATAGAATGGGGTACAGAAGTATAAGTGAATCATTGTTACACTTGGAAGGTGTGTTAGGGCCACAGAAGGAAGGAGGGAAAAGGACAGGTGCTGCCTCTGCTGTGCTTGCGTGGGAAGATGTCATTGGAAGTGTTGGAGGCATCTCTAAATTTTTCAGTTCCAACAAAGGGTCACAGATGAAAGGTTAACTGTTTTTATCCCCACTATTGAGGAATACCAGCATTTTCTGTTTTTATTTCTCATTCCAACACTGCTTTGGTAGTGTGTGCATGGGCTCAGTTGGTAGCTCCATTTGACTGTCCGTGGAGTTGGCCACTCTATCCATGCAAGAAGCCATTATTGCACCGCTCTGTGGCATCTACCCATTCATGCTTGAGGCCAACTCCTCAGTTCTCACTGCAATTGTGGTGAGTGTGCTTGGAAGGCCTTGAGCACATCATATGTTGTCTGCTGCTGCTCAAAGATTCTGCTCTTCATTGATGGCTACCTAGGGTCAAACATTTGTGTCCAATTTGGAAGAGCTTGGTGTGGGTTGTGCTCCACCTGGCATGATGTCTCCACTACTATTTGCTCTTGCTCACTTGCGAAATGTGAGTCACCAAGTGAAAACCCAATTATCTGCCTACATCATCAAGACTGACTCAGTAGCACCGCTACAGACCGAGCTGGCCAAGTCCTAATGGACACAGCTGCAAAACTGGGTCTGCGGCAGGTGGTGAGGGAAACAACAAGAGGGAAAAATCATACTTGACCTCATTCTCACCAACTACTCTGCCACAAATGCATCTGTCCATGACAGTATCAGTAGAAGTGACCACCGCACAGTCCTTGTGGAAATGAAGTCCTACCTTCATTTGAGGATATCACCCCCATTGTGTTGTGTGGTACTACTACCATGCCAAATGGGATAGATTTCCAACAGATCTAACAACTCAAGCCTGGGCATCCATGAGGCACTCTTGGCCACCAGCAGCAACAGAACTGTACTCAACCACAATCTGTAACCGCATGCTCCGGCATACCCCTCACTCCACTATTACCACCAAGCGAAGGGATCAACCCCTGGTTCAATGAAGAGTGCAGGAGGGCATGCCAGTTGCAACACCAGGCATTCCTAGAAATGACATGTCAACTTGGTGAAGATACAACACTGCAAAAACAGCAAGCGATAGACAAAGCTAAGCCATTCCTCAACCAACTGATCAGGTCTGAGCTCTGCCACCCTGCCACATCCAGTCGTGAATGGCGGTGGAAAATTAAACAACTCACTGGAGGATGAGGCTCCACAAATATCCTCATCCACAATGATGGGGGAGCACAGCATGTAAGTGCAATAGATAAGGCCGAAGCATTTGCAACAACCTTCAGCCAGAAGTGCCAAGTGGATAATCCATCTCGGCCTCCTCCAGAGGTCCCCAGCATCACAGATGCCAGTCTTCAGCCAATTCAATTCACTCCATGTGATATCAAGAAATGGCTGACAGCACTGGATACTGCAAAGGCTGTGGGACCTGATAATATTCCGGCAATAATACTGAAGATGTACTTCAGCACTTGCCGCACCCTAGCAAAACTGTTCCAGTGCAGCTACAACACTGGCATCTACCCGGCAATGTGGAAAATTGCTCAGGTATGTCCTGTACTCAAAAACCAGGGCAAATTCAACCCAGCCAATTAACACTGCCCCATCATTCCACTCTTGATCATCAATAAAGTGATCGAAGGGGTCATCAACAGTGCTATGAAGTGGCACATGCTTAGCAATAACCTGTTCACTGACACTCAGTTAGTTTTCTGCCAGGGTCACTCAGCTCCTGACCTCACAGAATCACAGAATCACAGTGCAGATGAGGTCCTTCGGCCCATCAACTCTGCACCGACACGTGAGAAACACCTGACCTACCTACCTAATCCCATTTACCAGCACTTGGCCCATAGCCTTGAATATTATGACATTTTAAGTGCTCATCCAGGTACTTTTTAAAGGATGTGAGGCAACCCGCCTCCACCATCCTCCCAGGCAGTGCATTCCAGACCTCATTACAGCCTTGATTCAAACATGGACAAAAGAGCTGAACTCCAGAGATGAGGTGAGAGTGACTGCCCTTGACGTCAAGGCCGCATTTGACCAAGTGTGACATAAAAGAGCCCTAGCAAAACTAGAGATAATGGGAATCAGGGGGAAAATGCTCCGCTGACTGGAATCATATGTAGTAAAAAGGAGATGGTTGTGGTTGCTGAAGGTCAATCATCTCAGCTCCAGGGCATCACTGCAGGAGTTCCTTAGGGTAGTGTCCTAAGCCCATGTCTTCAGCTGCTTCATCAATGACCTTCCTTCCATCATAAGGTCAGAAGTGGGGATGTTCGCTGATGATTGCACAATGTTCAACACCATTTGTGATTGCTCAGATACAGAAGCAGTCCATGTCCAACTGCAGAAAGACCTGGACAATATCCAGGCTCGGGCTGACAAGTGGCAAGTAACATTCATGCCGCCAAATATCAGACAATGACCATCTCCAACAAGAAATAATCTAGGCATTTCCCCATGGCATTCAATGGCATTACCATCGCTGAATCCACCATCATTATCCTGGGGGTTACCATTGACCAGAAACTGAACTGACTACAAGAACAGGTCAGAGGCATGGATTCCTGCAGCGAGTAACTTATCTCCTGACTCCGAAAAGCGTGTTCACCATGTACAAAGCACAAGTCAGGAGTGTCATGGAATATTCTCCACTTGACTGGATGAGTGCAGCTTCCACAACATTCAAGAAGCTTAACACCATCCAGGAAAAAAGCAGTCTGCTAGATTGGCACCCTATTCACAAACATTCAATCCCTCCACCACTGACACAGTGTGTACCATCTACAAGATGCACTGCAGGAATTCAGCAAGGCTCCTTAGACAGCACCTTCCAAACACACAACCACTACCATCTAGAAGGACAAGGGCAGCAGATAGATAGGAACACCACCAGCTGCATGTTCCCCTCCAAGTCACTCACCATTCTGGCTTGGAAATATATCGCTGTTCCTTCACTGTTTTGGGGTCAAAATCTTGGAACTCCCTCCCAAACAGCACTGTGGATGTATCTACACCACATTGTCTGCAGCGGTTCAAGAAGGCAACTCAGCACCACCTTCTAAAGAGTAATGAGGGATGGTCAGTAAATGCTGGCACAGCCAACGAAGCCTACATCCCATGAATAAATTTTTTAAAATAATGGTCTCACCAGTATGTGAGTATCTGAGCTGATGCACAGTACGCACATGTCCTATGAGAATATATCTTCAAAGGACTCAGCTCCTCTGAGGAATTTGCAGCGGCAAATCCAGTGGCTTTTGCGATATAAATGAAGGTTCTGAAGGAATTAAAAGACAATGGGGATGATTCTTGAAGCTCCTCCAGGCACTGGAAGGCCTCCAAGATGGCCAAAATGGTGCCTTGAGCTGCAATGCCGGTTTAGCCTGCAGTTAGTGCAAGGTGCCCACATGGTAAAAGAATTCGAGCCTGTGCTAGAAACAGACACTGGAGAATTTTAAGAGCTGAGTACAATCTAAATTACCTGCTCGTGCCAATTTAGGAGGCTGCACAGCAGTTTGGTGGGTAATGCTTGACTAATACCATATCCTAAGAGTGACCTGCTGAGTGGAAGTATGCAAGTATGGAAGAGGATTTTGTCCCACTTAAAAATATATCACCTTTCAGTATTCACATGCTGCTGGAGGTTTCAACAGGACATTTGAAACACATTGGGAAACTTTCTCAGACAATTTTCCAAGACTTCATTAACATTCAAGCAACAGAATTTGTGAAATTCTCTGAGGAGTTCACCTAAAGTGAGAGTGGTGCACTATTCTACCATTTTGGGCATGAGGACAAAGGGAGGGCTTGGCCATGAACACCTTGCTATGGGCCCCCCATGGTCTGCAGGAGGAATGGGGGGAGGACTGAAGGCCAGGCAAAGCAGCACCAGCTGCTGCAGGAGAAAGGGCAAGGAGAACAAAGTGGAGTCCTTTCTCCTGTGTATATAGGACATTTCTCCTCCACCAGGACCTCTGTGCTGCATCCAAGGACCTGTGTGCATTCTCCCTTGGTCCCAGAGCACTCCATACCTTCACTGGAAATGGGTGTGAGGAGCCCACTAATACTGCTCCAGAAAAATTGTGTCTAATAAGCCCTCCAGTACTAAACCTGAAGATGTTTGGGTAGCACCTACAGCTCATTAAAATTAATCATTAATTGGACAAAAATTGCATATTAAATGTAAACTTTCAAACAGGCATACCTTATGAGCACAATGCTCATGTAGTGTCCTTTCCATCCTTCCACCAAATGACGCCTTGGGTTTTGAACGATATTAATGGTACTTTGGTTGGAATTGCATCTTTTCAGCGGTGAATTTGTGGCAATAGGTTTTAGGATCTGATTTTATTCTGGTTATGACCCTAGAGCTGATTTTTAAAAATTCCGTTATAGTATGTGAGTGTCACTGGCGAGGCCAGCATTTATTGCCCATCCATAGCCACCTTCTTGAACCACTGCAGCCATGTAGTATAGGTACATCCAGAGTGCTGTTAGGAAGGGAGTTCTAGGATTTTGAACCAGTAACAGTGAAGGAACGGTGATATATTTCCAAGTCAGGATGGTGTGTGACCTGCTGGGGAACTTGCAGGTAGTGGTGTTCCCATGCCCCTACTGCCCTTGTCCTTCTAGATGGTAGTTGTTGTGGGCTTGGAAGGTGCTGTCAAAGCAACCTTGGTGAGTTGCTGAAGTGCAGCTTGTAGATGGTACACACTGTTGCCACTGCGCGACAGTGGTGGAGGGAGTTAATGTTTAAGAATGGGGATGACAATCAAGCAGGCTGCTTTGATCTGGATGATGTCGAACTTCTTGCATGTTGTGGGAGCTCATCCAGTCAAATGGAGAGTATTCCATCACACTCCTGATTTGTGGCTTGTAGATGGTAGACAAGCTTTGAGGAATCAGGAGGTGAGTTACTCACTACAGAATTTCTAGTCTCTGGCCAGTTACTTGCCATACATCAGCTCAAGGCTGAATATTGTCCAGGTCTTGCTACAGGAAAAGAACTGCTTTCGTATCTAGGGGGTCGGTAATGGTACTGAACATTGTGCAATCACTGAACATCTCCACTTCTGACCTGATGATGGAGGGAAGGTCATTAATGAAGCAGCTGAAGTTGGTTGTGCCTAGGATACTGCCCTTAGGAACTCCTGCAATGATGTCCTGGGACTAAGATGACTGACCACCAGCGACCACAACCATCTTCCTTTGTGCTAGGTATGACTCCAACCAGCAGAGAGTTTGCCCCCCTTATTCTCATTGTCTCCAACTTTGCTACATTGATGTCAAGGGCAGTTACTTTCACCTCACCTCTTGAGCTCAGCTCTTTTGTCCATGTTTGAACCAAGGCTGTAATGAGGTCAGGAGCTGAGTGGCCCTGATGGAAACCAAGCTGAGCATCAGTGAGCATGTTATTGTGAATAAGTGCCGCTTGATAGCACTGTTAACAACACCTTCTATCATTTTGCTGATGATCGAGAGTAGGCTGATGGGGCAGTAATTTGCCAGGTTGGATTTGTTCTGTTCTGTGTGTACAGGACATACCTGGACAATTTTCCACATTGCAGGGTAGATGCCAGTGTTGTAGCTGTACTGGACAGCTTGTTAGTGGCACAGCTAGTTCTGGAAGACAAGTCTTCAGTACGATTGCCAGAACATTGTCAGGGCCCATAGGTTTTGCAGTACCTAGTGCCTTCAGCCGCATTTTGATATCACATGGAGTGAATCTAATTGGCTGAAGACTGGCATTTGTGATGCTGGGGATCCTCAGATGGAGGCTGAGATGGATCATCCACTCGGCACTTCCGGCTGAAGATGGTTTATAATGTTTCAGCCTTGTCTTTTGCACTGATGTGCTGGGCTCCCCCATTGAGGATTGAGATATTTATGGAGCCTCCTCTACCAGTTAGTTGTTTAATGTCCACCACCATTCACGGCTAGATGTGACAGGTCTACAGAGCTTAGATCTGATCCATTGATTGTGGGATCGTTTAGCTCTGTCTATTGCATGCTGTTTCCTCTGCTTGTCATACAAATAGTCCTGTGCTGTAGCTTCATCAGGTTAACATCTCATTTTTAAGTATGTCTGATGCTGCACCTGGCATGTCCTCCTGCACTCTTCATTGAACCAATGTTGATCTTCTGGGTTGGTGGTAATGGTAGAATAGGGATATGTTGGGCCATGAGGTTACAGATTGTGGTTGAGTACAATTCTGCTGCTGCTGATGGCCCACAGCCCCTCATGGATGCGTAGTTTTGAGTTACTAGATTGGTTTGAAATTTAGCACGCTGGTAGCGCCACACAACACGATGGAAGATATCCTTAACATGAAAACGGGACTTTGTCTCCATAAGGACTGTGTGGTGATCACTCCTGTCAAGACTGACATGGATAAATGCATCTGCAACAGGTAGATTGATGAGGATGGACTGATGAGGAGTAAGTTTTTCCCTCTTGTTGGTTCACCCATTACCTGCTGCAGACCCAATCTAGCAGCTATGCCAGTCAGCAGTGGTGCTACCAATCCACTCTTGGTGACGTACATTGACGTCCCCCACCCAGAGTACATTCTGTGCCCTTGTTACCCTCAATGCTTTTTCCAACTGGTGTTCAACATGGCAGAGTACTGATTTGATAGCTGAGGGGTGAGCATTAAATGATAACCAGCAGGTTTCTTTGCCTGTATTTGACCTGATGCCATGAGACTTCATGGGGTCCGGAGTCGATGTTGAGGACTCCTGGGGCAACTCCCTCCCAAGTGTATACTACTGTGCCATCACCTCTGATGGGACTGTCCAGTCAGTGGACCAAGACATACCCAGGGATGGTGTTCGTGGTGTCTGTAAGGTATGATTCCATGTGTACGACTATGTCAGGCTGTTCCTAGAACAGTCTGTGGCTCAGCTCTCACAATATTGGTGCAATCCCCCAAATGTTAGTAAGGAGGGCTTTGCAGGGTCAACAGTGCTCAGTGCCATTGTTGCTTCTGATGTCTAGGTTGATGCTAGGTGGTCTGTCTGCTTTCATTTCTTTTAGACTGCATAGCAGTTTGATATAACTGAGCAGCTTGCTAGGCCATTTCAGAGTCAACCACATTGCTGTGGGTCTGGAGTCACCTATATGCCAGATCAGGTAAGTACAGCAGATTTGCTTCCTCAAAGAGCATTAGTGAACCAGATGGGTTTTACGACAATTGACAATGCTTTCATGGTCACTATTATTGAAATTAGCTTTTTAATTAACACAATTTAAATTCCACAAGCTGCATTGGTGGGATTTGAACCTGTCCAGTGATATCACCACTATGCCACTGGCTCCTATAAAATAAGGCACAGATAAGAATTGTCCTCAAGAGATTGTGTTTCTACAAGGCTGCTCTGGATGATCAGTGTCACTTGCTGAACCCAGACCTGTAACCAAATCCAATGTATGTTAGATGCATAGCTTTCAATTTGCCAGAAGCTCCTTCTAGACTTCAGCTGGGGATGTATGCAATGTAAACCAAAATGTTATTTAATTTTTGCATTTGCTAAATCACAGCCCTCACTCATATTTTATCTCCATTTCCAGTACCTAAGCAATAGGCATTTACTATTAGGAAGTAATGCGACAAAAGGCATTACTCCTACCCAATATTACACAATTAAAGAATGAAGACCACACATGTTGAAAAACCAGATGGTGGTTAGTACAGCATCCCCCCTATTCCTTTCCTTTCTGCTGATTAACTTTGCAATTCCCCTGGTTGCCAGTACACAAAGCCCCATGTTATTTTCCAGTGTCACAAATACAGTCAGTCCTTACTTAAGTTTCTAGTTGCCTTCCTCAAAAGTACAACGTTAAGTGAAACAACTTTAAGTGAATTAGATTCTCCCATTAAAAAACAATGGAAAAGCTGTAGTTAGATTCTGTAGTACCTTACTCATCAGAGAAAAACATTAAACATTATACCCTGTAAGCTGAAATACTTTACATCGCTAAATTCCTATATTGATAAATTATATAACTTTTAAACTAAAATAGAACAATATGCTAACATTCTACTTAGCTCCTGCCTCTCTGCTCACAGACACTGTTCGCCAAATCTCCCGCTCGCCAGACATCCCACCCCCGAACCCTCCCGCTCGCCAGACATCCCACCCCCGAACCCTCCCGCTCGCCAGACATCCCACCCCGAACCCTCCCGTTCGCCAGACAGCGCACCACCGAACCCTCCCACTCGCCAGACATCCCACCCCTGAACCCTCCCGCTTGCCAGACAGCCCACCCCCGAACCCTCCCGCTCGCCAGACATCCCACCCCCGAACCCTCCCGCTCGCCAGACATCCCACCCCGAACCCTCCCGTTCGCCAGACAGCGCACCACCGAACCCTCCCACTCGCCAGACATCCCACCCCTGAACCCTCCCGCTTGCCAGACAGCCCACCCCCGAACCCTCCCGCTCGCCAGACAACCCACCCCCGAACCCTCCCGCTCGCCAAACAACCCACAACCGAACCCTTCCATTCACTATTGACCCTCCGGTTCACAGCTTCTGCCACTCCCTGATCCTGCTGGTCACTGTAGACCCTTCCTTCCACTGTCCGCTCTCCTCTCCTGAACCATTGCTGTGGGTGAGGCCTTCAGAGATGAGCGGCAGGAAGAGCAGGTTTGTCCTGCAGGAAGTGAGCCACAGGGTAGGCAGTGAGAGGGCAATTTAGGGAGTAGCAGAGGGTGACGCGGTCCTGCATCAGACCCGATGCAAAAACAAAACTCCTGACACTAAATGTAAATAGGAGCCCCGTTATCTGACCAACGTTAAAGTGAAATGACTTAAACCGGGACAACTTAAAGTGGGCACTTAATGCGGTACCATCTGAGATTCAGTATCACAAGAGGTATTGTCTGCAAACATGGAAAATCCTGGCCCCTGCCTTAAGAGAACATCATCTGCTATGGACCTACTGCAAAAAGAAAGGAACTAACTTGAAGCTTTGGTTCTTTCTCATGAAGACCTGAAGCTGTCCAGTACCAGACAAAATGGCATTTACATAACTCCCACTGCTGGCCTCTCTGTGGGCCCTCGAGGTAGTGAAATGGATAGGGAAAGGGCAGGGATTGGTCACTAGGTACAGTCATCATTACCTCTCTCCAGTGTGCCTCCTTTGTCTGCTGAAATTTCCTCAAGCTGCTCTGTGGTTCATTCAATAACACCAATGTCTCTTTTCACAGTAATGTCTCCACAACTGTCACCATGTTCTAAAATTGGACCCTTCTGTCTTGGATTCTAAGCATTGGACTTGGTTCTTAGACAGACTGTAAGCATACTTTGGTATCTGCTTAACACTTGTTTATGAGTACTACGTCTAAGCAAGTTACAGAGTAAGCACATTGCTTTCAGGCATGATTCCAACCTCTCTCTCAAGTCTACTGCATGACTAACTAGTGTCAGCAGTACATCATCATCTATGTCATATATTAGCACATCCCATCTGATAATCCTTTGTACTGCAATGGTTACTCATGTGCCTGGAAATGTGACACACTGGGCAGAATTTTCTGCCTGTCGGGTGGGTGGGCCTGACCCAATTTCGGGGGGGCAGGAAGCCGATCCCCGCCAGAGAAGCGGGCACCGCCGCCATTTTAAGTGGGCGGGCCAATTAAGGCCCGCCCAGCGTGACGTCCGCCGGGAAGTGCTATGCGCTTCCTGTGCGGGCGGGGGCTGAGGGATTCCCCGATTGCAAGAATATGCTCTTTCACGCATGTGCACAAAAGAGCGCACATCTCCCTGAGGCTATGTGCTGCCTCAGGGAGATCGCTGACAGCTGTATAAACTTTAAAAATAGAAAAATAAAAAAATCCTTAACATGTCCCCCTCATGTGACAATGTCACACGAGTTGGGACATATCAATAAATTTCACTGAAACTTTAATAAACTTTTTTAAACCCACATGAAACCTCATCCCGCTGGTGGATAAGTTTCATATTTTTTCAGAAGCCCGCTGGGGCTCCTGGCCTGCCCACCAACCTTAAGGTTGGACGAGCAGGGCTTTAATTGTTTTACTTATCCTGTCAATGGTTCAATTGGCCATTGACAGGTTGGCGGGCAGACATCTGATCTCACTGTCCGCCTGCTTTCCTGAAGATTTAAATGGGGCGGGATGATGTTGGCGGTTCCCCCCCCGACGTCATCCCGCATCACTTTGCCATCGGTGAGTGGGCCCCGACCCCTGCTCGCCAACAGCAAAATCCAGCCCACTGTATGGCAAAGAAAGGCCTTTGTTGATGCCATGCACGAGATGGCTGTTTGACTCCTGCCATCTGCTGTACATCCTGACAGATGGATCTCAGTGCCTGGGTTTGGGTATGTTACTTGCTGAACAACCTTCTTTTAGACCTAGGCTCATGAGATCTGAATCCACTGGCTCTTCAGCAAAGAATTGTCCTCTGGTAAATCTCCTTTCAGCACTCTTGCTCTCCCATGTCTTGTTCCTCCCATATTTTGTGACTCACTATCCTTCTCATTCCAGGCGAATGTCTCTGAGCTGGGGAGATTAAAGGGACAGTGCACATACTTCATTTGCCCATCTAGCTTGTACAACTCACTTGGGGACAGTGGGATGGTTCATTGCACCATCTTCATGGGCTGCTTGTCATGTCTTCAGCAAGCTGTCCTTCAATTACCTCAACTCTGCTAACAGGGCTTAGCTTAGAAATTGGAGGAATTCCTTTTGGATAGTACTTTCTTTATTCTTTTGATGTTGTTTGGAGTCTTTAGGACAGAACTATCATGACTGATAGAACTGTGTTGAAGATTAGAAATAGGACCTGCTGCTTCTTTTTGTGGTGGACTTCAGAGCAAACAGTAAAACTAAGCATCCAAGTCATTCATAGCTTACCACAAATGTGCACTAACTTTATTCCTCTTCAACAGTGTTATTGACCCTTCAGCTACCTGTAGGCTTTATCTCTAGTAAAAGCATAAAGTACCCTCTTCCCCCAGCATTGCTACCTTCCCTTGTAAAGTGGAAGTTGCATTTTCTGGCCTGCCCAACAGTGAGGTGACACTGGGAGTTTCAATAGAGTAAGTGGTGCTCCTGCTTCCTGAGTGGATGCTCTACACCACTTGCATCAAGGTGCAGGACTCAAGGACATTTGGAGCCTTTGTCATCACATTAGATTTGGGACAGCAAACTGCTTACCCAAGTTCCCACCTCCACATCCCACCTCTTTCACTACTTGTACTAAAATGGGCATTTTATTTGTTCTAAGGTAAATACTATAATTCCTTCTGACCTGTCCAAACGTGTAAACAACTTTTACCCATGATACGTTTTGCCAGCAGAAACTCCAGCTGTAACAATAGAGTAACATTGTGATAATGTGTTGGCCAAAACAAAGATTAATTTCCGTAGAGAAAGCTGCTGAGCTGAAAAGTGCACATTTCAGTATGATTTTAACATTTAAACAAGTTTGAGGATATCTGATTTGATGGGACAATTTTGCTTCAAAATTATGTACATAGAGAAAGGAAATTAACTCACTTGCATCACAATAAGATGAGAGCATTTTTTGTTTTCCTATCTGTACATTTTTCCACAGTCTATTCCTGGATAAAAAGGAATGGAGTACAATAGGATTAAGAATAGGGGATCTGCCCTGTGGTCACACAAAACGCTTTCTCCCCACAGCTCCAGGTTTAGCCTTTTAGCACTGACACTGCTGAAGAGAAGCAAGGGACATCTCAATGACTGTCCTTAACTATTGTGTTTGAGCCAGTGGAAAACTGAAGCCTATGTGCTGGACATTCACATCGTAGTTTACATTTATCATGCATATTATTTTAATCCTATTGACACATCAAAGAATTGCTGTGGTATGAGCAATTTCTCAGAAGATATTAAATATGTGCAATCACCTGATCTAGCACCATCACGCTGCCCAGACTGGAAATGTGAAACAGAATCATCTGTTGATCATATTTTCGGGTAAAAACAAAGTAAACAGTCAAAATCTTTAATGTTAGCGTTTTTCTTTTCGTATAATGATTTACATCCATTTATACGTTGTAATACTTATGAAACTTTGATATTACAGAGCTTTAAAATCACAAAGCAGATAAACCATGATAATGATGGCATAGTTCATAAAACCTTCCACTTATGGCATGTTTATTGTTCATAACTGTTATAATTGCCACTTTATTACATTAGTCCATTGTGCAGTGTAATTTTCTGTTATTAATGTAATGTAAATTAAATAAAAATCTAATAATAATTCAGAGCGTGTTGTAGATTGCTTTTAGCTAATGTGCTATTTTATGAGATGAGTTAGCCATCTTTTTCAAGTGAAAGTGCATTTGAATACTCTTCATGGTAATGTGCTTTAAGCTTGTGCTATGGTTCCTGCTAGTCTTCACTTGCCAGTACCTGTAGTGACCAATGGCAAAACTAGATCAATCCCTGTCAAGCCAGTAATTGAGCACTTTTTCTAATTTATAAGGCAGTTCCTCTATTAACAACAAAGTCTTCAGAATTAAGCAAAAAAAAAACCTTCACAAGGCATAGGTGAAAAAGTAGAGAAAAAATGTGATAAATTGATGCTCTCCTCTTTAGGTCTGACTTTGAAAAATAAGGTCTCCAAGTTTCAGGTCTCACTCTGACAACAATTAAGAACAGTGAAATAAATAGGCCACAATCTTTCTTTATGACATAATGTGTAAAAGCTACACCACATATAAATGGTTCATTAAAGCTAATATAATTGGGAGCATATAATGTGTATTATTAAAGAAACTGCTTGGTAGCTTTTTAAGTGCAGCGTACATTAGACAAGCATTAGTCAAAACTGTGTGACATGTTTTGCAATAGTCTCCCTTTTCTGTTTTTAAGGGCTCCAGTTCATTGTGTAATAAATTGGTATGCCATAATCCACCATGTAGTGTTGACTCTGATGATTTTAGGTTAACTGCATTTTACTGAACCAATCAGCAGCTTGAAAACAATGGCTCAAACACAAGCTTCCCTGGAAGCCATAGTGTAAATGTATTAGTTGTACTAAGAGACCCACTCCTGATATAATTATGTTAGGAACCAATAAAACAGTTCAGAAATCAATATGCTAAGACAGATAGAGTAAAGAACTATGGCTGGCGAACTGGGAATAGATTAGTCTGGCAGGTACCTCACCCAGTTATGAGATACAAGATACCCTTTACTACTGCATGGGGGAGGGGGGAGCCATTAATTGCAAATTTTGCCAAATAAGAAAGCGGAACTGAAAGATGACTTGAATATTATTCATCTTGAACATTATATGCATGTGCTAAAAAAGCTGCTTTAACAAGGTCCTTTACCTTTGTTCTAGAGAATTCAGCATATAGATAAAATAGGCAGGTTTTAGGAATCCTAAATGTAAATTTAAGATAATTACTTTCAAAATGTAGTTTTGTGAAAACAAACAAAATGTTACATTATGTTTTATGGATTTTTTTTATTATACTGATGAATTTAGTTTTTTTCCTAACCACTACTTCACACATTCAACCTTTTTAATCTGAATAGTGCTTTTCCTTTGCAGCATATAACCTACTGCATGGAATATATTACAATAGAATAGATCAAAACAGTCTTTAAAAGTATGTAAAAGCTCATCTTTACTGATCAATTATGCTTAGCTTCTACCCCACTGTCCCCCGCCCCCATGGCATCTCCTTTTAATGATAAACCTGTCATTCTATTGTTTAGCGAATAACTATGAACATAAAACAAAAGGCAAGACCTAATTTAGAAATTATTTTTGTAAGAAGAGAAAAAGCCAAAGCGAGTCCTTTGTGTGCACAGCGTGCCACATTTACTCATGTCCAATCAAGCTTCACATAACTGCTGTGAACAAAAGCAGCCATCAAGCAGGGACAAAGTCAGAGACATAAGTGGTTAGAATGAGTGTGCAATTTCTGCCCATATGACTATCCTGACACAATTGCTCTAATTTTCTTTCTAGAAATGACTGATAAAAGACTTGGGTAATTGCTATGGAGACAGACTTCCTTCCATCAAGGGCTATCTCAAATAATACTGCCTCAGGGTCATAAGATGGAGTGTCAGTTTCTGCAAAGTCCTAAATTAATACTTGTCCCTGCTTCAGCTATACTTCCTGTACATCTAATTAAGTGAACGTAATTTATCTTGACAATGTATCGGAAATCACTCGATCAAGTGAGTATTCAGTAATGACCATGGAACACAAAAACATGACACTGTACTGAAAATGAGAATACATCAGGGTACATGTTTAGTCATATGCATGGATCTTTATACTAATGATTATTTTCCATTACTAAAGTACTTATAATGTGCAAATAAAGAAAATATTTTTAGCAATACAATGCATGGCAATCTAAGGTTGCGCTAAAAAAAACCAGCCTGCAGTGACACCTCCTTTCGACCTGTGTCCATTCAACTCATGACCTTGTCCTCTGTAATCAAACTTAATTTAGCCAGCTGATCTCTGTATCCCCGTATTGAGCAGTGTTCACAAGTAAATTCAGAGGAGCCACCAACAAGCTAATGATTAGAAAGACCCTTGAAAGCTCTGCACGTCAGCATAGAGCTGACACATGGGACAAATTAAGGCTCCAGACCACAAAGGTCCATTATTTAAATATAGTGAAAACCTATACTGCAACATTATACATCCTAGCAGAATTATCCTAATAAAGCTGCTGAATAATATATAATTACTACAATGAACGTGATACATAAAACACAAAATGAAAGCAGCTACTGTAAATGTTAAGTTTATCCAATTAGTCCTACAATTACAGAATCACACAAGGTAGGACAATTATTATACATCCCTGATGGCATCATTCTGAAGAGCTGTATTTTGATTCTCAGTTTGTCTCACTGGTTCTATATGCTTTTGTTATCTTTCCAGGTAGCCTTGCCCTCTTAATGAAGGATTTCAGAGCATAGTGCAGCTCACCTCCAATTGCCTTATCAAAAATTGTGTGAAACTTTTACAAGATACCTTGGTTCATAACAGGGACTGTCTTAAAGGTGTTATCCTGTGCTTAAATACAGTCAAGGCACAAGACAGTGGATAATACACAGTAATGGGTTAATCAATACTTATTATGGTTTTATTGGTTCACTAAAGAGAGAACAGAACCTGGTGAGCATAGAGTAGGGGAAAAAAATCACTGCATCTGATCTAGATAACGTCTATGCTCCCTAAGGGATTTCCCTATTCAAGAATCCAATTTACCATGTCTGATTGACAAGGATTGGATCCTGGGGAATCACATAACTCTTTTAGGAGCTAATAAAACCCTAATGGATTTGTCTAACTGTTCAGCAGATTTCAAGTTTTACTAAACTGCGGTGGTTTGTGACGATTAGCCTTTGTTCCTGTCATAATGAGAAAGCAGGTCTATTAAGATTTGTTTTCCCTCTCAAAGCCTAAACCTTTGCCACGTAATCCATCTCTGCTACACTGGTCTAAAGATAATATTTGAACTTGGTAGGTAAGTTATGAAATCATGTTCTTGTATGTATAAGGTAAAGGCAGAATGATTAGAGATACAGTTCACTTTAGTTTACAAAGCCTACTCCACTCTTCAAATGGGCTGCATGATGTTTTGTCACTATTCCAAGTTAGCACAGTAGTTGCATGTTGAACTAAACTTCCTTTATATATCAAGCATCCTTCCATTTATGTTTAATGCATTGTCATTAGTGTGGGTGCCTGTTGCACATAATCTAGCCACTTTGTATCTGTTTGCTTCACACTGGGTTTCAGAATAACTATTGACAGGATTATTTGGATTCTTCCTTGCGCCTTAAGAAAATCCACCAGCTAATAGTTAAGCCTGCAGTGTTGGCCTACAGAAAATATTAAAGGAGCTTTTCTGCTGTTTGCATTCACTTACATAATCAGAAACCCATTTTCACTCTGTGGCAATTATCCTCACCTCAGATCAAAAGACAGAATCTGCTTTAGCCTGTTCATAGAAGCCTTCAAGTCAATTTAAGTTCATAGGAAACAAAATATTATCAGATATATAGTCTGAAAACAAATACCTCACCAGTAACAACAGAAGCTAACAAATAATGGTGTCAGGCTTGTTTCAGGGTTTTACTAACCATTGTTTCAAGAGTTGTATTTTTACCTTTTAACGACCTTAGACTTTTGCATTTTATAAGGCTGCAGCAGCATGAATGAGATAATTGGCAAAATCCCCTGTGGCATTTTTTTGTTGTTGGCTGTGACCCTTGTGGGCTTCTGATACCTTTGAGTTCATTGTGAGAGGTATTAAGGAGAATACTTACATTACATATTTCAACCTCTAAGGTTCATATCTTCAAACTGTGCGTTTGCATGTGTATGTTTTTGAGCATTGACTTGGGGTGGGGGGAGGGCGAACAACAGGGGTCACACACAAGATGAGAAAGACTGAAACCTCAGGTGCTTTCAGATACAGCTAATTAAAACGATAATTAAAGTTATTATCTTACCTGTTTATTCAAGGGCACATGGACATCTAATGGGAACAAATCAAGAAAGAAAAGCTTCCTGTCAATTAATCCTAAAGAATTCACAAAATAATCAAGGAGGTGAGGGGTCAGGTTACAGCACTGCACAATAACAAAAAAAAACAGTAATTCAGCACCTCTTCTTTTTCTTGGAAACAACCCAAAGATACAGGAGAGGAAAGACAAGAAGATTACCTGTGTAACTTGATCTTAAAAGTACCAGAGAATAATGGTGTTCTCCCTGATCCTTGTCTATGGTAGAACCTGCTGCCAACAAAAGATGTGTCTAGTACAAATATAGGCCTGTCAAGCAGGGAACAACAAAACTCTTCAGCCTCTTGTCACAGACCCTGACAGTGCAGAGGAGTCCAGAGAAAGAGGGCAGAAACGTGACTCCATTGTAGTCTTTGCATTGCTCCCCAGACCTTGTCATAGCAAAATGCCATGACGTGACTAGCACTACTTTCACTGAGATACAGTTTTGGGCTGACAGTAGATTGGAAACATCCTTTGTTGGTCATTTTTCAGACTATGCTCTTCCATTAAAATAATGGATCAAGAGCAATGACGGAGCCTCTCAAAAAACATTAAGCGGTCTGATCAAAATAATATGAGACATCATTAAAGCCATCTGTTAGGTGCATACAGTTTATTGACAAAATTACTTGGCATTACAAAAGATACTACCTTATACAGATATACAAAAAAAATCACATAATGTTATTCATTTTTAACATATTTTAGCCATATTATGTAGTTTCTGTTTCATTAGTGACTTAAGTCAGGTTATGAGCAAAAGAAAAAAATCAAAACTCTCAGTACAGACCACAACTTTAAATTGAACCCAGTAAACTAGTAACTAAACTAGTAACATAGTACGTAACCAATGATTAAAATAATTTGTGATGAAATTCCACATAATTAAAGGTTACAGCTTGAGGCTTTGTTTTCATTTGGTGCCATTTAGCCGTTGAACTGCTGAATCTCTATCTGAAAACTTGGGCTAGGATCTGCTGACAAAATAACAGCAAGTTTAATGGCGCACACTATTATTAATGTGTAAATCATCAAATAATTTGTGGCAAGGAAGTGATACCCTATGTGTTGCACATCGCCACAAATTGTTGGATAATATGTCACTCAAACATTTGCATTATGAGAAATGAGAATTCACACCAAACCACCCTGTATCTATTAAAAGAAATGCTACATTTGCACATTAATTACCAATTAATCTCCCTGCTGAAAGTTAGGCCTGGTATTTAACAATCATTTTACTGAGGGCTTTGTATTCTTACAAAAGCAAACAACCTCTCTTGCCCTGAAAGGAAACAATTGAATCTGTGCTGTTTCATTCCTGTGGGTGGTAAATAGTTCTTAGAGATTTTTAAAATTTAGGGTTTTTTTCTTATTTTTCCTTTCTGTTTCTTTTTTCCCTCTCTTGGGAGTGTCAGCCATTGGTCAGCTGATAGCACCCTTTCCTCTGAGTCACAAGGTTTTGGATTCAAGTCCCACTCCAGGGCTTGAGCACAAAAATCAAGACTGATGCTTGAGTGCAGTAGTGAGGGAATGCTGCACTGTCAGAGTTGCCATCTCTTGGATGAAACCTTAAACTGAGGGCCTATCTGCATACTTAATGGATGTAAAGAATCCTATGATGCTAATTTGAAGAAGAGCAGAGGTGTAATTGCTGGTGTCCCAGCCAATATTTATCATAAAAACAGATTATCTGGTTATTATCACCACTGTTTGTTGGAGTTTGGTGTACATTGGCTGCCATGTTTCCTACATTAAAACTGTGACTACTCTTCAAAAATATTTCATTGGCTGTAATATATTTTGAGAGATCCAATGGTTGTGAAAAACATTATATAAATACAAGTCTTCTTTATTTTAATCCAATCATATCCGTCAAATTCTGAGATCCACACTCAGTGCCATGCACCACCATATGAACACACTCGACCTCTCCCTCCAGCAGCACCGCCGTACCCTTCTTCAAAGCTGTGCGTGCCCCCAGTTTCATTTTATTCTTCGTCTCATCCGATGCCTCAACAAGAAACTTTTTCTCTTTCTCTCAAGTGCTAAGGAACGCAAGCTCCAACAACTCATCGACACCAACACCCATCTAGGACCCTCTACCCCTGCCTGTCCCTCCGTCCCCACCCCATCTTCCAATCCCAGCCCCAGCCATGTATTCACTATACCCCCTGACCTTCCCCTGTCCGATGCTGAAGGTTCACTGCTCAGCAAAGGACTTAGTTTCATACCCTTACGCCCTCACCTCAATGAATTTCGGGCTCGGCATGATGCTGAACTCTTCTTCCGCCGTCTTCGTCTCCGGGCTCACTTCTTTGGGCAGGAGTCCTCTCCCCGTTCAACGGATCCTTTCACCCACCTCCAATATTCTCCCTCCACCTGGACCCCTCCCTCTGGATTCTTACCTTCTCTTGATCTTTTCATTGAGAACTGTCAGCGCGACATTAGTCGTCTCAATTTCTCTGCTCCTCTCACCCATTCTAATCTCTCTCTCTCTGAACTTAATGCATTCCATTCTCTCAGGTCCAACCCTGACATTGTCATCAAACCCACTGACAAGGGTGGTGCTGTTGTTGTCTGGTGCACTGACCTCTACCTCGCGGAGGCTGAGCGTCAACTCGCAGACACTTCCTCCTACCTCTCCCTGGACCATGACCCCACCACTGAACATCAAGCCATTGTTTCCAGGGCTGTCACTGACCTCATCTCCTCTGGGGATCTTCCTCCCACAGCTTCCATCCTGATAGTCATCCAACCTCGGACGGCCCTCTTCTACCCCCTATCCAAAATCCACAAACAGAACTGTCCCGGTAGACCGATCGTGTCAGCTTGCTCCTGCCCCACAGAACTCATTTCTCGTTATCTTGACTCCCTTCTCTCTCCCCTTGTCCAGTCCCTTCCCACCTACATCCATGATTCCTCTGACACCTTACGTCACATCAACAATTTCCAGTTCCCTGGCCCCAACCGCTTCCTCTTCACCATGGACGTCCAATCCCTCTACACCTCCATCCCCCACTAGGATGGTCTGAGGGCCCTTAGCTTCTTCCTCGAACAGAGGCCCGAACAATCCCCATCCACCACTACTCTCCTCTGTCTGGCTGAACTTGTTCTCACACTGAACAATTTCTCCTTCAACTCCTCTCACTTCCTCCAAATAAAAGGTGTGACTATGGGCACCCGCATGGGCCCCAGCTATGCCTGTCTCTTTATGGGGTATGTGGAACATTGCTTGTTCCAGTCCTACTCCGGCCCCCTTCTACAACTCTTTCTCCGGTACATCGATGATTACTTCGGTGCTGCTTCATGCTCTCGTCAGGACTTGGAAAAATTTATTAATTTTGCTTCCAATCTCCACCCCTCCATCATTTTCACATGGTCCATCTCTGACACTTCCCTTTCCTTCCTTGACTTCTCTGTCTCAATCTCTGGTGATAGACTGTCCACCAATATCCATTACAAGCCTACCGACTCCCACAGCTACCTCAACTACACTTCTCACACCCCGCTTCCTGTAAGGACTCCATCCCATTCTCTCAGTTCCTTCGCCTCCGTCGCATCTTTTCCGATGATGCTACCTTCAAAAACAGTTCCTCTGACATGTCCTCCTTCTTCCTTAACCGAGGTTTTCCACCCACAGTCGTTGAAAGGGCCCTCAACCGTGTCTGGCCCATCTCCCACGCATCCGCCCTCATGCCTTCTCCTCCCTCCCAGAGACATGATAGGGCCCCCCTTGTCCTCACTTATCACCCCACCAGCCTCCGCATTCAAAGGATCATCCTCCGCCATTTCCGCCAACTCCAGCATGATGCCACCACCAAACACATCTTCCCTTCACCTCCCTGTCGGCATTCCATAGGGATCGTTCCCTCCGGGACACCCTGGTCCACTCCTCCATCACCCCCTACTCCTCAACCTCCACCTATGGCATCACCCGATGCCCACGCAAAAGATGTAACACCTGCCCCTCCACTTCTTCTCTCCTCACCGTCCAAGGGCCCAAACACTCCTTTCAAGTCAAGCAGCATTTCACTTGCATTTCCCCCAACTTAGTCTACTGCATTCGTTGCTCCCAATGTGGTCTCCTCTACATTGGAGAGACCAAACGTAAACTGGGCGACCGCTTTGCAGAACACCTGCGGTCTGTCCGCAAGAATGACCCAAACCTCCCTGTCGCTTGCCATTTTAACACTCCACCCTGCTCTCTTGCCCACATGTCTGTCCTTGGCTTGCTGCATTGTTCCAGTGAAGCCCAACGCAAACTGGAGGAACAACACCTCATTTTCCGACTAGGCACTTTACAGCCTTCCAGACTGAATATTGAAATGAACAACTTTAGGTCTTGAGCTCCCTCCTCCATCCCCACCCCCTTTCTGTTTCTTCCCCCTTCCTTTTGTTTTTTCCAATAAATTATATAGATTTTTCTTTTCCCACCTATTTCCATTATTTTTAAATATTTTTAAATCTTTTATGCTCCCCCCACCTCCACTAGAGCTATACCTTGAGTGCCCTACCATCCATTCTTAATTAGCACATTCGTTTAGATAATATCACCAACTTTAACACCTATGTGTTCTTTTGTTCTGTTGTCTGTGACAGCTTTTGATGATCTGCTTCTATCACTGCTTGCTTGTCCCTACAACCACACCAACCCCTCCACTTCTCTCCCCCCACCCAACCCCCCCCTCCCCCCCCCACACACACACCTTAAACCAGCTTATATTTCACCCCTTCCTTGGATTCACCTAGTTCTGTTGAAAGGTCATGTGGACTCAAAACGTCAACTCTTTTCTTCTCCACCGATGCTGCCAGACCTGCTGAGTTTTTCCAGGTAATTCTGTTTTTGTTTCATATTTCATTCTCCTTACTTCTTTATCTGTACCTGTTCTGCCATTGAATCTACCCTGTTTCATCTACGTTGGGCAGGGTTTTCAGTTCGGCATGCGGACGTACGCCCGACATACCTCAGCGTGAAATAGCGCACAGTCAGGTGCGAGTCTTGACGTCATCACGCACTTACACGATATTTTGGTTGGCAGGCACACATGAGAGTCAGCAGCGCGCCCACTGACAATTAAGAGGCCTACTAAAGCCCTTAATCAATTAATTTACTTCTATTTTTTGCTGCCCGTTCAACCTTATGGTTGGCAGGTGGGTGCGTAGGCCAGGTGGCCTTTGCATTTTTTGCAAAACCTCATCCATTAGTGGGATGAAGTTTCCAACAGTGAATAAAAAACACCAATAAAAAATTTTTAAACTAATTTTTAACATGTCCCTGTTCATGTGACATGCTTTATTTTTCAAATCTTATTTTTAATTTTTAAATCCTTCAGCTCCCTGAGGCAGCTCCGTGCCTTCAGGGAGCTTTGGGTGAGTGCACCCCTGCACAAGCGCAAACTTCAGCGCTTGTCGTCCTGTCACCACCTGCCCCCCCAACCTAAACCCCGGTGGCGTTGAGGGTCCCAGCGCGTGTTTCACGCTGGCTGTCCATTAATTGACCACCAGTGTGAAATCGCAGTTGGGGCCCAACTGTGGGCGGCGGACCATTCCCGGCCGATCCTGGACCCCCCCACCGAGTCCGCCTGGCGAGGGGAAAATCCTCCCCATTGTTTCTGTTTCTTCCTAATGCTTCAATCTCAAATGGTCAAAGAGACAGCCTATAGGTTCCATCATTCACCAAATGCTGGGTGTCCCATTGCCCTTGCTTGCACTCCCAGCAGAATTCTTTTTCAAGCTGAAGGGTGAGGAAAAATATCTAACTAACTTGCTCTATGTCATTTTCAGGCGATGCATTTTTCTGAAACGAAACTGTCAGATTGTCTAGATATGCACAGTTCAGGTTACACTACGTAATGTAGATTTTCCACAAAAAATTTTTGTTTTAGCATTAGAATCCACTATAAGATTTGATCCTGCAATGTTGATACACCTTTGCAGATTCCACAGTGTATCATATACTAGCTGTGACAAGCTATTTAACAATTAAGTAGAGCTTGTGAGAGTATACAGGTATGTCAAAGGCATTTCCTTGTGGCTTCGTGCTATACATGTAAACCTTAGTAATGGAGGTGATGTGACAGCAGTCTAGTGCTTATCATACTTAAAGACAATATGTAATTTGAAATATATTAAATGCTTTCTAACTGTGATGCCATAGTCTAGAGATCCTTAAACGGGCACTGCGATTTGATTAGAACAGCAGCAGAAGGAGGCCAAATAGCATCTTGGACCTTTTCTGCCATTCAGTAAGATCACAGCTGACCTCCAGCTTTCCTGTCTGATCCTACCGCTTGATTCCCTTATCTTTCAAGAGTATATTGATCTCAGCCTTGAAAATATTCAATGACTGAGCATCCACAATCTTCTGGCATCGACAATCCCAAAGAATCACAGCACTCCAAGTGAAGAAATTTCTCCTCATCTCAGTCCGAAATGGATGGCCCCTTATCATGAGGTGATATCCCCCCCTAGTTCTAGATTCTCCAGCCAGGGGAAACAGCCATTTAGCATATACCCTGTCATGCCGCCTTGCTTATTTCAATGAAATTTCCCCTCTCATTATTCTAAACATCAAAAGGCACAGGCCCATTCTACGCAATCTCTCCTCAGATGACAAACCTCTCATTTCAGGAATCAATCTAATGAGCCCTTGTGGCTCCCCCTCTAAGTATATCCTTTCCTAAATAAGCAGACCAAAACTGTATATAGTACTCCAGATATCGTCTCATCAAAGCCCTGTACAATTGAAGCAAAACTTCCTTACTCAGCTTGTGCTCCAATCCCCTTGCATTAAAAGCCAAGGTACCATGTTCTGAAGAAGAGTCAGACAGACTCGAAATGTTAACTCTGTCTTTCTCTCCACAGATGCTGTCAGACCTGCTGAGTTTTTCCAGCACTTTTTGGTTTTATTTCAGATTTCCAGCATCTGCAGTATTTTGCCTTTTGCCAAGATACCATTTGCCTCCCTTTGCTTGCTGTACCTGCATGTTAGCTTTCTGTGTTTCATGTACAAGGACTTGTAATTCCCTCTGAATACCCTTGTGATCTTTGACAAGACTCCCAAGACTTTGTTAGATTCTGCAAGGGACTAATAACGCTTTGTTTGAAGTAGACAAAGTTTGTGATTCAAGATGTTTCTTCAGCAAAGAAAGCCACAAGACTCCACTGGTTTTGAATCTTTGCTGTACAAGGTCAGAAGAACAAAACAATTTACAATATCTATCTTATGCTCTAACATTCAGGGTTAATATGAGGTGCATATGAATTGAACACACCGCGCTGCACAATAAATTACAAAAGTGACCAAACCAGATTTCATGGATTGCTCAACAACCTACCTGGATGTCAGTAATACTGTGAGTCAACCAATTTCCCTGAAACTCCATCTCCCCCACGAGGGATTCCAATCTTCGCCTTCGAAGATCTCTCCAAAAGTCACTCCAACTCAGATGGCTTCGACAATGGCCCACCTTGCAGATTTTCAATCTCATCCCCCAAGATTCTGTTCCCTTGGGTTCCCGAGTCTGCATCAACTTACGAGCACATTTTCAGATCCTCAGTTGCGCTGAGCAGAACACGACTGCTCTAAAGGAATACCTTTGCCCCACTGGCCCGCAGCATGGAGTCACCAACCTTTGACTGCCTTCTTGGATCTTCAGGACTTCTCCTGAGCCCCCTTTGATTACCAGGGCCTGTTACTGCCCCAGGCAGAATTTTCTGCTCCCGTTTGCGGCAGGTGTGTTTGGCAGCAGGAACGGAAAATATCGTAAGATTGCCCTAGTCACTTTTCCTGGTGACGTAATTCCAGGATGCAATTGCCCCCACGGCCTGTCAAGGTGGGCCGCATTTCCAATGTCGGGAACTTAATTTTAAAGCATTTGTATCTCTTTATTGTGCCCTGCATGCCAGAATCACCACCGACCCCCCCCCAAACCCTCCCAACCCCATCACCACCACCACCCACCCCCCCCCACCCCCTCCCCGCCCCCCCCCTCCCCCCCGCATCAAAGTTAATTCCCACGACAGCATTAATTCAGTACGGCATGATTTACAATTGCCTTTAAAAGGCATGCACCTGGCGAACTGAAGTTGGAGGGGAACTTGGAGGCACACAACCTTTCAAGGATTGCCCACAGGATATCAAGGAAGAGGTGCCGCGAATTCGATGGGCTATCTCCCGGCTATCTTTTAGTGTGGTGCCGGGGCAAGGGCTTCAGCGTGAGTCAGTTCAGGGGTGGGGCAAAGCAGCACAGACTGGTGGAAGTACACAAGCACATGCTGTGGCTGGGGGAAGTGGGGTGTGAGGGAAGTGGCCACACACTTGGAAAAGCTTTTCTAAAATGAGCATCTGAGGCTATTCACTAGCAGCTCCATTGACATGCTTGGAGTCGGGCCTCTGAAAGTGGGCTTGGAACAGCTACTGCTGGAGGTGCTTAGAGCCCCTTCAATGTCTATATTCAAGTTTGGACCAGTAACCCTTATGATTCAAGCTAAAAATGTAGCCTTGCAGTGCAGGTTAGGATAATGCCTGTGCCTGAGCTGAGAGCACAGCATGCAGTCCAGTGGCCAAAGCTGCTACAAAGCTGTGTGGTCAAGTGGAATGGACAGCCATGAATCACACTAAATACTGGCCATCCAAATGGTGACCAGCACTCTCTGGCCTGTGTGAAAGGACCTTGAGATGCAGCCAGAGCCAGAGCCAGAGACTTAACCAAGAGAAGTTCTTAGGAGACATATGCTAACATTCACGTGTTTGTCTTTGATATTGAAGGAGGAGAACATCAGGGCTTACAGGAAACAGAGGCAAAGGAGATGATTGTGATGGAGGCGCCTGGCTCGGCAAAGGGAGGAGTCCCACCCTCAAGATGGAAGGGCAGCAGGGCTTCCTTCAGGCACAGCTGAAGATCCAAGCGAGCTGTTGCTTGTAAGCACCTCGCTAGACTCAAGGTATATAGATAGTGCTTGTCAATTCTGTAGATGTCTGAGAACCAATGTCACCAAAGACCACTTGTCTAGAGAACTGGTCAGTCACATATGCCACCTGCTGCAGGATTGCAGACCTTGTAAATTGTTTTATATTTCTGACCTTGTAAAGTTTATTTCTGTTTGTTCAAAACCAGTAGAATCTTTTGGCTTCTTTGCTGAGGAAATATCCTGAATCTCAAAATTTGCCTTCTTTAAACAAAATGTTACTGGTCCCTTGAAACGGGGATTTGGGGGTATCCACTGCCAGTGACTGTGGTGCTCAATTTTCACACCAGTGGGTCCTTCCAGGGCTCCACAGTTGACCTGTCTGGGATCTCACAAACCTCCATATACAAGTGCATCCAGGGATTCACAGATGCCATCTGCGAAGGCCCAGAGCCTTGTGCATTTCGACTGGCATCGGGAAAGTCAGGAAGCAAGAGCACTGGGATTTGCGCTGATCTCTGGTTTTCCACAGGTGCAGAGCGGCATTGACTGCAATCACATGGCGCTTAGATCTCCATGGTAACAAGCAGTCGAAGTACATCAACCATAAGTGCTTACACTCACTGAATGTTTCCTTGGAGAGGAGAAGCCTAAGAGGAGACTTGATAGAAGTTTTCAAAATCATGAGGGGCCTGGACAGAGTAGATAGGGAGAATCTGTTCCTGCTCGTAAACAGATCGAGAACCAGAGGGCACAGTTTTAAAGTGTTTTGCAAAAGAAGCAAATGTGAGGTGAGAAAAAACTTTTTCACACTGCCAGTAGTTAGGGTTTGGAATGCACTGCCTGAAATTGTGGTGGAGGCAGGTCCAGTTGAGACATTCAAGAGGGCATTGGATGATTATTTAAATAGAAACAATGTGCAGGGTTACAGGGAAAAGGCAGGAGATTGGCGCTAAGTTATAGTGCTCAGAGAGCCACTGCAGACACGATGGGCCAAGTGGCCTGCTTCTACACCATAACAACTCTGTGATTCTGTGATGCTAAATGTTCAGCTGTCAGCACCCTGCAGGTCTGTGCCTGATATCCCAGAAGTATCCACAACTCCAACATCCTCAGCGGGTCTTAGATCCCTGACAACCTCTAGGGTCTACAGAGACTGCAGGGTTGGCTCCTTGGGGACAAAGGCTACCCAGAGAGTTTGTGGCTTATGACACCTGTGCGGCAGCCTCAGACTGCAGCAGGGAGATGTAATAATGAGGCTCATGCCACAACCTGGAATTTGGTGGAGCACACATTGGCATCTTGTAAACGAGGTTCTGGTGCCTCAGCAGGTCTGGTGGAGCACTCCAGTACAATCCCAGGAGGGTGTCATGCATCATCGCATCTTGCTGTGTGGTACACAACCTGGTGCTGCAACGGGTGGGAAGATATGGCTGAGGGGGAGTTGAAGGAGCTGTACGTCTCCTCCGATGAGGAGGCTGTCGAAGGGGATGATGGTGATGAGGTCCTGGAAGGCGAGGATGATGGTGATGAGCCATCTCACTGGTCAGGTATGCTTGTGAGGCCCTATTACCTGCAAGATTTGTGGGGAATGATGACGAGATGCAGTGAGGACAGTCCTAACATCCTCACGTTGCATTAATGAGCATCTAACACCTGTGTGGCTGATGGCAGCACACATATCCTCAGTGCTCAGGCTCATGTCATGGAGACGGAGCAGAGGCCCTAATAGTCACTAGATTCCAGGAGGATGATAATGATATGCAGTGAGGACAACCTATATATCTTCACATTGCATCTGGGAACTTCCAACTCCTGTCTGGCTGAGGGCAGCTGGCTTGCGCTCTGTGATCAGGGTCATATGATGGAGTTGCAGCTATGAAACTTTAAATGCACCTGATCCATTGGCAGCCTTCATCACCTGTTCCTTTCAGGAGCACACTGTTATCAGACACAGATGCTGAAGAGATGGGGGACAACCCCACCTCAAAGGTGCTGAGAACACACAGAGAGAATGACGGAACTCTGTGACACCTGACAACCAGATTCTGGCAGCAATGACAAGCACCATCAAGATGCAGACATTATTAATGTGCCCAATGAGTGTGAAGCTGAACCATCACTTTGCTCTGAAGGTTACACACTGCACAGGGAAGAGGCCCTGGACTGAGACACCTGCCTTCATATTGTGCAGGAACCAAGGTTTCACATCTGAGTGACACGAACACTGTTCATCAGAACAAGGAGCCATAGGCAAGGAGACATTCTTGGGAGTTATTTACTATAGTAAACATTATGTATTAGTGATTAACACACATCCCCAGGCTGTGCAACTATGTCTGCTTAACTTTTCTAACCCTGCTATTACGTCTTGGTGCTCCCTGGACATCCACAGTGGAGGTGGAGGCAGCCTGCTGACTGTTATGCCCTGTCTGTGATGACCTTGATGGGTTTCCTCTGGAGGGCTGAAACCTGAAGGGCCGCGGCCTGCTTTCGGTGTCCTGGTGTGGGCCAGGTGCACCCTCTTCGGTCTGTGGAGCTGAAGCTACTAGTGTCACAGGAACAGGGGTTTTGGATGGGCTGGACCCTCCCGGAGTTGCCTGGATGGATGTCCCTGGGATGTGTGCCTGATAAGCATCCTCCCGGTAGGTGCCCAAGGGCCCCAGCTGACTCTTTGAGAGGAAGTGGCAGCAGGAATGGGTTTGTGATGCCACACACCCCTGTCCTGTTGACACTGATGCATACCTGCAAGTGCCACAGCGATGGAGTGCAGCTCCTACAGCAGTGCAGAACCAATGTCCTGGACCAAGATCTCCATGGCAGTCACCATCCTATGGATGGACTCCTCCAATGTGCCTTGCAATCTGAGGAGTACAGCAAGCATCCCTTCCCGATGTTCTCGAGCTTGCCTTTGCAGCTCCAGCGATTGTGACATGACCAACTTCAGAGGCTCATCATGTGACTCAGACTTGGCAGATTCCTGGTCTCCAGCTGTCTTCCGAGTGTTGGCATTCTTGGATTTCCCTGCCTCCATATGCTGTGGATCAAGCAATGTAGTGTATAGACCAGATTATGATCCTGAGGCTAATCTCGAACTAGGTCCCACTGAGGTGTGTGTATCTCTGTGCTGGTGAAGGGTGTGGGTGAGTGCTAAGAAGGGACTTCCATTGGTTTGTCTGCGGATTCCTCTTCCGAGGTGTCCTCAGGGCTGGAGTTGATGACCTGTCTGGTGGCCGCCCGCTCGGTTGTTTCCCATATGTGCCCTTGGGAGAAAAGAGAGATAATGAGTGCATGGCAGCGGACGGTGAAATAGGAGACATCACCCACATTATGGCTGTCTGATGTGTGCAGGATCCTCACTAGGGTGAGCACCGCCAACCTCACAGTCTGCACCGGAACGGTCCAGATCCTCGTCAGCCAGTTGGATGGCTCTATTTCCAAAGGTCATGAGGACCTTGATGTTGGGCATTTCTCCCCCAGTCCAGGACATCAGTCTCTTGTTGTGGGCTAGCTTATCCTGCATTGAGACTGAGGGAGATAGTATCAACAACATGTCTGCCAGGCCAGATGAGAAGGGTGCCTGGCATGTGTGGAGTTGTGAGTGTGTGAGTGGTGCCGTGGACGAAGAATGACTTGCCCTGGGGGAATGGAGGAGATCATTCTCCTCTTGCGGCACTGGGTAGCTGTCCTCTTTTGGAGATCATTGGCACTGACACCGCTGCCACCGCCTCCCATGCTGGATTGGGGAGCTGGGCTGCTGGTCTTCACCCAGAGCAGGGGTACAAGGGCTTCCACTGTATCCAACAGGTGCCCCAGAGAGGTGTCAGTGAATTTGGGGGCTGACGTCTTCTTTGGCTTTTGGGGCCAGTTGTCACCTGGAAAAGTCTTGGCCTGGAGATAGGAAGTAGGCTGCGCTCTAGTGCGCTTTAAATATGGCGCCCGGAGTGAGGAAGCGCTGAGGTCACAGTGTGGCAGGAAAATTCAAACCTGCATGCCAGTGATATGTTTCCCGTGCATGATTATTGATGAAGCGGGACACACCGGGAAGCAGATGATACGGTGCAAAAACCCACCATTGTGGTCGACAGGAAAAAGGTCTTTTTTCATGCACACCAACATACTTAATGCAATTCAGGGAAAATTCCAGCCCCTATCTCTGCCCTTACCTGGGACTTCCTTTTGTGACCTGTCTCCTCTCCTTTGCTCCTTGCCTGGCATACTACTACCGGATTTTCTGCTCCTGTTCACATCGGGTGTCATGGCGGGTGGGACTGGAAAATATCAAGAAGGACAAAGTTAAGTTTCATGGCATCATAAAACCTGATTGCAATTGTGCGCTGCAGCCTTCAATGGCAGGCTGCGTTTCCCATCACATTGGGAACCTCATTTCAATGTATTTGCGTCTCATTATAAGGCCTCCTTGCCGGAATCATTGCCACAGACTTGATCATCCGGACTTGTTGATGTGTCATTAGAATGATGTGATTCACAATGGTTGATAAGCGATGCACACTTGGTGACTTGCACTTCACTCGTGACTTCGACATTTGTTCACCTACCTTGCATCATGCAGCGCTCATGGTAATCAGTACCAAGCTTCGCAGGCAGCACCACATCGCTTTCAGGGATGCTGTCACAGGCCAGTCTCTACCTATCAGACCAGCAGTAATGTGGGGTTGTCTTTTAATGTGCTGCAGGGTTAAGGCTGCACTGGGGAAGGGGGGAAACTGGCATGAGTCATGGGAAGTGGCTACAGGGCAAGGATTCCACTGTGGGGTGAGAGTCGGGAAGGTTGCACTCAGACACATGACTTGGCAAGGGTGTTGGGTGGTTAGCATCTTCACCACCAGGATGGGGAGAGAGCATATTACAGAATGACATAAGCCACTTGGGGCCAGGATGGGAGGAGTGCTGAGAGAAGAGACACTTCAATTTACATTGTTGAACTTGCAAACACTGTCCTTGTCCCAATCCAGGGAGGGGGAGGGCATGTCAGTTCAGTCTCAGTCGTGCATGTTTTGCACAAGGCATTGTCGTAACATCTCTTGCCTCAGTCCATGGGATTTCTGGCATCGTACTGGGCCACAGATAGCACATTCAGTCAGGGGAGGCATCTGCAGCCTACAGATGGGGAAAAGACATTGTGGGGGCATCTGAAGGTGTATGTGCGGTATACGTGGGGTATATGTTTAACTGTGCAATTGGCTTCAAGATGGGGAGGGATGATGTCTACATGGGTCATAGGCATATCCACATTAAAATGTTCAGGAGCTATCAAGCAGGTATCTGCCACAATCATGATGAGGGAGGATTGAGAGGTCATGGAGCAAGGGAAACCTGAACATTAAGCCTCTCCAGGACAATGGGGTTGATTTGCATATTCACAAAGGGAAGGTGCGAGCTGGTCTGGTAGTGAAAGTTCAGCACCATCATCTTCCAACCTGCAGTGATGGCGCAGTACAAAATTAAAATGAGAAGAAACTTTGCTGCTGAGGGCTCTGTGGGTGAATTGGACGACAGGTGCATGCACTGGAGGGGGCAGTTAAAGGGGCACCCAACTGAACTGCGCATTCCAAAATGAGAAGAGATGCACAGCTGAGACCTGTTAGGAGTCTTTCAATGACAATGTGGTGAATCAGGAAAGTAAAGCAATGATGCGCATATATGCGAGACTAATCCAGAAAAGTAGCATTAATTGGTCTCCTTGTATTAACCCCTTGTTCTCAGCATAGAAAATCCCCAGAGTGATAACAAACTCCAGAGCAATTGTGCTCTGATCAAGCTTCAGGAGCATGTCAGAATCATGGCACTGGCAGGTTCATGGAAGAGAAGCCTCAGGCCCTCCTCAAATAATCTTATGTCCATTCTAAACATTTTCCCTCATGTATATTCCAAAGAGCGCAGCATTAGAGTGCAGTGAATGAGGATCCCAGCACCTGGGCTGAGAGCAGCACATCCAAGTGCCTGCCCGAAGCAATATCATAGCAGCCGGTCATGTAAAGGGGCGGGTGAAAGGAACATCTTGAAATGCACCCTGCACTGGCTAGGATTTCAGGAGCAAATAATTGCTAACACTGGAAAAATGCCCTTAAACCCACATTCACTGACGAATCATTGACAGAAATAGGACCTTTGGAGACTAATGCTGACTCTTGCCTGTTTCTCTTGATACAGCAGAGAGGAGACCATCAAGAAGACAGAGACAGGATTTATTGCTGCCTTTATAATCACAGGAGAAAAGGAGAATGTTGTGACAGAGGCACCTGGCTCATCGAAGTCCAGGGGGCAGCAGGACCCCCTCCGGATATAAATGATTACGCTCACATAAACATTGCACATAGGTGGCTCGGAAGACCAAGTGCATACAGAACTTGCATGTCTTCTCTGCAGATGAATGAGAGACAGTGCTGCTGATGCCTCCGCCTGTCCAGGGATCTGGTGACTCATATTTGCCACATTCTCCAGGAATTGGGGATTGGGACGGCATCCATTGCCAGTGGCTCTGAAAGTAATGGCTACACTCAACTTCTACGCCACTGGTTCCTTCCAGGGTCCACTGGGGATTCCTGCAGGATCTCTCAGGTGTCCATGCACAAGCGCATACATGAGGTCGCAAGCACCCTTTTGCCAAGTTACGTCAACTTCAAAAGAAATCAAGCAAGCCAGGACACCAGGGCACTGGACTTTATAGACCTTTCCAGATTCCCACAGGTGCAGGGTGTCATTGACTGCACTCATGTGGCTAGAAAACTCCTTTGAAATGGGCATTCCAATAAATAAACAGAATAGGCTGCCATAATATAAAAGCAAAATACTGTGGATTCTGGAAATCTGAAACAAAACCAAAAATTGCTAGAAAAACTCAGCATGTCTGACAGCATCTGTGGAGAGAAAGACAGAGTTAACGTTTCGAGTCTGTATGACTCTTCTTCAGAATAGGCTACCACTCGCTCAATGTACAGCTGGTCTACGATCATATGGAACTTATTATTCAGGTTTGCGCCAGATACCCAGGAAGCATCCATGACTCATTCATTTTGAGCCGATCGGAGATCCTGGACATCTATGAGGGACCACACAGGATCCAGGCCTGGTTCCATGGTGACAAAGGGTACCTGCAAAGATCGTGGCTGATGACGACTGTGCAGCGATCATAGAATCCTGTAGAGAGAAGGTACAATGAAGCTCATGCTGTTACCCAAACATTGGTGCAGCACACCATAGGAATCTTAATGATGCAATTCTGTTGCCTGGACAGAGCTGGCGGAGCACTCTAGTACACTGCCCAGAGGATCTCATGGATCATTGTGACTTGCTGCGCACTACACAATCTGGTGCTGCAAAGTGGGGAAGACTTGCCAGATGTCAACATGGAGGAGCTGCACGTCTCCTCCGATGAGGCGGACATCAAAGGGGATGAGGACGTTGAGTTTGAGGAAGTCAAGGCTGCAGGGGAAGGGGCCATAGCATGTGCCAGACGAGGCAGGTGTGTGCATGAGGCTTTCATAGCCACCAGATTCCATGAGGATAATGAGTTGCAGTGAGTTTCCTCTTGGATCCTCCATCATAGGCCAACATGAACACCAGCGTTGCTATTCCTCTCTTTTCAACCGTGCACTTCAATCTCAGAATGAATAGTTAAACATCAGGCTCAAAATGTCCTGATCCTTTGAACTCACCAATAAGTGGGAGCACCCTGCCACCTGAAGGTGCTAAAGCTCTGCCACTCTCAGCACATTATTGCCCTGGTACTCAACCCTACAACCTTGAGCATTTTTCAAACTGTAATAGTCTGGATTTCAGCCACAAGGTTCTCATCACAATGCTGGGTGCAGCGCTGTGCATCCATTCACCTAAATACTCGCCAAGATGAGTGATACTAATTGCAAATGGTGATTTCTGGCAGTCAACAGAACCTTTTTGCATGCTCTGTAAATGCACATCATAGCTTTAGACAATGTTGAGAGGAGCAATGCGATTGGAGAGAGGATATACTGAAGCTGAAGAATGAGAGAATGTGTCCTTGCTGAGATGAGGTGCTAACTGGAGGAGGCAGTCCCGGAATCAGACATCAGAAGGTGCTGCATCGTCAAGCGTCCCTCCAGCATCCCAGTCATAGCGGCAGCTTACAAGAGCCACTATCCCACTATCCTCAATAAGCTGGTAGCTGTATGCCTTCAATGTGACAAAGTTCCTCAAGGAGATCCATCTCCAGCAACGGAACAAGGCATTCTGTGTAAGGTCGATGGTGAAACTGATAGTTGATTCTTGGGTCAAGGTAGCCAAGGGCATTCTGCAGATATGCATCTAATCTGAGATGAGTCAATCTTCTGTGTCACCTTCTTCTCTATCACATTAAAATCTAGCACTCAGTTAGGAATGCTGGCTCACTTTTATCCTCACCTTACTGTGCGTGTGGACCACCATTCAACCACTTGGGTGCCTGACGTTAAAATGCCTCCTCTTTGAGACACACATTGTGCTGTCATAGCCAGCTCTCGCCCTTGTGAATTCCAAAGTGCTCAGACACCATGAAGCCCTCAAGGTGATCAGTCATTGCTAATAAAGAGCACACTTCAGCTTCAGTATATCCTATCTCCAATCGCATTGCTCCTCTCAACATTGTCTAAAGCTATGATGTTCATTTACAGAGCATGCTCAGAGGTTCTGTTGACTGCCAGAAATCACCATTTGCAATTAGTATCACTCATCTTGGCGAGTATTTAGGTGAATGGATGCACAGCGCTGCACCCAGCATTGTGATGAGAACCTTGTGGCTGAAATCCAGACTATTACAGTTTGAAAAATGCTCAAGGTTGCAGGGTTGAGTGCCAGGGCAATAATGTGCTGAGAGTGGCAGAGCTTTAGCACCTTCAGGTGGCAGGGTGCTCCCCACTTATTGGTGAGCTCAGCAGATGTAAACTTGGAAAGTTGCAAATGTGGTTGTTAGACGGCAGTGCACACAAGTTCTGAGTCTGCGCTCATAGCATGAAAAACCTGCTGGATGACAGAGAGCACATGAACTTGCACGATTTATGACCCTTCCCCATGTGTGAACACATCTCTCCTTGTACACTACATCTTGTACACCTTTCAAGAATACAGATGAGATGGGAGTAAACCTCTGCCTCAATTTTACACAGCCCAGATTATACATGACATGATCCTGCAAAGCATGTGAACGAGGTTCCTTCCACGAGCACACTCAATATTAAGGTTGAGGCATCACTGATGTCAAGAATGATTTGAAAAAGGGGCACACACTGTGGTGATATGGAAACACTCTACATAGACAAGAGGCCCATGATAGCAACATCTGCGATAAGTGGGGGGAGGGACCATGGTATCCCACCTGACTGACAGCACAGAGCTCATCATAACAAGGAGGCATAAAAAGAGAAGTGAAATGGGTGCAATTCTATTTAGATTTGTGCATGTTATATACATGTTGTGAACACCCATGTCACTTTTGTGCTCTTAAATTTTTTTGATCTTCCTAGCCCTACCACTACATTTGCATGCTTCCCCGACTTCACAGCAGAATTGGAGGCAGTCTGCTGACTGTTAGGCCCTGTTGCCTGTGATTACTTTGATGGGCGCCCTATAGAAGGTTGAGAACTGAAGGGCTCGGCCTGCTTTGGTATCCAGCTGTGGGGCTGGTGCACCCTTCCTGGCCTGTGGCGCTGGGGGTGATGTGGTCACTAGAATATGGGACTGGGATTGGCCAGACAATCCCAGAGTTACCTGGGTGGATGGCCCCGGGTATCTAGCTTCTGGACCTCCTTCCTGTGTGTGCCTGAGGGTCTCTGGCTGACTCCTTGAGGAGAAGGCGCAGCTGGAGTGAGATCAAGGTGCCCGGCCCTCCTCTTGCCTAGCCACTGATGGATGCCACCAATGGCTACAATGGTGGAGTGCAGCTCCTACAGCAGTGCAGGATTAATGTCCTGCACCAAGGCCTCCATGGCAGCCACCATCCAACCAGTGTTGATCTCATGTGTTGGCATGCCGGCACTGTCTCCTGAGACTGAGTGCAGATGGACTGCTCCAGTGTCTGTTGCAATCTGAGGAATGCAGCTGACATCCCTGCCTGATGCTCCCGTGGTTGTTGCTGCAGCTCTACCAACTAATTTAGGACTGACTCCAGAGGCTCGTCACCTGAGTCAGACTCAGCAGAATCATGGCCTCCAGCTGCCCTCTGAGTGTCGGCCACTTCAGATGTCCCTGCTTCTGCCTGCTGTGGACCAGATTGTATGCTGTGCTCACTAGACTATGACCCTGAGGCTTCTCTAAAAACTAGATCCCACCGAGGAGTGTGTCTCTGCGCTGGTGGAGGGTGTGGGTAAGGGCTGTGACAGGACTTCAATGGTGCTGTCCTCAGCTTCCTCATCTGAGGTGTCACTGGGGCTCGCGCTATAGGCCTGGCTGGTTGAGGACCTTGGGCATTTCACAGAGGCACCTATGAAAGAAAGTAATTAGTGAATGCAGGTAGCTGTAAAACAGGACAATGCACTGACAGTATCATTGCCTGAGGGATGAGCTGGTGCAAGGTCCTCATGTGGGTGTTTGCCACTGACCTCACTGTTGCCGCAGGCACGCTAGGCCACGTCCTCTAGGCCCGCTCGATGATTCTGCTCTCGAAGGCAGTGACAGCCTTGAGTTCTGACATTCCACCCTCCGGTCTAGGACCTCTCCCTGCGATTGTGTGCAAGCTTGTCCTGCACAAAAACAGGTGGAGAGTGTGAGCAGGACACATGTCAGGGCAGATGATAAGGATGCCTAGCATGTGTGGGTGATGAGTCGAGCCATGGACAGGATGAAGATACGAGCACCAGAGGAGATGAGCCCAGGTGGGGATGTGAAAATCTGTGTGAGAGTGAATGGTGATGTCCCTTGAGCTCGCAGTGTGTTATATTCCTGTGAGTGTATGAGTTGAGAGTGATGAGATGGTTGCCTTACCCTGGCGGAATGGATGGGATCATTCACCGTCTCTCTGCACTGGATGGCTGACCTCCTTAGTGCAATATTAGCACTGACCACCACTGCCACTCCTCCCAAGCCTGAGCGGTAAGGTTGGTGGACATCCTCCAGCCATCACAGGGGAGAGGACATTGTGGCAGGACCTCTATGGCATCCAGCTGGTGTTCCAGTGAGGCATCACTGAACTTGGGGGCTGCCCTTTTTGGGGCTATCTCTCTCAGATATGGCAATCCTGGGCTGCAGTCATTTAAATATGGCACCTGGAGTGAGGAAGCGGTGAGTTCATGGTGGCACATGTGAATCAGAGGCTGTCCAGCCGCAATCAGGCGTGTTTCACGTGTGTGCATAATTAATGCAGTGGGGAGCAGATGATATGGTGCGAAAACCCGCCATTGTGACCAGTGGGTAGAGTGCCATTTTGCATGCCCTCTGCCACACTTTGTGCAATTAGGAGAAAATCCGGCCCCTAGTCTTTCATGGTGCTCCACTCCCAGTCACCTGACCCAGGTTTTCATCTGTTTTTCTACTTTCACAAGTGCGCTGGACCACTGAATGTGAAAATGTAGAACTGCACATATGCCGCCTGCTCCCGGTCTGCACTTCACAGAATCACAGAATCACGGAGTGCAGGAGATGCCCTTCAGCCCATCGAGTCTGCACCGACATGTGAGAAACACCTGACCTACTTACCTAATCCTATTTACCAGCACTTGGCCCATAACCTTGAATGTTATGATGTGCCAAGTGCTATCCAGGTACTTTTTAAAGGATGTGAGGCAACCCGCCTCCACCATCCTCCCAGGCAGCACATTCCAGACCGTCACCACCCTCTGGGTAAAAACGTTTTTCCTCACATTCCCCCTAAACCTCCTGCCCCTCACCTTGAACTTATGTCCCATTGTGACTGACCCTTCAACTAAGGGGAACAGCTCCTCCATATTCACCTTGTCCATGTCCCTCATAATCTTGTACAACTCGATCAGGTCGCCACCAGTCTTCTCTGTTCCAACGAAAATAACCCAAGTCTATCCAACCTCTCCGCATAACTTAAATGTTTCATCCCAGGGAACATCCTGGTGAATCTCCTCTGCACCCCCTCCAGTCCATTCACATCCTATCTATAATGTGGTGACCAGAACTGCACACAGTACTCCAGCTGTGGCCTCACCAAGGTTCTATACAATTCCAACATGACCTTCCTACTTTTGTAATCTATGCATTGATTGATAAAGGCATGTGTCCCATATGCTTTTTTCACCACCCCACTAACATGCCCCTCCACCTTCAGAGATCTATGGATACACTCACCAAGGTCCCTTTTGTTCCTCAGAACTTCCTAGTGTCATGCCGTTCATTGAATACTTCCTTGTCAAATTACTCCTTCCAAAGTGTATCACCTCGCACTTTTCAGGGTTACATTCCATCTGCCACTTAGCTGCCTATTTGACTATCCCATCTATATCTTCCTGTAGCCCAAGACTCTCAAACTCACTGTTAACCACCCAGCCAATCTTTGTGTCATCCGCAAACTTACTAATCCTACCCACCACATAGTCATCTATGTTGTTTATATAAATGATGAATAATAGGGGACCCAGCACGTGTCCCTATGGTATGCCACTGGACACTGGCTTCCAGTCACTAAATCATCCTTCTGTCATCACTCTCTGTCTCCTAAAAGTAAGCCAATTTTGAATCCACCTTATCAAATTACCCTGAATCCCATGTGCATTTGTTTTCTTTATAAGTCTCCCATGTGGAACCTTGTCAAAGGCTTTGCTGAAATCCATATAAACTACATCAACTGCACTGCCATCATCTACACACCTGGTTACCTCCTCAAAAAACTCAATCAAATTTGTTAGGCATGACCTCCCTCTGACAAAGCCATGCTGACTATCGCTGATCAAACCTTGCCTCTCCAAGTGGAGACAGATTCTCTCCTTCAGAATTTTCTCCAATAGTTTCCCTACCACTGACGTGAGACTCACTGGCCTGTAGTTCCCTGGCTTATCTCTACAACCCTTCTTAAATAGTGGAACCACATTAGCTGTTCTCCGGCCTCTTGTTACCACACCCGTGGCCAGAGAGGCATTAAAAATGTGGGCCAGAGCCCCTGTGATCTCCTCCCTTGCCTCCCTCTGCAGTCTGGGACACAAATCAACCGGACCTGGAGATTTGTCCACTTTTAAGCCTGCCAACACCTCCAATACCTTGTCATTCCCTATATTAATATGCTCAAGGACCTCGCAGTCTCTCTCCCCGAGTTCCATACCTTCATCCTCATTCTCTTGTGTGAAGATGGATGTGAAGTATTCGCTCAATACTCTACTGATGTCCTCTGGCTCCAGCCATAGTTTGCCCCCTTGGTCCCTAATGGGCTCTACTCTTTCTCTGGTTATCCTCTCCCCATTGATATACTTATTTTCCCTACTTCTACTAGCCAGAGCTTTCTCATATCCCCTCCTTGCTCTCCTAATTGCTTTCTTAAGCTCCACCCTGCACTTTCTGTACTCCACTAATGCCTTCGCTGATTTGCTCCCCATTGTGCCTGCTAAAAGCCTCTCTTTTCTTTCTTATCATATCCTGAATATCTCTGGTCATCCATGGTTCTCTGGGCTTGTTATTCCTTCCTATCACCCTGGAGGGAACTTGTTGAGCCTGTACCCTCCCCATTTCCTTTTTGAACACGCCCCACTGCTCTTCTGCACTTGTGCTAAAAGTCTGAAGTTTGTCGGGGCCTGGAGTTCCCGACCTTTGCTCTTCATGTTAAGGTAAGTTTAGGTTTCATAACAATACCAACATTTAATAGCTTTCCACTATTTCATAAATATTTGTCAAAATGCATGGGCTTAGAAACTTGAAGGTGCCATGCCCACTTTTGAGACACAAAACAGGTGCCTAAGATTCAATATGAGTAGGGAATGTATGCTAATGACATGCCAGAAGAGCACTGCCCTCCATATTGGTGAAGACAGAAAAAGAGATAACCAGGGTCTGTGCCTGAAACAGGCATAGAACCATTTGTACTTGGAACTGGGTAACCTCCAAATTGAGACCTCCATTCCTGCATGCAGCCTACATCAAACCAGCTGAATTCAACAAAATGTGATCTAGATTTGGTTTAACCAATGCTCCTTATAGAAACCTGGAGGCCATCACCATAAAAAACCTTATTTTAACATTTACCAGGCTGGGAGGTATAATATACCTGGTCTTGTTGTACTAACACAGAATATTTACAGAATCTGCTGAGATAAGGAAAGCGTTACCAGTATTGCAAGATCTCTTACAATGATCTACATCTTACCATGGAGTTCAATATGGGAAAGTAAGATCATGAGATATTGCTTCACTTCCTGTGATGGTGCATACTGTGTCTCATTGGCATATCACATAGTTACAATTAACCCCTTATATTGCATTTCACTCAGGCCCCTGTTTCTCCCCATCATACTACATCTCTTCTTAAATCTCTGACTTCAGTTTTTTTTTAGGGACAGATGCAGTGGCAACCCAAATACCTCTTCAGCTTCTTTGGTGAAGATTGAGGTTCTGAGTCCTGCAGGCAGTCTCTCAGGCTCTGCTGAGCAGAAGGAGATGTGTAGGATTTGAAGATGATTCTGGTTCATCATTCTGGTTGTCATCTGGATCTCTTGATGAGCGCAACATCTCTGGTCTGTTCGGTTGGGTAGATGACTACTTTGACTCTGTGGGTAGCTGGTTCTGTGTGGTAACGAGTGCACATCTGTTCCAAAAGCAAAAACAGAATTACCTGGAAAAACTCAGCAGGTCTGGCAGCATCGGCGGAGAAGAAAAGAGTTGACGTTTCGAGTCCTCATGACCCTTCGACAGAACTTGAGTTTGAGTCCAAGAAAGAGTTGAAATATAAGCTGGTTTAAGGTGTTGTGGGGGGGTGGGGGGGGGTGTGCGGGGAGAGAGAGAGAGAGAAGTGGAGGGGGGTGGTGTGGTTGTAGGCAAAAGCAGTGATAGAAGCAGATCATCAAAAGATGTCATAAACAACAGGACAAAAGAACACATAGGTGTTAAAGTTGGTGATATTATCTAAACGAATGTGCTAATTAAGAATGGATGGTAGGGCACTCAAGGTATAGCTCTAGTGGGGGTGGGGGGAGCATAAAAGATTTAAAATATTTAAAAATAATGGAAATAGGTGGGAAAAGAAAAATCTACATAATTTATTGGAAAAAAACAAAAGAAAGGGGGAAACAGAAAGGGGGTGGGGATGGAGGAGGGAGCTCAAGACCTAAAGTTGTTCATTTCAATATTCAGTCCGGAAGGCTGTAAAGTGCCTAGTCGGAAGATGAGGTGTTGTTCCTCCAGTTTGCGTTGGGCTTCACTGGAACAATGCAGCAAGCCAAGGACAGACGCGGGCAAGAGAGCAGGGTGGAGTGTTAAAATGGCAAGCGACAGGGAGGTTTGGGTCATTCTTGCGGACAGACCGCAGGTGTTCTGCAAAGCGGTCGCCCAGTTTACGTTTGGTCTCTCCAAATAGAGGAGACCACATTGGGAGCAACGAATGCAGTAGACTAAGTTGGGGGAAATGCAAGTGAAATGCTGCTTGACTTGAAAGGAGTGTTTGGGTCCTTGGACGGTGAGGAGAGAGGAAGTGAAGGGGCAGGTGTTGCATCTTTTGCGTGGGCATCGGGTGGTGCCATAGGAGGGGGTTGAGGAGTATGGGGTGATGGAGGAGTGGACCAGGGTGTCCACATCTGTTCCATCTCACCGTACCATTTTTAGCTTGAATGATGTAAGACCATGATTGTGATACCTGTTCAGCCACATATATGTGTGATTGTCTATAATGAGTTTGGTTTGAGATTCAAACTAGTTCTTCTAGTTGGGGATCTGGCAGGCTTGTTGCCTTGTGATGTTTGTCATAGTTCCACATGTGGTTGGAATGATACTGTACAATGTACCAGCTGTATATTGAGAGTGTGAAATCCCTTTCTGTTTTTGCTTCTGCTTTAGCTGTGTCAGCATCATAGACTAATATCCATACTCAGCGAACATTTTTGTGGGTCATGCTAAATGATGGTTAATCTTCTTTAGTTTAGAAAAATAAGTTAATAATTGGAACAGTTATCGTGATATTGAGGCATTTTTTATCAAGAAAGAGAGATGTTATATTGTCATATTTCTTGTAAAGAGTGTGGAACTAATTGCTACATGAATATATATCCCGGGGTGCCACAATCTCTGTCGCACTGCAGTCATGTGCCGAGTACCAATGTATCAGCCTACTTGCCAAATCAAGAGCAGAAAGGAACACACTTGCTCCAGCATTTTGAGTCTAAAGGTGTAATTACATCGAAGAAGAAGTAAAGGTGAGGGGTACCACCATTATACCTGTAAGCTATGGACAGCAGTCTGCCCAGCTACCTATTGTAGTAGTAATGGGTGAAGGACCAAGCCTTCTGGGCTGTGATTGGCTCAAGAAAATAAAGCTAAGTTGGGTTGACATTTCCCAGGTGAGGACAGGGGGATTGTCAGAATTGTTAAGAAAATATGACAGTGTCTTCCAGGGAGAGTTAGGCAAAATTAAGGGCTTACAAGCCAAAATCTACATGGATCCAAAAGCCACACTCTGATATTTCAGAGCTAGACCGGTATTATATGCCCTGTGTGAGAAAGTGGATGCTGAACTAAAGAGGTTAGAAGGACTAGGATCAGCCGGTTCAGTTTTTGGAAAGGGCTGCACCCATCGTCCCCGTACTGAAGCCTGACAAGACTATCTACATTTGTGGTGGTTACAAACAAACTGTCAATCAGGCCACAAAACTGGACATGTGTCCTCTTCCACAAATCAAAGATCTTTATGCAAAACTGGCTGAGAACCAGTCATATACCAAGCTGGAAATGAGTCACGCCTACCAACAGCTCGAATTGGATGACGGTTCCAAGGATATATCATGATAAAGACCCTAAAAGGGCTTTCTCAGTACATGCACCTGCCTTTTGCTGTCTCGTCAGCATGCGCAATATTCCATTGCACATTGGAGAGCCTACTACAGGGTTGCCACGGGTTGTGGTATACCTCGATGGTCTAATCATCACTGGGGCTACGAAGACCGAACAGCTGGCAATTCTAGAAGAGGTGCTAAAAAGATTTCAGGAGGCTGGAGTCTGCCTCAAGAAAGAAAAGTGCATTTTTCAAGCCAAGGAGGTGACTTGCCTGGGACACAGGATCAATGCTCAGGGGTTACACCTGTCGAGGAGAAAGTCAGGGCCATAAATAAAACGCTTTCTCCCACAAATGTCAATTATTATAGGCAGTCTTTTCTAAATCTATTCACTGTGCTGACCCCTTACACGCCCGACTAAAGAAGCACAACTGCTGGTCTTGGGGAACTCCTCAGGAAACAGCTTTCAACAAGGTGAAGCAATTGCTGCAGTCTTCAAGCCTACGTGTACACTTCGACCCATTGAAGGAACTAATACTGACGTGTGACGCCTGTCCATATGGCGCTGGAGCAGTGTTGTTCCATGAGATGGCTGACGACTCGGAAATGCCGATATGATATGTGTCAAGAACACTATCAGTAGCTGAAAGAGGCTATTCACAAGTCGAAAAAGAGGGCCTATCAATAGTTTTCGTCATCAAAAAGTTCCATCAATATCTACATGGCAGACATTTCACTATTGTTTCAGACCACAAGCCACTGTTGGGCCTTTTTAAGGAGGACAAGGCTATTTCACCAATAGCTTCTGTGGGGGTTCAGAGGTGGGCATTGATCCTGGCCGCATATGAATACACCTTCAAACACCGACAAGGTGAATTGTGAATGCAGGTGCCCTGAGTCGCCTGCCCATGGGAGAAAGCATTGCATGTACACCTATTCCTCAAGAAATTGTCTTGGCCTTAAACTTTTTGGATACGCTATCAGTCTGTGTGAAACAAATCAAAACCTGGACGAATCAGGATCCACTGTTATCCACTGAGGCCATTTCAGTTGACATGAAACCCTACTCCACCTGTAAACATGAACTTAGTTGTCAAGGCGGTATTGTGTTATGGGGTGCACGAGTGGTCATTCCTGTGCCGGGCAGGGAGCTACTCCTGATGGAACTACACAATGGCCATGTTGGTATCTTGAAAATGAAAATGTTAGCCAGAAGTTAAGTATGCTGGCCTGGAATCAACACTAATATTGGAAACCTGGTAAGGCCAGTTGCAGCAAAACCTGCCGGCCACAACTCCACTACACCCTTGGGAATGGCCTGGCCTCCATGGATCCGCATCTATGTCGATTATGCAGGACCATTTATGGGTTTGATGCTTCTCCTCATAATTGATGTGCACTCTAAGTGGATATAAATTTTTGAGGTGAAGACACCAACATCAATGGCGACTATCAAAGAGCTGTGGCACAGTTTTGCAACTCATGATTTGCCTGAAATAATCGTGTCCGATAATGGGGCAGTGTTCATGAGTGCAGAGTTTCAATACTCCACCATTCTCAGTGATATAAAATACATAAAGACAGCGCCCTACCACCCAGCATAAAATGGCTTAGCCAAGACAGCTGCTCAAACTTTTAAATCTGGCATGAAAAAACTTCAGATGGATCTTCAGCAACAAGAGTTTCACGTTTTCTGCTAAGTTACCATACCATCCCACATGCAATGACAGGTTCCTGCTGAACTGTTAGTGAAACATTATCTCTGGATGAGGTTAAAAATTTGCAGAGGAGAGTAGAGTCACAACCAGAAGACAAGTTATGATTCTCACAGTAGATCCAGGAAGTTCTTGACAAATGAAAATTTGTACATGAGAAACTTTGGTAGTTCTCCTAGGTGGATTCCCATAAGGGTTGTCACTGAGACCGGACCTCTTTCATGTCAAGGAAGGACAGAGGGATGGATCATTCGGAAGCACGTTGACCACTTGAATGGTAGAGAGGCACTCCCGCAGTCAGTGTTACCACTGAGTGTTGATGAACCTGTGTTCACCAAAGATTTGGGTCAACCTGTGATAAGCATCAATGTCATCCCTGTGGTAATGACTTATCTGTATCAATGGAAGTACCCGTTAGTACAGTTCCAGAAAATGTCGATCCAATAGAAGCCTCACAACCTAGCGAACTATGCCACTCGATGCAAATTCGAAAACCACCTCAAAGACTTAATTTATAACTATGGGGTCTATTGTATATATTGTGTAATTGAAGTCAAAGCTAATTACATTTGTAATTATTTCTAGCATTCAGAAAATTCTTGGTTCAATTGTATGAAGCAATTGGTAACTGAAAAGATGTACAAAAGAGTTAAGTGGGGAGGGATGTAATGACTGTCACTTTAAGATCGGTTTGACTGAGTAGAGGTCACGTGATTTGTTCAACCAATGTGTAGCTAGTGTGAGGAAATAAACTCTAGGGGAGGAGTTTCCTAGAAAATGGTTGCATGCGGGGCTGGCTAGATACAAGCAGCCACAGAAGCTCTTGTGTAAATAAAGTTTGTTTTGTTTAACTAAGAAACTTCCCAGAATGTGTTTTGACAATGTAGATAGAGTCTGAGAGAAGTCAGCATGAAGATAGCACCTAGATAGGGCCATACCTTGGAAATATGCATACAACATATGTGTAAACAATAAACCATTTATGTTCAACCGCATAAGCCTCTAGACCTCTGAGACACCAAACAACCTTAAAACATTAGTGGGCCCCATTTCCCAACTAATAATCATGAGTATTAATAGTGAAAAATAAAAATTGTGAAAATGGTACAAACATCATGGATATTTCAAGAATACAAAAGGGATAAAGAAGAACTGATCAAGAATAAAACAATAGCCATTATAAACATTTTGGGGCTTTAGTAACACTGTAATCTGCTGCATAGTCACTGTAAGGTCTGTTCACCAAAGCCCCTCATGTGTGGGGGGGGGGGGGGGGGGTCACTTTGAATTCAAGCATGACGACTTATTAACATATTTGTTCAATTTTGTATGACCCTGCATCATGAACCCATACTTGTATTCTCTGCACTTTGTATTTTATAACTGTTGGTCCTATTTGTGTCCTGTGAAGGGAGCTTCATTATCACCTTTCAGTAATAATATTGGCTGATTTGCTTGCTCTTGTAATTGTGACCTGGTGCCCAATTTACTTTTCCTGCAATCAAAAGGGCGAGCCCTAGTCATGTAACCTTTGACAGGTATTCAATAAAAATCTTCCAAAAAACAAGTTGTGGGACACTGAGCTGTTGGTTGTGTAAGACAAGAATTGCACCATGGACTGTTGTTGGTGTATGTGCTATGGTCGATTAAGTATTAAGTCAGTCTTTTCTTCATAAATATTTGCTACTCTCCTCAATAGCTATTAACATTCTGCATAAATGGCCTAGAGAAACATTTTAATCCAAGTTTTTTTCTCTGTCCAGCATCAAAGAGCATTTCTTTCTGACTATTCTAAATGTAAAACAAATAAATATAAAATACGGTGGTTACTAATCTGTGTGAAGCAGGCTTTTATATTTGCTAAGGTGATACAATAACAATTACTGCAATGCATAGGTAAACCATGAATTATTCAAAAGTTAAGTACCTTCTGACAAATTTTGACAAACCAAAATAGATTTTTTTAGCCATATTTCCTCATATCCTCAGCAATTTCACAGAAAACATAGCAGAACGTCTGTGGTCCTGCAAGAGCACTCAACATGACTCTGGCATGATTTGGTGTGACTCCAGTGTGGCTCTGGTATGACTCCAGTGTGAATGTGCTGGAAAGGCCATGAATTAAGCCTGAGTCTAGATAAGCTGAAGATTCATCTGGACTCGAAACGTTAACTGTGTTCCTCTCCGCAGATGCTGCCAGACCTGCTGAGTTTTTCCAGGTATTTTTATTTTTGTTTTGGATTTCCAGCATCTGCCGTTTTTTGCTTTTATCTAGATAAGCTGAGTTCTGGCTTTAGGAACATAAGAACATAGGGATAGGATTAGCCCTTTAAACCATTTTATAAGATTATGGGCTGAATTTTACTAGTGGGGACCGTAATTGCTTGCTCACCCGCACACCCCCACTGACTGTGCAAACTGACTATCTTTAAAAAAGGCCACTGCACAGCAAATTCATGTTGCAGGTGGCCTAACAAGCTGAGCATCGGACTTCCACCACTCAGTGGAAGAAAGTTCTGCCTCGGGAGCTGCCAGCCGAACTGAAGAGAGTAGCAGGTGCTGCTGGGATTGCAAGCAGGTCCATCAAGGTTGAAGATGGGCCAAAGGCTGAGGTAAGTCCAATATTTTTGGGCAAGGAGGGTGAGGTTTTGTTTTTGAAGCCAGATGGGAATGTACAACTGTGGGGGTGGACGAGGTGGTGTTATGATCTTAGGGAGAAAACAGGGCACCCCCATGGGAGGTAGCCCACTACCTTCCTGCCTTTTCAACAACTTTGGTGAAAAGGTGGGCTGTTCACTCTCATGTGTCTTCCACTGCCCACCGGAATATGACAGCAGAGATGGAATGAGGCCCTCAATTGCCACTTAATTAGGCAGTTAAGGGCTTCATTGGTCTAAGGGCAGGTGGGCTGGCTGGTGCCTTATCCACCCACCTCATGATGGGTGACAGCTCGAGGGCGGGCAGGAAGGTGGTGGGCTAGCCACTGGTCTTATTTTACTTTCCTCTCCTCAGACCCACCCACCGCCTGAGGCATGCCAGCCAGAGACTGTAAAATCCCCACCACGTGACCTAACTGCCTTTGCTCCATATCCCTTAATAACTTTGATGAGCAAAAAATCTATCCAACCCAGATTTAAAATTTACAACTGCTCGACCATCAATTGTTTGTGAGCTTTTTTAAAGAAAGAGTCCCAAACTTCTCCCACCCTTTGTGTGAATCAGTGCTTCCTAACTTCACAGCCTTCTGGACTGAATATTGAATTCAACAACTTGAGATCTTGAACTCCCTCCTCCATCCCCACCCCCTTTCCGTTTCTTCCGCCTCCCTTTCGTTTTCTCCAATAATTTATATAGATTTTTCTTTTCCCACCTATTTCCATTATTTTTAAATCTATACCTTTTATGTCCTTTTAGTCTTATTTCACCCCACCCCCACTAGAGCTATCTGTACCTTGCGTGTCCTGCCATCCATTCTTAATTAGCATATTCTTTTAGATAATATCACCACCTTCAACACCTCTTTGTTCTTTTGTCTGTGACATCTTTTGATTATCTGCTCCTATCACTGCTTGCTTGTCCCGAAAACCACACCCCCGCCACTTCTCTCCCCCCACCCCCCACCTTAAACCAGCTTATATTTCACCCCTCTCCTATTTTCACTTAGTTCTGTTGAAGGGTCATGAGGCATCAAAACGTCAACTTTGTTCTTCTCCGCCGATGCTGCCAGACCTGCTGAGTTTTTCCAGGTAATTCTGTTTTTGTTTTGGATTTCCAGCATCCGCAGTTTTTTGTTTTTATCTTCCTAACTTCACACCTGAAATTGGAGATTTACATCAAAGGTTCCACAGGGCCCTCCAAGAGCCAAGCATTTTGAAGGGTGTGGGACGCTAAAGGTCGTGTTTGATAGCCTCAGTCATTGATGTAGTTCAGTGCAAAAATGAATGGCTAGTTGATATGATCAGCAATAGCAGATACCAGCCTACTGAATAGTGGTAGTGAGGATCACTGGCCTGGACCCTTGGATGTTGAGAATTTTTTAAAATTAAAAATTTAAACAGGGGCTGAAGCTTAAAAATTATTTATCATTCTCCCTTACCTCCATGTTGGAACTGCCACAGTATCCTGCTGTATGCTATCTCCTTCGGCAGGCAGGGGTCTGAGGAGCGTCCCTAGTGGTGAGGTCAGTGTTGGAAGTCTCAGATGGGCACATCCTCACACTCGTGCAGCATTGCAGCCACTATAGGTTTTCAATCCAAACATGTGTAAACAGTGATAGGCTTCCTGTACTTCCGGACAAGCCATTTGTCTGTGCTTATTGCTGCTTTGAGGATTGCTGCTAGTGGAAAATGAATTCATAAAATTTATGAAAAAGTGAAAGAGAAAATTCTTTACTTTAAAGGACAATCATTACAACTTCATGTAGCATGAAATAGAGTAGAAGAAAATCAGAATAGGACTATTTAAGTCCACATCAGACCTGGAGTTAGCAATCTTAATGAAGGTAACCAGTTTGCAGCTTAACCACAACAATGAGCTGTATAGTTGTTATAGAGGGCTGCAGATCTACTATTCAATTCACTTTGATTTTCTGCAGAATGTAAACTTGACAGACTGCAAGATACATTAAAAGGGAACAAATTAAGAGTAATTTTCTGAGTCTGTACTTCTGGTGAGAACAATACCCGCCTGCGCACACCACATGCTGCAAATTGGGGCACAGGCTGCATAATATTTTCCAACCAAAGTGCTAAGAATTATGAGCAGCACACACCCAACTTTTTAATATACACTTGCTGACAGACAAGGTTTGATTCCATTGTGTGATCCTGTGCATCGGGTCTCATGTTTACTGTGTTTGGCAGTTCACTTTTCTTCTTGTATGATGTGAATATCTGCATTTTGTTTCTTGATGTTTCCAATGAGATTTTGTTCCCCATCACTGGGGATAACTGCAGAAGCTACTGGCTTGTTCATTAACTGGTTCTGTGATTAACTCTAAAGTTGAAATTTTCCACTCCTGTTGGTGGCGTGAGCGGATAATATGGTGAGAAGGTCAAAAATCATTTTTACACCATCAGGAAACCAGTTTGCAATCGTCCACTCTGCCCATCAATGGCAGGCCACATTTCCCACCATCTAACATCAGGAATTTAATTTTAACGCCACCACATGAACTTTACCTCCCATGTTAGCATGACTTCAGAAGGCTGTGATTTACGACTGCCTTGAAAAGGCATATCCCTGGTGAGCTGAACTTCGAGGGGAACTCGGAGGTAATTGCACACAGCCTTGCGCAGTGCTCATGAGGATCACCCGTAGGACATCTATGAAGAGGCACCATGCATTCAGGGGGATAGCAGGCAAGTTGCTTTTTCCTGCTGGCTTTCAGTGCAGTGCTAGGGTGGGGGCTCAAGCGCTGGTGGGACCAGGGGTGGGGCAAGGCAGCACAGACTGATGGAAGTACACAAGCACATGCCGGTGTGGTGGATGGGGTGGTGAGGGAAGTGGCCACGCACTTGGAAAAGCTTGTCAAAAGTGAGCATTCCTCTGTAGCTGAGACCGTTCACCAGCAGTTCCATTGACATGCTTGAAGTTGGGCCTCTGAAGCATTTCTGCCCACTTAAGCAATGCAAAAGCATGAAAGTGCCACTAAATGCTCCAGAACTTTTCACCCTTCGGGCGCAGACTGCAAATCGATGTGTGTTGTAAGGGACTGTAGAACGATTGGATGACTGGGCAAGTTGTTGAATCCCTTGCAAAAGGCGACCATGGCACAGTCACTGGTGGAGGCACTCACAGCCTCTTGCAATGTCTTTATTCAGGTTTGATCCAGTATCCCTCATGGTTCAAGCAAACAGCAGTCTTGTGGCCTGGGTTAGGAGACTGCCTGCGCCTGAGCTGAGAGCACAGCATGCAGTCCAGTGAGCAAAGCTACCACCAATCAGTAAATGGACTGGGGTGGAGGTGGGTGGGGTTTTGGACAGCCATGAAACACAATAAACATTGGCCAAGCAAATGGTGGCCAGCACTCTCTGGCATGCGTGAAGGAGTCTTGAGAAGCAGCCAGAGCCAAAGGCTTAACCAAGAGAGGTCTTTAGGAAACATATGCTGACCCTTGCTTCTCTCTCTCTTTGATCCTGCAGGGGCAGAACATCAGGATCATGGAGCCTGGTGATCTAGCTGTATGGCTCATGGCTTACAGAGAGCAGAGAGGAAGGAAAAGAGTGCAACAGAGGCACCCGGCTCACCAATAGGAGGAGCACCACCCTCAAGATGAAGGTGTGTCAAGGCCTCCTCCAGCCGCAGCTGAAGCTATTGAACCATCACTCTTAGGTGCATCGCTAGACCCAAGGTCTATAGCAGGTGCTTGTCATTCCTGCAGATGACCGAGAACCAGTGTCACTGAAAATTGCGCATGTCCAGGGAACTGGTCAGTCACATGTGCCAGCTGCACCAGGATTTAGCACCATTAGGACGTGGAGGGCACCAGTGACTGTGAAAGTGACCACAGCGCTCTGTTTTTACTTCAGGGGCTCCTGCCAGGACTCCACAGGTGACCTGTGTTGGACCTCACAAGCCTCCACTCACAAGTGCATACAGGTCATGGATGCCATCTTCACAAAGGTTTTTGATCAGTATCAGGCAAGCCAGGAAGCAAGAACCCTGGGATTTGCGCAGATCTCTGATTTTCCATAAGGTGCAGGGTGCCATTGACAGCACTTATGTGGTGCTTAAATCACCATGGCAACAAGCAGTCCAGTAGGTGAACTGCAAGGGCTCCAACTCACTGAATGTTCAGCTGTTCTGTGACCACCACAAACATATCCTGCAGGTCTGCACATGATTCCCAGGGAGTGTCCATGACTCTTACATTCTTAGCAGGTCCTCAGAATGCAGCAGAAAGGCAGAATAACGAGGCTCGTGCTGCAAACCGGACTCATCTTGCATCATTAAGTGTTTGACTCCTGTGTGGCTGATGGCAGTGCACATACCCTTAGTACTCATGTCACGGAGATGCAGCAGAGGCCCTAATAGTGACAAGGTTCCAGGAGGATGATGATGACATGCGGTGAGGACACTCCATAGATCTTCACATAGGCTCTGTGAATGTCTGACTCAAAGGTGCTGGGAGCACACAAAGAGGATGATGGAACCCTGTGACGCCTGCTTATGGCAGCAATGACAAGCACCATTGAGGTGCAGGCATCACTAATGTGTCCAGTAAGTGTGAAGCTGGACCACCATTTTGCTCTGAAGGTTATACACTGCACAGAGAAGAATCCTGAACTGAGGTATTTGCTTGTTCAGGAACCAAGGTCTCACATCGGAATGACACAAACACTGTTCATCTTAGCAAGGAGCCATGGACAAGGAGACTTCTTGGGAGTTTATTTACTATAGTGAACATTGTATACAAGTGATTAACACTTGTACCCTCTTGATGCAACTACATCTTCTTAACCTTCCTAACCCTGCTGCTATGTCTTGGTGCTCCCCCAACATCCACAGCAGAGGTGAAAGCAACCTGCTGACAGCTACACCCTGTTGTCTGTGATGACCTTGGTGGGCGCCCTCTGGAGAGCTGAGACCTGGACGGCCCATCCTGCTTTGGGTATCCTGCTGGGGGCCAGGTGCACCCTCCTTGGCCTTATGAGCTGGAGCTGCTGGGGTCACAGGAAGGGGGGATTCGGATCGGCTGGGCATTCCCGGAGTCACCTGGGTGGATGGCCCTGGGGTGTCAAGCTGCTGGTCCTCCTCCCTATGGGTGCCTGAGGTCTTCTTGAGGAGAAGAGGAAGCTGGACTGAGAATCGAGCTGCCCCATACCGCTCTCACGTTGACACTGTTGGAGGCCAACTACGGCGTCAGCGATGGAGTCCAGCCCATGCAGTAGTATAGGATCAATGTCCTGGGCCAAGGTCCCCATGCTGGCCACCATCCTGCCAGTTTTGACCTTGCATTGGCATGACAATGCGAAAGACTCAGACTTAAAGCAGATGGACTCCTCCATCGTCCCTTGCAATCTGAGGAGTGCACCGGACATCCCTTCCTGATGTTCCCGTGATTGTCTTTGCAGCTCTAAATACTGATTGAGGACCGAGACCAGAGGCTCATCATTTGATCAGACTCAGCATATTCCTTGCCTCCAGCAGCCCCCTGAGTGCTGGCGACCTCAGATATCCCTGTGTCTGCCTGCTGTGGAACAGATTTGGTGCTGTGCTCACCAGATTGTGATGGGCAACATCAGGCAGATGCGCCTAGGAGAAAAAGTGGAGATTATTAGTGCTTGGCAATCGTGTTAAACACGGAACAGTGGACTCACAGTAGAGTTGACAGAGGGATGATGTGGTGCAGGATCCTCATGTGGATGCTTGCCACTGACCTCACCATCGCTGCAGGAATGGTTCATGCCCTTTCCAGTCAGCTCCAATGTGTGCCTGTCAAACAGAGTGAGGACCTTGACAAAAAAACAACAAAAAAAAACCAAAAAAACTGCGGATGCTGGAAATCCAAAACAAAAACAGAATTACATTACAAACCCACCGACACCCACAGCTATCTCGACTACAGCTCCTCACACCCCACTTCCTGTAAGGACTCCATCCCATTCTCTCAGTTCCTTCGCCTCCGTCGCATCTGTTCCGATGATGCTACATTCAAAAACAGTTCCTCTGACATGTCCTCCTTCTTCCTTAACCGAGGTTTTCCACCCACGGTCGTTGACAGGGCCCTCAACCGTGTCCGGCCCATCTCCCGCGCATCCGCCCTCACTCCTTCTCCTCCCTCCCAGAAACATGATAGGGTCCCCCTTGTCCTCACTTATCACCCCACCAGCCTCCGCATTCAAAGGATCATCCTCCGCCATTTCCGCCAATTCCAGCATGATGCCACTACCAAACACATCTTCCCTTCACCCCCCTTATCGGCATTCCGTAGGGATCGCTCCCTCCGGGACACCCTGGTCCACTCCTCCATCACCCCCTACTCCTCAACCCCCTCCTATGGCACAACCCCTTGCCCACGCAAAAGATGCAACACCTGCCCCTTCACTTCCTCTCTCCTCACCGTCCAAGGACCCAAACACTCCTTTCAAGTGAAGCAGCATTTCACTTGCATTTCCCCCAACTTAGTCTACTGCATTCGTTGCTCCCAATGTGGTCTCCTCTACATTGGAGAGACCAAACGTAAACTGGGCGACCGCTTTGCAGAACACCTGCGGTCTGTCCGCAAGAATGACCCAAACCTCCCTGTCGCTTGCCATTTTAACACTCCACCCTGCTCTCTTGCCCACATGTCTGTCCTTGGCTTGCTGCGTTGTTCCAGTGAAGCCCAACGCAAACTGGAGGAACAACACCTCATCTTCCGACTAGGGACTTTACAGCCTTCCGGACTGAATATTGAATTCAACAACTTTAGGTCGTGAGTCCCCTCCCCCATCCCCACCCCCTTTCTGTTTCCCCCTTCTTTTTTTTTTCCCAATAAATTATAAAGATTTTCCTTTTCCCACCTATTTCCATTATATAAAATTAAAAAAAAAACCCACTAGAGCTATACCTTGAGTGCCCTACCATCCATTCTTAATTAGCACATTCGTTTAGATAATATCACCAACTTTAACTTTAACACCTATGTGTTCTATTGTACTATTGTTGTTGACATCTTTTGATGATCTGCTTCTATCACTGCTTGTTTGTCGCTACAACCACACCAACCCCCTCCACCTCTCTGTCTCTCTATCTCTCCGCCCCCCACACACACACCTTAAACCAGCTTATATTTCAGCTCTTTCCTGGACTCGAACTCAAGTTCTGTCGAAGGGTCATGAGGACCTTGACGTCTGACACTCCAGCCCCCCAGTGTGGGAACTCTCCCATTGATTGTGCTGCATAAAGACAGATGGAGAGAGTATGAGCAAGGTGCATGTCAGGTCAAATGAGAAGGATGCCAGGCTTGTGTATGTGCTGAGCCATGGGGAGGCAATCTCAACAGGAGGCCAGATGGAGATGTGAGGGTGCGTGTGAGAGTGAGTGGTGATGTCTCTTAAGCTGGCAGTGACTGAGATGCTAGTGAATGTGTGATGGGATTGTGAGTGAGTGAGATGAGAGTGATGAGATGGTTGACTTATCCGGGTGGAACGGATGAGCTCAGTCATTGTCTTTCTACATTGGATGGCTGCCCTCTGCTGTGTAGCATTGGCACTGACCATTGCTGCCACCACATCCCAAGCCAGAGTGGTGAAACTGATGGCCCTCCTGTGGCCAGAGCAGAGGTAGAGGACATCACGGTGGGCCTCCAAGGCATTCCAGAAATGTGTCACTGAATTGGGGATCTGCACTCTCTTGGCTTTTGGGGCCATGCCTTCACTGGAGCAGCCCTGGGCTGCCAGCATTGAGAACTGTGCGGGTGGCTACAGTTTAAATATGGCACCCAGAGTGACGAGGCAGCGTGGCGGGCAAATTGGGGGCCACCCGCCAGCGAGACAGCATGTTTCCCATGTCTGCATAATTTATAAGGTGGAAAGGGGACAAAATGGCGTGAAAACCCGGCCAGCAGATAAAACATTGTCTTTCACGCTCATTACCACACTTAGTGCAATTCTGGAACAATTCTGCCCTAACACACATTTATCAGGACCAGAAACTTGTTGCCCTTGTCTTTGAGGGGCAGTATATTGTCATTATTGTTTGTTCTTTTTTTCTCTCCTTTTCCAACAAATCTTTAATAAAATAAACTATCCCACAGTGCTTTAAAATGAAAATAATCTGGAGCTACAACATGGCAGAGACCTTCTGCTAAAATGGCTGCCAACTGAGCACTCTTCTGCAAGGTTTTCAAAACTTCCAAAATAGCCGGTCTTCAAACTATTGTGAGCTGTACATCTAGATCACTGAAGTTCTCACCATTTATATCGGTCTGCTGACTGATTAACTGTTTGGGAAATGTTGAAGGATTGTATTACAGGTTTACTGTAATTGGCTGCTTACTTTCATTCCCACTAATGAAACACATTCCACAAAATTGCATATTTCAAAACCAAATGTTCCTGCCATTTTGTTAGCAGCACATAAACAACAATGAGAAACAGCAACTTACCTCATTTTTCAAGGAGTATTTAAACCATGGCGTCTGCAATTGGATCTTAGAATTAAAGAATATATAGACACAGGGACAAACCATTTGGCCGATGTTTTTCCCTACATGAGCCAATCAGTTTGATCTTATTCTCTGCTCTCCAACCAGATCCTTCAGCATTCCTTTACTTTTAAAAGCAATAAACTCATTTCCTTTTGGAGGAATTTATGGAGTCTAACTCAACAATGTTTTGTGGCAAACAATTCCAACTACCTTCTGAGTAAAGGCATGTTCCAAAATGTTGTGGAGGTGCTACCAGTCTCCATTGTAACTTCAGTATAATTTACACTGGCTGTATCCTTTGTGGGTCCAGGTCAAGATTTAAAATGGGCGCTTTATTTTCCAGAAACTTTTATGACATCTAGCAGTTGATTTACTGGCTGCGCAGGCTGGAGTTGAGGAAATTTCAAAGCAGAGTATTCCTCCCCCTGCAGTCACTCCCCATCTGCTGGACAGAGGTTCAGTTCTGAACAAGACCCACTGAAATCAGCAGCGGAGACTGGAACGGGTTTATCTAGGTTCCACTCAAAATGCAGGCCTTCGGAGGAATCACATCCAAGTTATTGCCAAATGTGCTCTAAGTCCTGTGGATGCTTGAGCTCTTATATTTACAAAGCTGTCACTTTTATCAATATTCTAAAAAATCATTTTGCACTATCTGCGGTTTTCTGTTTAATCGGGAAATGAAAGTCAGCATTTTTCTTCCATAGCTAATCTAAACTTCAGAACCCAGCTTGGATTCACAGAGGTGTGCATTTGTTTTGTTCATGGGGCATTTTACAAAAAAAATTATTTTGCATTGTTGTTCTATAAATCCATTACATGGCCCTTCTTGTTTTTTGTATGACGGATGGCTACATTTTCAGTCTTTGCTCTAATACAAAGTGCATCTCAGCTAAATTCAATGTAAAATCCAAAGAGTGTTGTCATGATAAATTAACTGTACTTTATTCTTTGTGCATGACTAAGTGCATTTAACTTTGTGTATGTGATCCACAGTCACCACATGTGCAGTAAGTGTCTGTAGCTCGAGGGACTTTGGCTCCAAGTTGTTGAACTGGGGTCCAAGGTTTAGACAATATTGCGATGGATCATGGAGGGGGAAAGTTATCTGGACACTTTCCTCCAGGAGGCAGTCACACTGCTTAGGCTTGGTTTTTCATATTTGGCCCATGGTCAGAGTCGGGAAGGTGTAACTGCTAGTGGGGCAGATATAGGGATCCAGAGGTAGCAATGGAGGAGCCTCAGCCCTTGCAATTGTGCAACAGATTTGAGGTTCTTGCACTTTGTGTGGGTGAGGGCAAGAGCTGCAGGGAGGATGAGCAAACTGACCATAGCACCATGGTGCAGGGGTCATTCAAACTGGGGGAGGAATGGAATGTAGTAGTATTTCAGGACGATATAGTTAGGGGATAGACACTGTTCTCTGCAGCTAAGAGTGAGAGTTCTGAGGCTGTTTTGCTTGCCCAGCTCCAGGGATAAGGACATCATCTCAGGGCTTGAGAGGGGAAGGCTACAGTCATTGTGGTCCACATAGGTACCAACATCGCAGGCAAGACTGAGAAAGAGGTTCTGCTGAAGGAGTTTAAGCAGCTAGGGACTAAATTACAAAGCAGAACCAATAATCTCTGGATTACTACCTGAGCCATGAGCAAATTGACATAGGTTAAATAACATTAGAGCATTGAATTTGTGGCTCAAAGATTGGTGTGGGAAAAATGGGTTTCCATCCATGGGACACTGGACACCAGGACCGGGGATGAGGGAGCTATACAATTGGACTGGCCTTCAACTGAACTGCGCTGGGGCCAGTGCACTTGCAAATTGCATAACCAGGGCTGTGGAGAGGGCTTTAAACTAAATAGTGGGAGGGATGGTTCACATGAGGGAACATTTGGAAAGTTAAAGAGAAAGGGCAAGGCAATAGTGCGATGTGAGATAGATGGTACCCAGAGTGTGGGAGAAATTAAGGGACAAGAACATACAAACATAAGAGTGCATCAGCAAATAAGGTCAGAGTAGGGAAAAATGGTAAAATGACAGAATTAAAGGCTCTTTATCTGAACTTACACAGAATTCATAACAAGATGGATAAATTGATAACACAAATAGAAATGAATGAGTACGATATGATAGCCATTCCAGATACATGGGCTGGAATCTTCTGCCCTCTCTAGTGGTGTGTTTGGAGGCGGGGAGAGCAGTTAATCGGGTGAGGTAGTGGTGATTGAGCACCCCACTGCCTTCCTGCCTCCACCCTGATTAAACCTGGAGTGGAAAGGCACGTGGTCAGCCTACCCTGCCACCAATTGAGGCCCTTTAGTGGACAATTAATGACCACATAAGAGATTTATTCTGCTGCCGCTACTATTAACCCAGCTGCAGGTTGGTCTGTCATCACATGGGGAGCATGACAAGTAAACCTGTATGAGGCGTTTGACCTCTGCTGGGAGGGGGAGTGGGGGGGTTGGGGTGGGTGGCGGTGGAGTCCCTCCTTTGGAAGCACTCAATGCCTGACCAAGAAATCTGGCAATGGGAAGGGAGGTGGGGGTGGTGGGCCTGATGAAAGCCACACCCTGTGGAAAGCTGCAAATGTAACACCAGTATTCAAGAAATGAGGGGGACAGAAAGCAAGAAACTACAGTCTAGTTATTCTTTCATATGTCATTGGGAAAAAGTTAGGATCCATTATTAAAGGGGTGGCAGCAGTACATTTAGAAAATCATAATATACTTAGGCAGAGTCAATATGGTTTTGTGCAAGAGAAATTGTGTTTGACAAATTTATTATAGTTATTTGAGGGTGTACAAGCTAAGTGAATAAAAGGCAAATGGTAGATGTGGGGCAGAATCTTCGGCTCGGTGAGCGGGGGTGGGGCCCGCTCGCTGAGACGTAAAATGATGTGGGGTGACATCAGGCGTGCGTCCCCACCTCACCGCATCTCATTTAGATTTTCAGTTCGGCAGGCGTGCAGCTGAGTTGGCTGCCCATCCGCCGAACTGTCAAAGGCCTAGTAAGGCCTGTTAAAAAACAATTAAGGCAATCAGCTGAACTGCCCATCCAACCTTAAGGTTAGCGGGCAGGTGAAGGGCCCAGATGACCTTTGCATTTTTCATGGAACCTCATCCACGGGCGGGATGAGGCTTCATGAATGATTTTAAATTTTCACACAAATTTTTATTGAAGTTAACACACATGTCCCAGCTCATGTGACAGTTTCACATGAGGGGACATGTCATAAAAAGATTCTCAACGCTTTATTAAACTGTTTAAACTTGAAACTAATCTCCCTGAGGCACAGAGAGCGCACAGCGCTTCCAGGCCTGTGTGACGATAAATAGCGGCGCCCAGCCGATTGAGAGAAAATTCTCCCCGTATCGTAGAAGTTAATGTTGGAGTTGATAAATTAGCATGGTAAAGGATTGAATAATTAACAGGAAACAGAGTTGGGATAATGGGTCATTTTCAGGTTGGCAAACTGTAACCAGAGGAGTGCAGCAGGGATTAGTGCTGGGGCCTCAACTTTTTACAATCAATATTAATGACTTGGATGAAGGGACCGACTGTATTGTAGCCAAATTTGCTGATGATACAAAAGGCAGAATTTTCTGCTCCTGTTTGCGGCAGGCATGTTTGGTAGCGTGAACAGAAAATATTGCGAGCAGGCCCTAGTTGTGTTTCCTGGCGATGTAAATCCAGGATGCGATTGTCCCCTCCCTCTGTCAGTGGCGGGCCACATTTCTTGCCATCCAACGTAGAGAGCTGAATTTTAATGCATTTGCAACCCATTATTGTGCCCGCATGCCGGAATCAGCCCCACACATCAAATTTAATTCCCACATCAATGTAACTTCAGAATGGCGAGATTTCTGACTCCATTTAAAAGGCATGCACCTGGCGAGCTGAACTTGAAGGGGAACTCAGAGGTGAGTGCACACAAGCTTGTATAGCGCTCGCAAACATCACCCATAGGACATCAAAGGAGAGGCACTGCGCATACAGTGGGGGGGCACAGGCAAGTCATTTTTTCCTGGCTGGTTTTCAGTGCAGTGCTGGGGCAAGGGCTCCAGTGCAAGTGGGGCCAGCGGCGGTGGGGGAGCAGGGGGGGGGCAAGACAGTACAGACTGATGGAAGTACACAAGTACTTTCCGGGGTTAGGAGGGGCAGGAGGGTGAGGGAAGCAGCCACGCACTTGGAAAAGCTTATCAAAAATGAGCATTCTTCCGCAGCTGAGACCGTTCAGCAGCAGCTCCATAGACATACTTAGAGTCAGGCTTTGGAAGCTTTTCTGCCCAATCAAGCAACTCAAAAGCATGAATGTGCCACAAAATGCTCCAGAACCTTTCACCCCTCAGGCCCAGACTGCAAATTAATGTGAGTTTTAGGGGGTTGCAAATCAATTGGCCAACTGGGCAAGTTGTAGAACCCTCCCCTTGCAAACGTGGACATGGAACAGCCACTAATGGAGGCATTCAGAGCCTCTTACCATATATTTATTCAGGCTTGGACCAGTAACACTCATAGTCCAAGCTAATAGCACATCCTTGCAGTGCGGGTTAGGAGAGTGCCTGTGCCTGAGCTGAGAGCACAGCATGCAGTCCAGTGGGCGAAGCTGTCGCCAATCAGTCAAGTGGAGTGGGGTGTAAGTGGTTAGAGTTTTGGACAGCCATGAAGTGCTCAAAACACTGGCCATCCAAGTGGTGGCCAGCAGTCACAAGCATGCGTGAAGGGGCCTTGAGATGCAGCCAGAGCCAGAGACTTAACCAAGAGACGTTCTTAGGAGACGTATGCTAACCTTTGTGTCTTTCTCTTTAATCCTGCAGGAGGGGAACGTCAGGATCATGCAGCCTGGCGATCTAACTATGTGCATCATGGTTTACAGGGGGCAGGGAAGAAGGAGAAGGTTCCAAGGGAGGCACCTGCCTTAGCAAAGGGAGGAGCACCATCGTAATAAATATGGTTTTATTGTGTAATGTACCTTTAAAAATAAGGAGAGTGATGTGGGCTTCCTCAGCAGGCAGTGTAGAGATAGAGTTAGAGTTGAAAGCACACATGTAGCTACTGCTGAGTATATTGTAAATAAAAAAAATTACCACCCAAGAAGTGTCCGCAGATCAACTCTATCATTCAAAGTACAACTTGGCCACCCTTACAACAGCCATCCTCAAGATGAAGGGGTGGCAGAGCGTCCTCCAAACACAGCTGTAGATCCACAGCCATCGTTCGCTAGACCCAGGGTCTATAGATGGTGCTTGTGCAGGTTACCGAGAACCAGTGCTGCCAAAGACTGTGCATGTCTAGGAAACTGGTCAATCACATATGCCACCAGCTGCAGGATTTGGTACCCCAAGAGCTTGGAGGGCATCCACTGCCAGTGGTCATGAAAGTAATTGCGACACTCAATTCTTATGCCAGTGGCTTCTTACAGGGTTCTTCAGGTGACTTGTGTGGGATCTCACAAGACTCCAACCACAAGGGGGCCACAGGCATCACCTTTGCAAAGGCACAGAACCTTGTGTATTCCAACTGAGATCAGACAAGCCAGGAAGCAAGAGCATTAGAATTGGTGGTGATCTCTGGCAGCTTTCAGTTGCAGGGTGCCATTGACTGCACCACATGCTGCTTAGATCATCGTGACAACAAGCATTCCAATATATCAACTGCAAGGGCTTCTACTCAATGAACATCCAGCTGGTCTGCGACCACCATAAATGCATCCTGCAGGTCTGCACATGGTCCCCAGGGAGTGCCCATGACTCCTACATCCTCAGCAGGTCTCAGACCCCTAACATCTTTCAGGGACCACAGTAGCTGCAGAGTTAGCTCCTCAGGGACAAGGGCTACCCACAGACTGCAGCAGAGAGATGGTATAATGAGGCTCATGCCACAGCCTGGACTTTGGTGGAGCACACAATTGGCATCTTGACAATGAGGTTCCAATGCCTCGACAGGTCTGGTGGAGCTCTCCAGAGGGTGTCATGCATCATTGTAGCTTGCTGCACACTACACAACCTGGCACAGTAAAGGGGAGACCTTGCTGAGGAGGAGATGGAAGAGCTACATGTCTCCTCCAATGAGGAGGATGCCAAAAGGGATGAGGGTGATGAGGTCCTCAAAGACGAGGATGCCAGCGATGAGGTCATTGCACTGGCCAGATGAGGCAGGCATGCTCGTGAGGCCCTAAAAGCTGCAAGATCCGTGGAGAATGAATACAACATGCAGTGAGGACACACCTGGCATCCTCACATTACATCTGTGAATGCCTGACACCTGTCTGGCTGATGGCAGCACACACACCCTCTGTGATCAGGCTCATGTCATTGCAATGCAGCGGAGGCCCAAATAGTCACAAGATTCCAGGAAAGGGGATGACGACATGCAGTGAACACATTCTATGGATCCTCATATTGCAACTGTGAACGTCTAACTGCTGTCTGGCTAAGAGCAGCTCGTTTGCACTCTGTGATCAGGGTCATATCATAGAGATGCAGCGCTGATATTTCAACAGCCCCTAAACCTTTAGCAACCTTCATCACCTGTCCTCTTCAGGTGGTGAGAGCACACAGAGAGAATGACGGAACTCTGTGATGCCTGTCCACTACATTCTGGCAGCAATGACAAGCACCATCAAAGTGCAGGCATCAGTAATGTGTCCAATGAGTGTGAAGCTGGACCATCACTTTGCTCTGAAGGTTACACACTGCACAGGGAAGGGGCCCTGGACTGAGACACTTGCCTTCATACTGTGCAGGAACCAAGGGTGGAGTCATCCCAGATTTGCACTAAGTGCGGTAGCGGGTGAGTAAAATGACGTTTTACTTGCCCGCTGTGTTGGCGGCTTTTCACGCTGTATCATCCCAAATCAGTTATACTTTCCTGGGAAATATGCCGTTTCCATGGCAGGTGGGATCTCATTCGCCAGCCATGCCATCGCCTTGCCACTTCATCATGCGAGGTACCACATTTAGAGTACAGCCACAGTCAGTGCTTCCAGCCCAGGACAACAGCAAAGAAGACATGGTCCCTAAAGGCAAGAAGACTGCAGCCTTTGAGTGCCTTTTGGATGCTGGGGAGCCCCGCTGTGATGTCCTCTACCCCCAATTTGGCCATAGGAGGGGCAGCTACATTACCACTCCAACTTGGTAGGCAATGGCAGCAGTGGTTAGTGCCAATGCTGCACAGATGAGGTTGGCCATCCAATGCAAATAGAGGATGAATGATCTCATCCATGCAGCCAAGGTATGGCAATCATCTCATCACTCTAAACTCACACACTCAAGCCCATCACACATTCACTGGCATCTCACTCACTGCCAGCTCAAGGGACATCACCACCCATTCTCACACACATACCCTCACATGTCCGTCTGGCCTTATCTCCTCTGGAGACTGCCTCCTCAGGCATCACCATCTAAAGGCTACTAGCATTGATCAACATGTGCCTCCCATGCATACCCTGGGATACCCTCCTTCCCCAGTACAGCTCTCGTCCTGCAGCCCCTTCCCTTGCCTGAGGCCACTTCTCCCCCTTCACCAAGCAAGACCTTGTCCTGCAGCCATTGAAAAGCCACCCAATATGGCTGCTCTGGTAGGTAGAGACCTACCTGTAAGCCCCCTAAAAGTGATGTCGTGCAGTCTGTGAAGCCTGGCGCTGATGACTGCGAGTGCTGACCGAGGCAAGGTAGGCAAACAAACTTTGAAGTCCTGCATGAGGTTCAGCCTGCCAGGTGCATGTCGCTGATGAACTGTTGTGAAACATGTCAGTGTGTTTTCCCACCGATGTGGGTGGACGATTCAGCGGGGGGAGGGATGAGTTTGGCAGGCTGACATTATAATGACATGCTGATGTATTACAATGAGGTTGCTAAGGTCTGATGGTGGGAAACATAATGGAGTGCAGCTCTTGCAGCAGTGGAGCACCGATGTCCTGGATCAAGGTCTGCATGGCGGCTGCCATTCTACCAGTGTTGACCTCAGTCAATTGGCATGCCAGCACTATTACCTCAGACTGAATGTGCTTGGACTCCATTCCAGATGTTCCTGAGCTTGTCTTTGCAGCTCCAGCAACTGAGGTAGAACCAAATCCAGAAGCTCGTCATCTGTCTCAGACTCAGCAGATTCCTGGCCTCCAGTTATCTTTTGAGTGCCAGCACCCTTGGATTTCCCTGCCTCCATATGCTATGGATCAGACAATGCAGTGTGTACACCAGATTGTGACCCTGAGGCTAATTTAGAACCAGGTCCCACCGAGGTGTATGTCTCTGTGCTGGTGGAGGGTGTGGATGAACGCTGTAGTGAGTCTTCTATTGGTTTGTCTGTGGATTCCCCTTCCAAGGTGTCCTCGGGCTGGAGTCAATGAGCTGGCTCGTGGCCCCCTCAGCTGTTTCAAAAGATGTGCCTGCAGGAGAAAAGAGAGATTATTAGTGCGTGGCAGGGGACGGTTAAACAGGAGACATCACTCACAGTATGGCTATCTGATGGATGTTGTAGAACATGATCCTCACTTGGTTGAGCACCACCGACCTCACTGTTTGTGCAGAAGCGGTTGATATCCTCGTCAGCCAGCTGGATGGCTCTATTTGCAAAGGCCGTGAGGACCTTGATGTCGGGCATTCCTCCCCAAGTCTGGGACATCTCCCTCTTGTTGTGGGCTAGCTTATCCTGCATGGGGACAGATGGAGAGAGTTTCAGCAAGATGTCTGCCAGGGCAGATAAGAAGGATGCTTGGCATATGTGGAGTGTGAGTGGTGTCATGGATGGCATGAGGACAATGAGTCATGATTTCCCTTGAGCTGGCAGTGAGTGCAAACACTGTGGATGAGTTCTGGAGAAGAGTCATACAGACTTGAAACGTGAACTCTATTTCTCTATCCACAGATGCTGCCAGAGTTGCTGAGTTTTTCCAACATTTTCTGATTTTATTTCACATTTTCTGCATCTGCAGTATTTTCCTTTTCCCTGTGGATGCATGATAGTTATGGGTGATGAGAAGAATGACTTACCCTGGTGGTATGGAGGAGACCATTCATCCCTCTTGCATCACTGGGTGGCTGTCCTTCTTTGGAGGGCATTGGTGCTCAGCAGCACCTCCCATGCTGGATTGCTGAACTTGGTGGCTGATCTTCACCCTGAGCAGGGGTAGAGAAATTTGCGGTGAGCCTCCACTGTGTCCATTAGCACTCAAGGGAGATGTCACTAATTTTGGGGGCTGCCATCTTTGCTTTCGGGGCCATCTTTCGCCTGAAGCAGCCCTTGTCTGTAGACATGTAGGATGCTGCACTCTGTTGCACTTTAAATATGGCACCTGGAGCAAAGAAACGCTGAGGTCAAGTGAAGCAGGCAAATCCAAGCCTGCTCACCAGTGGTCCAACATGTTTGCCATGTATGCATTATAATTAGGTGGGAAGCAGATGCAATAGTACTTAAAAGGAGAGACACTGCAGAATGCTCAGATACAGGGAAACCTGGGTGTCCTTGTACGTGAATCACAAAATGTCAGCATGCAGGTAAAGCAAGCAATTAGGAATGCAAATGGAAAGTTGGGCTTTAATGCAAGAGGGACAAAGTATAAAAGTAGGGAAGTCTTGCTACAACTGTACAGAGGAATTGAGAGATCACAACTGGAGTACTGTGTACAGTTTTGGTCTCCTTACTTAAGGAAGTATATACATGCATTGGAAAAGTTGAGAGAAGGTTCCCTAGGCTGATTCCTGGGCTGATGGGGTTGTCTTATGAGGAAATGTTGAGCAGATTGGACCCAAACTCATTGGAGTTTTGAAGGATGAGAGGTGATCTTATCGAAGCATATAGGACTCGGAAGGGGCTTGATAGGGTAGATGCTGAGAGGATGTTTCCCTTAGCGGGGAATCTAGAACTAGGGGACAGAGTTTAACAATAAGGGGTTTCCCATTGAAGATGGAGACAAGGAGGAATTTCTTGTTTCAGAGAGTTGTTAGTTTTTGGAATTCTCTTCTTCAGGAAGCAGTGGAGTCTGGCTCATTGAACATATTCAAAGCTGAGTTAGGCAGATTTTTGACAAGGGAGTCAAGTGTGCAGGCAGTAAAGTGGAGTTAATGCCACAATTAGATCAGCCATGAACTTATTGAATGGTGCAATGGGCTGAATGGACTAGTGTTGTTCCTATTTCTTATTACTAGTATTAATTTTTATGTTCTTCCAGTGTGAGAACTAGAGTAATTTGAAGGTATTCATAATCAATGTGACTTTTACAGAGAGAATCTCATCCAGTTTGGCATTCTAATTTATACTACCTAAAAGTATGATGCTCCTCTAGCACAAGCCCACCATAACTCCAACGGGAATGCAGCAGAAGGCCTAGAATATGGGCCAGAACCAGGATGCACCATGCCCTGAGACAGCAGCTAGTTTCCAGGCAGAACATCCATCTGCCTCGGGCATGTTCTCTTCACATCAAGACAGTGGCCAAGTGCTCCTTAAGCTAGGTGTTCCTGCTTCCTGTGTCTCATTGGTACCTCACATAAGTTGAACGATTTCAGGCAAACAAGCCTCCTAAAAGGTGCCGGTGTTTCCCACTGGGGTGCATCCAAGTTATTGTATGAGCATGAATCCTTGACGATCAGGACAAAAATGTTATTTTCACTATCATTAAAAAAAGTCCACTGACATACAGAGCTGTTGGAGCCATTACCCTTTGCTTCAAGAGAAATCATGTTTAACCAACTTATTGGAGTTCCTTGAGGAAGTAACATGTGCTGTGGATAAAGGGGAACCAGTAGGTGTACTGTACTTAGATTTTCAGAAGGCATTTGATAAAGTGCTACATCGAAGGTTATTGTGGAAAATAAAAGCTCCTGGTTGGAGGTAACATATTGGCATGGATAGCAGATTGGCTGACTAACAGGAAGCAGAGATTAAGCATAAATGGGCCTTTTTCAGGTTGGCAAGATATTATGAGTGGTGTGCCAAAAGGATATGTGCTGGGACCTCAATTGTTTACAATTTATACAAATGACTTGGATGAAGGGATTAAAGGGATGGTTGCCAAATTTGCTGATGACACAAAGAAAGGTGGGAAAGTAAATTGTGAAGAGGACATAAGGAGGCTACAAAAATACATAGATAGGTTAAGTGAGTGGGCAACGATCTGGCAAATGGAGAATAATGTGGGAAAATGTGAAATTGGTCATTTTGGCAAGAAGGATAAAAGAAACATATTATCTAAATGGTGAAAGATTGCAGAACTCTGAGGTGCAGAGGGATCAGGGTGTCCTCATGCATGAATCACAAACGGCTAGTATGCAGGTACAGCAAGTAATTAGGAAAGCTAATAGAATGTTATCATTTACTACGAGGGGAATTGAATACAAAAGTAGGGAGGTTGTGCTTCAGTTGTACAGGGCGCTAGTGAGACCACATCTGGAGTACTGTGTACAGTATTGATCAACATATTTAAGGAAGGATGTAAATGCGTTGGAAGCAGTTCAGTGAAGGTTTACAAGACTAATACTTGGAATGGGTGGGTTGTCTTATGAGGAAAGGTTGGACAGACTAGGTTTGTATCCACTGGAATTTATAAGAGTAAGAGGTAACTTGATTGAAACATACAAGATCCTGAGGGGTCTTGACAGGGTGGATGATCAGACAAAGCAACAGGGTGAAAGAGAAGTAAAAAAATCATCCATACCCTGGAAGATATCGATGATTAAGGACACATATAAGAACCATACAAATGCACGAAATGGCTGGATGTGACAGTTGCCAGAGAAAAGAATTCACACAACCATTCAGATTAGGAAGAGGTTGAGTAAAAAAGCACACAACCTTAAATTTGAAGCTGAAGCCCTGAGTAACATCATCTCGGTCAGACTAAAGCTAAAGATCTTTCCTGAAAATTTGCAAGAAAATGGGTACCCAAAGAAAGATGCCCTGAAATCGAGTAACATTATGCTAACAGCATAAAGGTAAACTGAGATTTGACAGCTAGGAACAACCCACATCAGAGGGACACGCAAAGGAAAAGGTGTTAACTATATGTTCTACATCACTGAAACAGATCCTGCTATCCTGGGGCTGTGCAGTTGGAAAAAGCTGCACCTTATCTCAAGAAACCATGAGACGAGGAGATGACACTGAGGGTTGAAGGTAGTACAACCATTGAAAAATGTCCTCCCATCAGAAGTGAGGAAGGTCTGGTCCAAACATACCCAGAATGTTTTGATGAGACAATTCAATGGTCTGAAGGTTTTAAATATCTCATCACTTTTGACCCAACAATGTAACTATTGATTCATCCCCCACATAAAGTATCAGTAGAACTAAAAGGGAAGCTTGAAACAGAGCTCCAGGAGATGGAAGAAAAGAAGGTGATCGCCAGAGTCACAGACCTTACAGATTGGGTAAATTCCATCGTGGTGAGAGAGAAACCAAATGGATGGCAAAGAATTTGCCTGGATCCCAAAGATCTTAATCCAGCCATAAAGAGGACCATGACCCCATTCCCACACTGGAAGAGATCACACCAGCAGGGGCAAAAGTTTTCAGCGAGCTTGGCATCAGAAATGACTATTGGAATGTGAAACTTGATGAGGAATCTTTGCTGTTGACAACATTCAACACACCCTTTGGATGTCAAAAACTCTTAGGTTTATTTTTTGGACTTAAAGTGACCCAGGTTGTGTTCCATCAGAAAGTAGATGAGACATGCCAGGGGCGCAAAGGAGCAATCGGCATAGACGATGATATCCGGATCGATGGTATAGATGAAAAGATCATGACAACCATCCACATGAAGCCATAAAGGGAAACAGGGAAACCTGAGATAAAGCTAAATGCAGTCAAATGCATTGTGACTGTGTCACAACGCCAGTTCTTCAGAATGGTGCACACGACTGATGGAGTCAAGCCAAGTGCTAAAAAAGTCATAGCTATTTCTGAGATAGAAACTCCAAGAGACAAGAAAGGACTGAGAATTTTCCTTGCTTGATCCAGCCCATGAGTTTGCTCATACCTCACATATATAACACACAGCAAACTTACGATACACGCAAACATTGAATTAGGAGCAAGTGTATGCCATTCGGCCCCTCAAGCTTGCTCTGCCATTTGATAAGATCATGGCTGATCTGATTGTGGTCTCAACTCTATTTTCCTATCTATTGGTACTCAGTATCGAACAGGATGTTGAGTACCAGTTGTCAGCGTCATATGAGAGGAGTTTCAACAAGCTTAAAGTAGTATGCAAGGAGACAAGTCTGTCATACTACAACAGAAAGAAACCTGTCACTCTACAAATAGATATTTCAACAAAGGACTAGAAGGATCCCTGGTACAGGAGAGAAGACCCATAGCATTCGCACCCAAAGCTCTAACATCTGCTGAGACCAGATCTGCCAACATAGAAAGAAACATGTATGGATGTGAGAAATTTCATAGATATCTCTATGGGAGAAAGATCATATTGGAGAGGGGATATCGTCCACTAGAACAGATCTATCTGGAAAATTCTATCAAGAAAAATCTATGTAGAGCACCAGCAAGACTACAGGTTACTCTTGAGGTTTCAGAGTTATGATTTCACTCTGAAATATAAACCAGGAAGAGAAATGATGCTAGTAGATGCCCTCTCAGTTGTTGCCATAGGAGGAAGGTGAAATAAAAGATCTAGTTATAAAGATTTATCACTAGTGAACGTAACACCACTGAAATGATTCATTAGGGATAAGACCAGCAAAGAATTACCTATTCGCTCTGCAAATAATCCGGGGATGGTCTGATAAGATACTGCAAACTCCGCCAGCAATCCGGCATTGCTGGCTTGTCAGAGATTATATCTCACTAGAAGACTGTGTTCTAATAGCTGGATCCAGAACCATTGCACCCAAAATGATGCAGAGAATACATCTCAAGAAGGTGTACTCAGCATTTAAGAAGTATCCTCACAACATTTAAGTAGTATTTAGAAGAGCACTTGAAACACCATAGTATGGAGGGCTACAAGCCAAGTGCTGGAAAATGGGATTAGAATAAATAGATGCTTGATGGGCAGCATGGACATGATGGGCCAAAGGGCCTGTTTCTGTGCTGTATAACTCTATGTCTATGACTAAGATACTTGAAGGCCACGTGTAAATGGAGAAGTGTAAGCTCAGAGCCAGGTCAGCTGTGTACTGGATGGGCATTTACAAAGATGTCACAAGAATGCAGTGTATGCCAGACGTATAGAAATACACAGCAGAAAGAGGAGGTGATAGATACTGCAGTACCACTCAGACCATGGAGTGTTGTGGGAGCCAGTTTATTAAGATACAATCAAGAATGGTATCTCATCATTTCAGACTACTACTCAAAGTTCCAGTTCATCTGGAAGATGAAAGACTTGATAACTACAACAATCATCTCAGCAGTACGAGTTCTGTTTGCTGATCAAGGAATTCCTGAAAGACTAATGTGTGAAAATGGAACCCAATTCATCTCCAGAGAATTTAAGGGATTCACTGAGTAGTAGGGGTTCAACATCATCACCCCACCAGCACATTACCAAGGAGACATGATTTTATAGAAAGACATCCAGACATTCAAGAACCGTCACAAAATTTGGAGAGACAAAAGGAAGACCCAACCTTGCCTTAGTGTCACCCTGATCTATATACCTCTCAAGGCTGACATGAAATCACCTGCAGGGTTATTGAGTGGAAGACAACTCTGCCAAGCAAATGACCAGGAGAAAGTAAGATAACAACTCACTGGTGCACGGGTAGAAGGAGTTCAACACTTCAACAAACATGCTAAATCCCTGCCTAAGCTGTTGAAAGGACAAATTACATGTGCATGATTTAATCATGAAAATCTGGAACCCAGCACAAGTTGAAGCTGAGACTTCAAGGTCATACATCATTGAGACTGAAACTGGTGAGCAAATAAAAGAACAGAGTCCATATTCAATATACGCCTGAGCCGAAAAAGCAGAAAAGATCATCACGGCACCAACAACATCACCAACCAGCGAGACAACATCAACAGTATCACCATCAAGCTTTGCAACATTAACAACATCACCAGCAAGTGACACAACATTAGCAACACTCCTACAGCTGAAGCAACATGCATACCGCCTGTGCAACATGCAAATTCACCACTGAGAGCAATGATTACCAAATCTACAAGATGGGGGCACAACATCCTAAGCAATACTGTGAATAATGACATTTTTAGAAAAAAAAAGCAAGCTATAACAGACTGTAAAGGTATCCAGTTTATTTATAAAAGTCAATTGTTAATCTTCTTTAAAAGAAAGCTAATGATTGGGACAATAGTATAAAGGATTAATAGTTCTTACACTAATAGCTAAGAGATGGGGAAAGGTGCTGCAATCAAGAGGGGAGAGGTGTCAGAGAAATCTCAAGTCTGGTTATGAAGAAGACACAGACTTGGATGCTTTAGTTGAGGCTGTTTATTGCTCACCACACAGAGCTTACTTCTCCACTCTAACACCAGACACCCAGTGCTTTTCTTTTGATAAAACCAATTAATCAAAATTAGGAAAAATGAGGGACAAAACAAGATGCAGCCCCTTAAAGGGACACTGGATCAGAAAGTCAAATGCAAAAAGAAACTTACAAACGTTAAACCAAAATGTGATCATCAAAGAGGTCAACACCCAGCACTGGCTGACTCATCTTTATATACACATTTGACTATAATTAACAAATCAATACCCAACGCCTGTTCACCTTATTACTTTAACCTGCTGGGTATTTAACATCAATCAACAGAACCTATTAGATGCTAACAAGAGGAGCTGCAATCGGGTGGGGGAGGAGCGGCAATCGGGGGGCATTGAGGGGGAGGAGCTGCAATCGGGTGGGGGAGGAGGAGAGGAGGGTGATACTGCAATCAGTGGGGGAGGTGTTGCAATGAGGGGGCAGAGGGGGGAGGTGTTTCAATCGGGGGGCAGAGGGGGGAGGTGTTTCAATCGGGGGGACAGGGGGGGAGATGTTGCAATCGGGGGGCAGAGGGCGTGGCGCTGCAACCAGGGGGCAGAGGGGGGAGGTGCTGCAATTGGGGGGCAGAGGGGGGAGGTGCTGCAATCGGGGGGCAGAAGAGGGTGGCACTGCAATCGGGGGAAGGCTGGTTGGCGAACATGCTGCAATTAGGGTGAGAGGTGCTGCAACGCACAGCGGGGTCGATCAGAGGGGTATTGCTGCAATATTGCTGGGGGATGGTGGGCAGGTGGAAGCAGGGAGTTGGTACATCAGGTTGACCAGGCTGTACAGCCCAGAGAAACTTGCAAATGCCTGGTGTGTAAATCCAATCCTGAATGATGATGGACTAAAAAGATAACAAAGTCTGTGATTGAGATCATGAAATAACCTTTTCATTGTTATTTGATATGGAATATTGCAGATGTTATTAGTTCATGTAAATACCAAGTTTATTATCAAGAGCCAATAAAGGACAGGAATGCATTTCAACAAATGCAAATTTCCATGAAAATTATCACCTGTGGAAAACCTGCAATTTTGTTTCTGCAAAAATAATGAGACAATGAGCATGCCCCTCAAAGGGATTTTCATTAAGAGAACACAATCACAAGAATGGACAATATAAAATAAAGGCTACAGGGTGTCGGAGTAGGGAGGATGGCTGGGGTGGGGGGCGGGGGGGTGGAGATTAAGGGAGAGAAACACAATGGGGATAGGGAGAAAGACAACTAGAGCGGGTCAGAGAGAGATGACGGACAGGTTTTCACCTGTGTACTGGTTTTAGTAAAATTGGCAACAGGTGAACTGCTTCCAGCTCGGTCGGCTAAAAAATACTGGTGCAAACTCAGCAACTGGAAGTTCCTACTGGATTTCTGATGAGTACAACAGAATTACCAGTTAATTGGCTTCCTTCAGTAGAATCGTGCTGAGACCAGTTCAAAACCAGTCCACTTTTGAATTGGTCCTGAACTGTTTTTTCCTTTGTCAGAAAGTTCAATATATTTTGATTCATTCACGGGATGTGGGCTTCGCTGGCTGGGCTAGCACTTATTGCCCTTGAGAAGGCGGTGGTGAGCTGCCTTCTTGAACCACTGCAGTCCATGTGGTGTAGGTACACCCACAGTGCTGTTAAGAAGGGAGTTCCAGGATTTTGACCCAACAACGGTGAAATATTTCAAAGTCCAGATAGTGAGTCACTTGGAGGGCAACTTCCAGGTGGTGGTGTTCCCATCTATCTGCAGCCCTTGTCCTTCTAGATGGTAGTGGTCATGGGTTTGGAAGGTGCTGTCTAAGGAGCCTTGGTGCTGTGAGACAGCTCTCACTAGCCCCCAAAGTGTTAGTAAGGGGGACTTTGCAGGGTCAACAGGGCTGAGCTTGACATTGTCATTTCCGGTGCCTAGGTCAATGCCAGGGAATCCATCCAGTTTCTTTCCTTTTTTGTGTTTTTGTAGCAGTTTGATACAACTGAGTGGCTTGCTGGGCCATTTTAGAGGGCATTCAAGAGTCAACCACACTGCTGTGGGTCTGGAGTCACATTTGGCCAGACCCAGTAAGGTTAGGAGATCTCCTTCCCTAAAGGGTGATCAACAATGGTGTCATGGTCATCATTAGACTTTAATCCCAGATTTTTATTGAATTCAAATTCCACCATCTGCTGTGGCAGGATTTGAGCCCATTTCCCGAGAGCATTACCCTGGGTCTCTGGATCACCAGATCAGTGACAATACCACTACACCATAGCCTCCCCATTAGATTAGACAAACATCTACAAATGTACATTTACAAATCTATGCTGGTTCTCCTTAATTAGCTCTAATCTCTCACAAATGCTTGTTAATCATTTCCTTGATTTTTCTTTCTGAAACCTTACCCACCACTCTTGTTAAATGGACCAGCCTGGAGTTGTTAGAAATGTCCTTACGCCTTGTCTTGAACAAGGGTGTCATATTTGCCACTTTCTAATCCCTGGGCACCTCCCTATATTGAGGGAAGATTGAAACAATATGGCAAGCACATCCACTATCTCCACCCCTACTTCCCTTAGCAACCTGAAATACATGTCATCCACACCAGGCAATGTATCCCTCTAAGCATAACAAGCCTTCCCAGTGTATCCTGGCTATCAATTATCATGCCATTTGTTATCTCTGCAATTTCTGTTTATAAAATTTTCTCACCATTCTATTCCTTAATAAACACCAATGCAAAGAACTTATTAGTAAAATGTTAGTAAGGAGGACTTTGCAAGGTCGGCAAATTCAGCCCTATTGACCGTGCAAAGTCTTCCTTACTAACATCTGGGGGGCTAGTGCCAAAATTTGGACAGCTGTCTCACAGACTAGTCAAGGAATAGTCATCCTCACGGAATTATACCTTACAGATCATATCCCAGACTTCACCATTACCATCCCTGGGTATGTCCTGCCCCACTGGCAGGACAGATCCAGCAGAGGTGGCAGCACGGTGGTTTACAGTCGGGGGGGATTTGCCCTGGGAGCCCTCGACATCAACTCCGGATCCCATGAAGTCTCATGGAATCAAGTCAAACATGGGCAAGGAAACCTCCTGCTGATTACCATGTACTGCCCCCGCCTGAGTAAATGAATCAGTGCTCTTCCATGTTGAACACTACTTGTAGGAAGCACTGAGGGTGGCAAGAATGTACTCCAGGTTGGGGACTTCAATGTCCATCACCAAGAGTGGCTTAGTAGCACTGCTGCAGTCCAAGCTGGCTGAGTCCAAAAGGGCATAGCTGCTAACTGGGTCTGTGGCAGGTGGTGAGAGAACCAGGAGGGAAAAGCATACTTTACCTCATTCTCACCAACCTACCTCCTGCAGGTGCATATGTCCATGACCAGTTTCGGTGGGAGTGACCACCACACAGTCCTTGTGGAGACAAAGTCCCGCCTTCACATTGAGGATACCCTCAATTATGTTGTTAGGCACTACCACTATGCAAAATGGGATAGATTTGGAACAGATCTAGGAACTCAAGGCAGGGCAACCATGAGGTGCTGTAGGTCATTAGCAGCAGCAGAACTGTACTCAACTACAATCTGTAACCTCATGGCCCCGCATATCCCACACTCTACCATTACACCAAGCTGGGGATCAACCCTGGTTCAATGAAGAATGCAGGAGGGCATGCCTGGAGCAGCACCAGGCATACCTAAAAATGGGGTGTCAACCTGGTGAAGCTACAGCACAGAACTACTTTCATTGCCAAACAGCATATGCAGCAAGTGGCAGACAGAGCTAAGCGATTCCACAACGAATGGATCAAATCTAAGCTCTGCAGTCATGTCACATCCGGTCATGAAAGGTGATAGACAATTAAACAAGCCACTGGAGGAGGAGGCTCAAAAAATATCCCCATCCTCAATGATGGGGGAGCCCAGCACATCAGTGCAAAAGATAAGACTGCAACAATCTTCAGCCAGAAATGCCGAGTGGATGATCTATCTCGGCCTCCACTGGAGGTCCCCAGCATCACAAATGCTGGTCTTCAGCCAATTCCATTCACTCTATGTGATGTCATGAAATGGCTGAAGTTGCTGGAAACTGCAAAGGCTATGGTCCCTGATAATATTCCAGCAATAGTACTGAAGACTTGTGCTCCAGAACTCGCCATGCCCCTAGCCAAGCTGTTCCAATACAACTATAACACTGGCATCTACCCGGCTATGTGGGAAATTGCGCAGGTATGTCCTGTACACAAAAAGCAGGACAAATCCAACCCAGCCAATTACCGTCCCATCAATCCACCCTCGATCACCAATGAAGTGATGGAAGGGGTCATCAACAGTGCCTTCATGCGGCACATGCTTAACAAAAACGTACTCATTGACGCTCAGTTTGGGTTCCACCAGAGCTACTCAGCTCCTGACCTCACTACAGCCTTGGTTCAAACAAGGGCAAAAGAGCTGAACTCCAGAAGTGAGTTGAGGGTGACTGTCCTTGACATCAAGCTAGCATTTGACCGAGTGTGGCATCAAGGAGCCCTAGCAAAATTGGAGTTAGTGGGAATCAGGGGGAAAACTCTCTGCTGAATGAAGTCATCCCTAGCACAAAGGAATATGGTTGTGGTTGTTGGAGGTCAACCATCTCAGTCTCAGGACATCACTGCAGGAGTTCCTCAGGGTGATGTCCTAGGCCCAATCATTTTCAGCTGCTTCATCAATGACCTTCCTTCTATAATAAGTCAGAAGTGGGGATGTTTGCTGATGATTGCACAGTGTTCAGCACCATTCATGACTCCTCAGATACTGAAGCAGTCCATGTACAAATGCAGCAAGACCTGGACAATATTCAGTCTTGGGCTGACAAGTGACAAGTAGTATTTGTGCCCCACAAGTGCCAGGCAACAGCTATCTTCAACAAGAGAGAACCTAACCATCGCTCCTTAACATTCAATGGCATTACCATTGCTAACTCCCCCACTATCAACATCACGGGAGTTACTATTGACCAGAAACTAAACTGGACTAGCCACATAAATACTGTGGCTACAAGAGCAAGTCAAGGGCTAGGAATCCTGTGGCAGGTAACTCACCTCCTAACTCCCCAAAGCCTGTCCACCATAAGGCACAAGTCAGGAGTGTGATGGAATACTCTCCACTTGCCTGGATGAGTGCAGCTCCAAAAACATTCAAAGCTTGACACGATTCAGGACAAAACAGCCCACTTGATTGGCACCCCATCCACAAGCATTCACTCCCTGCACCACGAGGCACAGTGGCAGCAGTGTGTACCATCTACAAGATGCAATGCAAGAACTCACCAAACCTCCTTAGCACCTTTCAAACCCACAACTTCTACTGTCTAGAAGGACAAGGGCAGCAAATACATGGGGACTCCACCACCTGGGATTTCCCCTCCAAGCCACATGCCATCCTGATTTGGAAATATATGGCTGTTCCTTCACTGTTGCTGGGTCAAAATCCTGGAACTCTCTCCCTAACAGCACTGTGGGTGTACCTACACCACATGGACTGCAGCAGTTCAAAAAGGCAGCTCACCACCAACTTCTCAAGGGCAATTAGCGATGGGCAATAAATGCTGATATGGCCAGTGATGCCACATCCCAATAACGAGTTTTTGACAAGTATTTCAGCCTTGCCCTGTGCTTCTAAGCATGTATCACCTCATGCCTCTTACTATCTGCTTACTATTTACTGGTAGAAGATTTTTCGGTTCCTTCTAATGTTTTCTTTCATTCTATTCTCATATAATTTCTTTGCCAGTCCTACTTTCCTCCTCACTTCCCCTCTCAATTGATTGTATGTCACTTGGAGCTTGCTTGAAAAAGTCATCTGAAATGTATCATAAAACCCCTTTATTTGTTTCATCATGTTCTCTATCTCCCTCGTCATCCTGGCTTTGGTTCCCCCATCATTCCCTCTTGTTAGACTCCACCTAGCTGGTATCTGAAATATCTCTTCTCTGTAGATCGCCCGTTGTTCGATTACAGTTTTTCCTGTCAACCTTTGTTTTCCTTTTACCTTGGTTTTTACCCTCCCTTTCATCCAGTTGAAGTTAGCCCTCTGCCAATTTAGAAGTTCTACACTAGATTGGTCCTTGTTCTTCTCCATTAATCTAAACCTAATGATACAATGTCTTATCAACGTCTACTCCCACAGACATTTGGCCCTCTTGGCCCATCTCATTGTCCAGCACCAGATCCAGCAATGCTTCCTTCCAAGTTGTAACACGGACATGCAAGGGAGTTCTCTTGAACGCATTTTAGAAATTCCTCCCAATCCTTTAACCCGATATCACAAAAAAAGTTTATCTGGGGCAGAATTTTCGGCTCGGCGTGCGGGGGCAGGGCCTGCTCACCGAGGATTGCGTCCCGATGTCGCCGCAAGTAATTTAAATATTGCATTCGGCAGGCGCACATTGGAGGCGGCTGCGCGCCCGCCAAACTGTCAAAGGCCTATTAAGGCCATTAAAAAACCAATTAAACTTGTTAGCAATGCTGCCCGTCCAACCTTACGGTTGGCGGGCAGGTGAAGAGCCCAGACAGCCTTCGCATTTTTCATGGAACCTCATCCACAGGCGGGATGAGGTTTCATGAACGTTTTTAAAGCCTTTTAAAAGTTTTAATAAAATTAATGGACATATCCCAGCTCATGTGGCAGTTTCACATGAGGGGACATGTCCTTAAAATTTCTTTTTACCTTTAATCAATGTTTCAAACATGAAATTAATCTTCCTGAGGCATTCCCTGACTTAGGCAACCCTCTCCCGACTGCATAGGGAGCACTCAGTGCTTCTGGGCTTGTGTCACGCTGGGCGGGCCTTTATTTGCCCGCCCACGTAAAATGGCGGTGCCCAGGTGATTGGGGGTGCTAATTGGCTGTGCGCCAGCCTGCACCCACCCCTGCACAACCCCCCCCACCCCCCCACCATCCCCGACGACGGGGAAAAAATTCTCCCCCTGGTCATTGTTACACTCTTATTTGTGATAGTTTGCTGAGCACATATTGGCTACCAAATTTCTTAAGTTACAACAATGGCTACACTTCAAAATGTACTTCATTGGTTTTGAAACACTTTGAGACGTCCGCTGGTCATAAAAAGCACTACAAAAATGCAAGTCTTTCTTTTTCTTTGTTTTTACTCCAACGTTGTCCCAATTGATATTTCGGTAATTAAAGTCCCCAATATCACCACTCTATTGTTCTTGCACAGCTCTGTAAGTTCCCCTACAGCTTTCTCCTCTATTTTTCTCTCACTATTTGGAGGCCTATAAAATACCCCTGTAGTGTGATTGTACTCCTTTTACTTCTCAAATATAACCAAATGGATTTTGCCTTTTTCCCCTGAAGGATATCGTCTCTTTCCAACACTAAAATGTCTTCACTAATCAGTACTGCCACCACCTTTTTTTCTTTCCTTATCTTATCTGAATACTTTATGTCCTGCAATATTACGCACCCAGTCCTCACCATTTTCCCTGGTTCCACCATTGCCACTGCAGCAACATTCCTACCTGACTATTAGCACTTGTAGCTCACCTACCTAACTGTACAATTTATAATATGCAGTCAGACAATTGTGGATCAGCAGTAGTATTGACCAGACTTCTATGTACCATTTTATTCCTTTTCTTGAGCTCCCAGCATTTAGGTCCACCACCGCCACTTTAGAAGAGTGCAGCATTGGATGCTAGTCTTTCACCCATTAATTTCTTGCTGAAGTGAATGATGGGTTTATTTCAGATTGTCATCAGTAGTGACATTGAGACATTCTTGTGCTGTTTGTGGTTCTATCAATCTGCACCTTTGAAAACCCTTTGGAAATTCCAGGCAGTTATGAATTTGTTTCGGTATTTTTAAATTACCTTATGCATTAGTATATGAATGACTCTATGAAATTGAAATGGAGATATTATTCAATTTAAAGTAAAAAGATTGAATATTTCTGTTAAAGTAACAAGAATAGTTCGTGCAAGTGCATGAATTGTTCACATGCTAAAATTCACATAGCATAAGTTCAAGGCCTCTGTCGATTTTGCTTCGCTCACATCTATAGATACTCTTTAGAAATAAGGGATCAGTGATACAGAAGGAAATCAAAGCATTTAAAATTATAAACCTATAGTTCTTTTCTCAAATTGAAATTTATTATCTTTCACAGGACGTGTGTCTCCTGAATGTTCCTGGCTTCACAACTGTTTGCCAAACAAAGAATGAAGAGATGTTGGGATCATATAACTGACTAAGCTAAATGGAGTAGAATGTGATTGCAAATATGCAGAGCTAAATGTTTGACTCACCCATTGGCGGGAATGGGGATCGTGGCTGACGCAAGATGATGCAGGCAGTATGTAAACTTAGTATCATTTGCTTATCTTAATGATTGTGGTGTGCAGCCCAGCACAAGATGTACTGTTGACTGGCTGCATGTTCAGCAGGGAGCCCAGTGCATGTGTGACTAACACAACTTACAGCTAGCCAGCACTTCCTAAATTCAGCCTGCCCTTCATTAGGGGGAGGCACATTCAGGCTACAATAGCTGGTGGATCTGTTAATCAAAGATTTTGAGGGAAGGAAAAACACTGCCGACAGAAAGAGGGCCCTCTGGTTCTCTGATGTATTGCTGGGGAGCTTAGTCCAGAAGGTCAAAAGGAGGAGTGAGGTTATGTTTCCCAGGGGGCCATACCCTGTGAAAGGAATGGGACAAGGTAGTCAGGGATGTGAATTCCAGGAGTCTGGACCCCGAGGACTTGGGCACAGGGCACCAAAGGTTCACTGACCTCACTTGAGTGGTCAAGGTCAGCGATTGCACCTTTTGATGACACCTCCTATCCACCACGCCATCAAACTCACATGATGCTCACTGCACCATACCCCCATCACTCACCCATCAGGAAATGCTAGCAATCAGGATTCAGGCCCAACATTCAGATGCTCGCCCTCATCCCTTACCAATGCATGCCGGCATCTTGCATACTCCACCTACTTCCAGATATTCAGCTAAGACAGGCACATAACCCAAACATATTGCAACACGCTTACTGTAACTCTTTCCTCTCTTTTACAGGACAAGGTCCCACAGAACAGGAGGGAACAAGAGAGAATTAGCAGGGGGCAGGCATGCCTCCATCTACTGAGCTCTTTAGAGAAGACAGTACTTCACACCCTGGGGTCAGCAGTCCCTGAGGCCGTTGCAGCCGGCATCACTGAGAACATTCAGGATGATGGTATGTTCCTGCCTTATACTCCTTCTACATCCCACTTCACCCTCATCCTGCTATCTGGCATGATGTGCAAGCTGCAGTTGGCTTAATGTGGGCATCTTGCTTTCCACCCAAAGCCTCTACTTCTTCATTTCATCTTTCAAGCACCCAAGAATTGCCACCTGGCCAGCCATTGCAGCCTCAACATGAAGGACATGAATAAGAGCAGCCATCAGATGAAGAAGAACTATCACTTGATCTGACACACAGCTACCAGCTCAGATACTGGCACTGCATGCACTTTAGAGAGTTGGATAGAGTTGGGGTGAGCACATGAGCCACTGGGCATAAGCAAGCCACAGTCGGATCTGAGGAAGAGGATAGTGTCTATGACAGCTCCCTAGAGGGTGAGATCACAGGTGATTTCTGCTGCCAAGGGCTGCTGAGGACTTTGTTGGGGAGGTACAAAGGAGAACATTGTTGGGGAATACACATAGAGATGATTGCTGCATTGGTAGACCTCAACAGAGTCTGTTGTCACTGTCAAGTGGAAGAGTCCATCTCCAACTTGAAACAGGGCTTTGTGCATCTTTTCAGCCTGGAAGGGGTGGTCAATTCTCTGAGAGCTTTGACACAGCTTTGATGTAGTATCCAGTGGCTGATGTCTCCTCTTCCAATGAAGCAAAACCATTCAACATTTCAACATTGCAGTGGAAGCTCAGACTGAGTTCACGAGATCCATGTTACCATGCAAGCCCAGTTTGGTGCAATGCAGAAGGCATTTAATAAGTTGCCACATAAAAGGTTATTTGCACAAGATGAGAGCTCACGATATTGGGAGTAATGTATTAGCATGGATTGAGGATTGGTTAACACACAGAAAACAGAGAGTCAGGATTAATGGGTCGTTTTCAGGTTGGAAAGACGTAACTAGTGGAGCGCCACAAGGATCAGTCCTAGGGCCTCAATTATTTACGATCTATATTAATGGCTTGGAGGAGGGGCAGAGTAAAATGTATCCAAATTTGCTGATGATACAAAAATAGGTGGGAGGGCATAATGTGATGAGGACATAAGGAATCTGCAAGGGGGTATAGATAGGTTGCGTGAGTGGGCAAAAACTTGGCAGTTGGAGTTTAATGTAGGAAAGTGTGAGGTCATGTACTTTGGTAGGAAAAATAAAAAGGCAGACAATTATTTAACTGGAGAGAGACTGCAAAAAAGTGCAACACATAGGAATCTGGAAATGAAACACAAAAGGTTAGCATACAGGTGCAGCAAGTAATTAAGAAGGCAAATGGAATATTGGCCTGTATTGCTAGGGGCTTGGAGTTTAAAAATAGGGACATCTTGTTACAACTGTACAGGGTGTTGATGAGGCCGCACCTGGAGTACTGTGTATAGTTTTGGTCACTGTATTTAAGAAAGGCATATACTGGCATTGGAGGCAGTTCAAAAGAGATTCACTAGGCTGATTCTTGTGATGAAGGGGTTGACTTATCAGGAATGGCTAAACAATGGCCTTTATTCATTAGAGTTTAGAAAAATGAGGGGTGATCTTATTGAAACATACAAGATTCTGAGGGGGGCTTGACAGGATTGATGTTGAGAGGATGTTTCCACTATTGGGGAAATCTTGAACTAGGGGGCATAGTTACAGAATAACTGAAATGCGAAGGAATTTCTTCTCTCAGAAAGTAATGAATGTCTGGAATTCTCTACCTCAGAGAGGTGTGGAAGCTAGATTACTGAAAGTATTTAAAGAGAAGATTTTTTAAATATTGCTGAGTTGAGGGCTTTGAGGAGCTGGCACGAAAGAGGATCTGAGGCCTGGGGCAGATCAGCCATGATCTTACTGAATGGTGGGGCAGGCTTGAGAGGTCAAATGGCCTACTCCTGTTCCTATCTCTTATGTTCTTATGTGTTGGTGGATAAAGCTGTGAAAAAGGTTTCTTTTGTGGTGTCTTTCATTTTAGGATTTAGCCGTGAGGGTACGATGGTAGTCCATAGCAAATGAATGGAATGGTGAAGATTTGTGGATCAGTGATGTTGTGGGATGAGATTTTAGGTGGACTGATTAGTCACTCACGGACAACCCTGTTTGTAGCAAAGTGGCCCTGGATGCCAGCTCCCTCCTTCCTCACTTGCCTCTTCCTCCTCCCTTTCCTCCTTTGGGGATCCATACCAAAGGCCTGGTGGCAAATGCTGAGCCTTCATGACAGCAAGGTTGGGGTAGATGCAGCAGACACCACGAATTTGGAAACACAGTCAGGTGGGTACTGGGGGAGCTCTCCCCTAGGCAGCAGGACTATTGTTTCAGATTGCTGGTGGTGTGCTCCATGATGTTCCTGGTGGCAGCATGGCTCTCGTGTGCACACTGTCCACGTGTGATGGAGGGAACTCATGATCTAGCGATAAAGAGGTTTTCCCAAGCAGTCAGCTTCAGGTGGGTCATGTTGGTTCACATATGGTGGTAACACCTTGCCAGCACAGATGAAAGTGTTGCGGCTGCTGCCAGGAAAGCAGGCATTTACTGACATAATCTTCTGTGCACGGTCACAAACCAACTGCACATTAAGGGAATGATTAATATATGGCACCCGCAGAACCACATGTGTGGAGTCAATGGTTCCCTGCGGCATTGGGAATCCTGCTTCACTGGCAAAGTCATGTGCCCACTCTGTCTGTTTCTCTCTGCTAAGACAGGAGAATATGAAATCCCCTCTCCCTGGTGTACTGGATCTCTTACCTCTCTGCTGTAGTGATGAATACTGAGCTGTGAAATGTTTAAATGGCTCTCAACTAGAAGGATCTGCTGGCATAGAAATTGAGGGGCACAGTAGCTTTGCCGTGCCCTGCAGTGAACTGGCAAAGGAGGTGGCACAGTTCAATTTCCACTTCCTTGGTGAAGGGTAGCTGCCTTGGACACTGCTCCTAGCTGAGATGGAGATAGGAGAAGTCCTCTCTGAGGAACTCAGATGTGTAGAGTCTTCGATTGAGTGCATGCCTGCTCCTTCCTCTGTACGCAGCTTACCTTCTCAGCAGCTTGTGCTCATTGCCCTGTTATGATGTAGCCCAAGAGGGACTGCAACTATTGCCCGCATTAGTGCCAGCAGGGTCTCTACTGACAGGCCTTCAAAGTCCTCTGCACTCCAGGTAAATGTTCAGAAATACACCCCTCTGACTCCAACATCTTGTCTTCCAGTTATACAATACATGGTTCCTTCACACATTCTGTAACAGCTAAAGAATGTCAAAAACATACTGATGCCTTTAAGTAGCATTAATAGCGATGAGGGGAGGGATTCCTTGTGCAGCTGAATGCGTGTTCAGCCAGGAGAGTTTAAGATAGTGCATTAATCAGACCTGCGTGCTCCAAAAGACTGGAGGGCCAAATCAGTGTTTGACACTGGTTGATGTCACAATATGGCCAGCCTTCTGGTGCACACATAGCATGTCACACTGATACCCTTGGAATCCTGGCACACCATATGGGCTGCACTGGAAGTGGTCAGAAACAGTTCTGGTGCTATTATCACCTCTCTGGGCTTTGTAGCATTGGCGCCAGTGGCACTTCAAATCTGAATTTTGTGGCCGCAGTGTTTTAAGCTAATTTATCTAATTGCAGAATCTAACTATAAAAACTGATGCAGGCCCACTTGGTGTTCAACAATACAATCACACTCGTTAGTTTTGTGCTTGGGGAACTCAAAATGTTGGCAATTAATTGGTTTTTTATGCTTGGACTGCATTTTTGCAGAACTTCTGTTGTAATTTCCTTTATGGTCTACTCTGCTCTTGAGATGCCAAAATGGCCTTCAGAGCTAATTTTCTTAAACTGGAGTGTAAACATTGGTACAAAACAAGATCAACTGCATGGATGAACAGAAGTATACTATACATTAATGACCTAAACCTCAGTGTACAGGGCACAATTTCAAAATTTGCAGATGATACAAAACTTGGAAGTATTATGAACCATGAGGAGGATAGTGTCAAGCTTCAAAAGGATGTACACAGATTGGTGGAATGGGAGGACAAGTGGCAAATGAAGTTTAATGCAGAGAAGTGTGAAGTGATTCATGTTGGTAAGAAGTATGCAGAGAGACAATATAAAGGATACAACTCTAACATGGGTGGAGGAATGGAGGGACCTGGGCGTATATGTGCAAAAATCATTGAAGGTGGAAGGACATGTTAAGATCACAGTTAATAAAGCATGTGGCATCCTGGGCTTTATCAATAGGGGCATAGAGTGCAAAAGCAAGGAAGTTATGTTAAATCTGTATAAAACACTTGTTGGCCTCAACTGGATTATTGCGACGAGTTCTAGGCACCGCACTTTATGACGGATGTGAAGGCGTTGGAGAGGGTCCAGAAAAGATTCATGAGAATGCTTCCAGGGATGAGAAGCTACAGTTACATAGGAAGATTGGAGAAGTTAGGGTTGTTTTCCTTGGAGAAAAGAAAGCTGAGGGGAGATTTGATGCAGATGTTCAAAATCATGAGGGCTCTGGGCAAAGTAGATGGGGAAAAATTGTTCCCACTGGGGGAAGGAGTGAGAATGAAAGGACACATAATTAAGTTAATTGGCAAAAGAAGCAATGGCAACATGAGGGAAAACTTCCACCAGCAAGTGGTTAGGATCTCTAATGTAATGCCTGAGAGTGTGGTGGAGGCAGGAACAATTGAGGCTTTCAAAAGGGAATTGGATCATTATCCGGAAAGAAATAATTTGCAGGGGAGAAGGTGAGGGAGTGGTAAAAGATGAATTGTTCCTTCAGAGGGCTAGCACAGACACAATGGGCCAAATGTCCTCTTCTGGTGCTGTAAATATTCTATAATTGATTCTATTTTACCCTAAGTAACAGTAGGTGGACTGCTGACCTGCCATAATGCCTCACCGTTAGAATCTCTGTACCTGCTGCTCATCTTACTGTTCCTCTTCTATCATATGTAGAACAGGGGTCTCTGCTATTGTTCATCCTTCATGTTCATCATCTGGGGTGTTTGGTACAGTTCTGATGGGGAGGTATGTGCCTTGAAGGTTCTGTTGCAGATAGGAGAGGATATCGCAGACCATTAGGTTTTGGATGAGTTGCTGGCTCGAGATTTCCTCGCCTTGTGTTTTCTCTCTGCCTTTGATATGCACTTGCTTTTGAAGGAGGCTGCACTGTTTTTTTATTTGGTTGCAGCAGGTGCAATGATGTTGGGTGAGCTTCTCCCAGGGCTCAAAGTTGATATCAAAACTCCTAAGTCAAGCCTTCAGAGTGTCCTTGCAGTGCTTCCTTTGACTACAAGAGGGTGCACCTCAAGATCTCCATAGAAGACTCAGTTTGGTAAGTGAGAGTCAGGCATTCAGGCTACATGGTCAGCCCAGTGCAAGTTGTGACTATCTCAATATGTGTCGATGTTTGGCATGTCAGCTCCGGTATGTCTAGAATTTTGTCCTGCTATCCGATCTTCAGAAGCTTCTGAGGGCAGCTGAAGTGAAAATGTTTGAGCTTCTTGGCATGACGCTGGTAGTCCAAGACTCACATGTGTAGAGTAAAGTGGGCAAGATGATTGTTCTGTAGACTTTCAGTTTGGCTGGCAGATTTGCTCTTCTTTGTTTCCATGCTGATGTTCAAAATCTGCTAGAGGCTGCATTTGCATTGGCAACTCTTGCACATGTCTCATTGTCAATACAGACAGTTCAAGAGAGAGTGCACAGCCGAGATAAGTGAACTTATCCACTGCTGATAAGCCATGGTCATGGATTAAAACCTTGAGCTTGAAATAGAGCTTTCCTGGAGCAGGCTGGCACATTGCTTCCATTTTCTTCATGCTGATCATAAGGCTGAAGCTATCACATGCATTGGACAGCAGGTCCATGCTACATTGCATGTCCAGCTCTGAACTGGCAGCTAGTGCACAGTCATCGGCTAACAAGAAACTATCAAGTATGTCTTTGGAGATCTTGGTCTTTGCCTGGACTCATCTCAGAATGATCAGCTTTCGGTTCAGGCGTTATCTGGGTCTTGATGCCAAAATCACCATCATGGGAGGCATTGGAGGCATGGCAGAAAAAAAAACATGCTGAAGAAGGCAGATGCTAGCATACAGCCCTGTTTCACTACATTAGTGAATGGGAATGGGTCAGAAGATTCATGATCATCCAACACATACACAGGCATGCTGTCATGGAACTGCCAAACCATTGTGATGAATTTCTCAGATCTGCCAAATTTCTCCATTACCTTCCAAAGACCCTCATTGTTGACTGTGTCAAAGGTGTTGGTCAGGTCACCAAATGTGGTGTAGAGGTCCATGTTCTGCTCTTAGCATTTCTCCTAGAGCTGTCTAACTGCAAACACCAAATCAGTGGTTCTTCAACCTTCCCTGAAACCGCACTGACTCTCTTGCAGCAGATCCTGGTCAAGCTGTTGCACTAAGCAATTTAGAAGGATTCTGGTGAGGATTTTACCAGTGATGGAGAGAAATGTGATTCCCTTATGATTGTCGCCAGATTGGGGAGTTCATTTCCACTTGTACAGGTGGAAAATGAAGGCATCTTTGTATTCTTGAGGGATGGCTCTTGTTTCCAAATAAACTGAAGAGTTTGTTAACCTTCTTGCCAGGCATTGACATCCAGCCTTGTAAGCCTCAGCTGGAATAACAACAGCTCCTGGAGCTTTCTGCTAGTCAGGAGTTTGATTGTCTTTCTTGCTTCTAACAGTATGGAAAGATCATCAAGGGAGCAGTTGATAGCAATCTATGGAAATCCGTTGATTGCTTTTTCATTGATGGGTGAAGGCCATTTGAGGATGTGGTTAAATTTCCTGCCCATCTTTCTAGAATTTAATCTTTTCCTATAAGCCAGGTTGACCCATTGGTGCTGAGGATTGGTAACGAACCAATAGACTGGAGCCTGCCATCAGATTTCAGAGCTTGTAGAATCTCTATCAGACTTTGTGGTCTGCAGATGACTAATGTTTGTGAGCTTTCTGATATGGCCAAGTGGCTTGCATCTCTCTGAGTTTGTATTGGACAGTCCTGCATCATACTTTGATAGTGATGACTTGTCATTGAGGTAAGCCTTTAGAAACTATGTTTCGCCTCCATTAGTTTCAGGGCTACCTCATTGTTTTCATTGAACCGATCTTGCCACTTATGAGAGGTAGGGCCAAGGACCTCTACAGCAGTAGAATATGCCATATCCCCGAAGATCACCCAGTCATCCTCAATACAGTAAGAGTCCGTTTTCATTGTGCTCAGGTGACTTGTTGTAATACCACCACTGATCACCATGTTGAATTATCACCTCTGATCACTATGTTGTGTTATGGTGACAGCTGTGGTGTGTATCACTAATGAGATCTTGAGACTTGTATGTTTAAACATGAGCTATTTATTGTTAATCTTTAACTGTATACAGATCCCAGGTTACAGTCATGTATGGCGCTGCTCCATGCATATAGGCTGCAGTTAGAGCTATTACCATGTGACTCTATACATTATACTGTGGATATGATGTATAGAATTCCACATTAACTCTTGCTCTGCCAAACGTCTTTGCAGTACAATGGTATGCAAGCACATACAACATCCTCCTTTCTTCTCCAAAGAAAACTTCCCCGCTTCCAACAGAACATTACAATACAATATTTACTTGCTATCCCCTCTCCCCCCCCCACCTCAAGTCTCTCCATTTATACAATCAGACAGTCTTGAGGTTTGACAGTTCTTCCACATCTTGGTCTGTCACATTTGGTGGAATGGTAGTAGTGTTCTGTGTTTCTGGTACTTGGCTATCTCCATTTGATTCACTTTTTGCACTCCTTCGAGTTGTGTTTCTCTTTATTAACAACCCATCTGCTCTCCTGGGACATTGTGGGTTTGTCCTGTTCCTTCCAAAGGGCATGTTCATTCCTAGAGTGGACTTGAATTTTTTTTCCCAATGTTGTCCGCCATGTTCTTGCTGAACATTGACATTTCTCAAATGAATCTTCAGTCCCACTTATTTCACAATCTCAGCCAAACATCAGTTTGCTGTTTTATTTTCAAATTGTTTTGCAAGCTTATGAATCTTTTCATTCAGCTCAGTGGTTCTCAGCATGATTGAGATATCCAATGCTTTTTGTTTTTCTAGTTCCTTGCACTTCAGTGTTGGATTTACATTTCCAAATCTTATTTCTGTCCTTTGTTTCTGTCTGCAGTAGAACTTTGTCCTTGTCTTTCATTTTGTTTTCATTGTTGGCCAGGTCTGTCTCCAGCAGAGTCTTAACTTGTTTCTGTTCTGTAAATGTGCTACAATGACTTCATTATCCACTCGCAGTTTGGAAATACCTATGACTTTTCCTTTTAATGCCTCCTCTTTCGCATTCAACTGCATCTTTAGTTCTTCAGTCTCTTTCTTGTAGCTTTTGGCTTCCTCCTGAATATTGAACATTGCTGAGTCTTCGCTGCAAAACTGGTTCTTCAGTTTGTCAGAGCGACATTAAATTCATTTTTCTCCTGGTCATAATTTTTCAGAGGAATAAACTTTGACCTAAGCAATTCTTGTAGTATCAGAAGGTTTTTCAGCAGGCTTTCCGTTTCTTTGTGAAGCTCACTTGTTTCATCTTGAGCTTTCCTGTTATTCAATAAAGTCTTCTTGAGTTTCTTCTGCTATTCTTCCATTCTGCTGTTTAAGACAGTCTTCATTTTTCCATGCTGCTGATTAGTTACGCATTACTTTTGCATTTGATCTTGAAGGAGAATCAATTGTTCTTTCAACTGTTTATTTTACTGTTGATCACTTGCCAACTCACTCTGGGCTCCAATGCATCGTTTCATTGCTACTGATAATTACAGTGCAGCTTTTTCTGAAGTAATATTCAACATCCTTTTCAACTCCTCATGTTTTTCCAATGCAACATATTGATTCTTCAAAGAGTCTCTCAGGGTTGCAATTTACCTGTGTGTCTTTTCTTCCCACTGTTTTGCCTGGCTTTTTATAATCTCTTGAGTTTTCACAACTCCTGTTTTGATTTGCCAGCTGTGGAATTGAGGGTCATCATTTCCTCTTGATACCTTTGTGTCATCTCTGAAATTTGTTTGTCCAGATGTCGAACAGTTTGTTTCATTGAAGACATCAGTTTTTCTTGCATTTTCAAAGCTATATATACTCAGCTTGAATCTTGCGCTTCAAATCTTCCAGCTCAGCTCAGTGATGAGAACATTTCCCTGTAGAACAGCTTTGTTTACATTTTGCATGTTTTGCTTCCTTTGAGTTACCTCAGGTAGATTTTCTTCATACACAGCCATCTGCTCACTCCACACTGCTATCTGCCTCCTTCGTTCTGGGGTATTTTGGCTCCTACTCTGGGTTTTTCTGACACTCTTGCTATAGAGTTTTTTTTGCTCTTGCTCTCAAGTCTTTTATTGCCCTCTCTCCTGAATATTTTGCTGTTGCCCTCGGCATTATATTGGGATTTGCCCTCTCTCTGGAGTCTCTTTTCTGTCCATGGCCATTTTTTTCTTGAAGTTACAGCTTTAAATGTCATTACCCCTTTAAGGATGTCTGCAGATGTCAGTTTTCTTTGCAGTGAGTTTCCCACACTTTTATGATTTTGGTGGGCTCCCCAGCGATCGCACACCTTTTTTTAACTTGTTAAACCTTCAGAGTAGCAGCATCTTTTTCTGGGCGATTCTTTCTTTCTTTTTTACCTCTGCAGGTCCTTATTATTTTGAAGGTCCCACATTCTGGGAGACTTCTCAGCCATTCAGTGATCAGCTTTTTTTAAAAAAAGTTAAAACTACAGCACTTCTTTCTGTTTGCTCTGTTTGCCGTGAAGAGGATTGTTTTGTTATGCCCAGCAGGTTCTTGTTTACTCTGTAACTTTTCCTCTGCTGTGCCTGCCTTCACAACTTTATTTTACTGCCAACTGTTTTCCATCTGTCCTCTGGATGCTGAGCCTTGGGACCGCAACGTATTCTACAATTAGATACAGCTTCTGCTTTGTAATTTTTGCTCACCATCTTGTGAATGAACCAGGTACTTTAATTCTGCACCATTCATGGTCTTACAATTTTAGTGCTTTTGCTCACTGCCTTGTAAGCCAACTAAGTGTCTCAACTCAAAGTCACTCAGGGTCTTTCAAATTTTGTATTTTTGCTCACCCATCTTTGTAATCTGACCAGATTTTTTCCTTTTTCACTTTGTGTCACTTATGGGTCCTATAATGGACTTCTACTCAATTTGGTAGATTCCTCAAATTTCAAGCCTGTAGTGGAGCTTCTTCAATTGTTTCTTCAACTTTTCATCTTAGGTTCATGTTTGCCTCAGCTGGCTTCAGTTGCTTTTAGTTTTTCATATCTTGGGATTCTATTCTGGATTAATTGTTTAAAATGCCATCTTTCATATCACTGCTGCTGTTCACCATGTTATATTATGGAGCCAGCTGTGATGGCTCAATGATGAAATCCTGAGACTTGTATGTTTAAACATGGACCATTTATTGTTGATCTATAACTATTTACAGATGGTGTTGCTCCATGCAGCAAGCTGCATTTAGAGTGTTATCTCTAGCCTATTCTCTCTGTCTATCACCATGTGACCCTATGCATCATACCATGGTCGGTGCTATTCTCCAGCTCCACATTAACCCTCACCCTGCCGAGCATCTTTATATTACAATGACATGCAGGCACATACAACATCATACAACACAACTTTCCAGTTTCTCTGCATGGGATTCCTTCATGACTGCCTGTTTTTGAGACATTGAGATGCTTCTGGACTTCATGCCCTGGAGGCATCTAGGTGGATATATCTTGATGTTTAGCTTTGAAATAATAAGATAGTGGCCAGTCCAGCAGTCAGCACCACAGGCTTTCACTACATGTGCATCCTACCTGTTCCTCTGCCTAGTGATGACATAATTGATTGGATGTTAATGCATAGAATATGGGTGTATTTAAGATGTCTTGTTGTGATTAGAGAGGCAGAAAACTGTATTGGTGATTAGGATCTCATGCTCAGCACATATCTTCAGCGAGAGGTGACCATTGCTGTTACAACTGCCAACCCCATTTTTTCCAATGACTCCTTTCCACATTTGGTGATCCACAGCAGCTCTTGCATTGAAGTCACCAAGAATGATTAGTTTGGCTGATGTTGGCACAGTAGCAACTAAGGAGTGGAGGTCATCATAGAATTTATTCTTGGCTTCATCGGGGTTGGTCGCGGTAGGCACATGCACACTGGTGAGAAGTGCTTGTTTGTTCCTGTGCAGTGGATGTTTAAGTAGCATCAGATGATTATTAATACCTTTGGAAAGGCAATTCAACTTACTGATGAGATGGTTCATGACAGCAAAGCCAATGCCAGGTTCACGCTCTTCTTTTCCATGGCCCCTCAAAAGAATGTGCAACCTGCACCGATTTCTTTGAACTGACACTGATCAGGTAGACATTGTAGCTAACCAGCTCTCTAACCACAAGAATGGTTTTTGACCAGGGATATGCCTATGATGGGGATGGTTTCAACCAATTAGTTCTTCTGGAAGCATAGGTTCCAAGGAAATTCTCGCTTCCTGATATTTCAGCTTAAATCCAGCATAAATCAATTATGCACAAATTCCCTCAGAAAAAGCAAAATGGCACAACACCATCTTATACCATAGCTATGTTCAAGAGATTCTGAAAATGCCAAGCTTCATGTGTGTAGCGCTATTGAAAGTCTACTATTGTAGTCATTTTAATATATTGGATGTGCATCTGGTAATGCATCATTAGACTTCAAGAATTAAACTGTGATAAATAATTTTAAACAGAGCGTGTTTTGGCCCAGATTTTCTGATCACCTCCCCAGATTTTTCAGTGGATCAAGGACAAGCAGTGAGCAGATTTGGTCCCTCAGGCCGTCAGGATAATATATTGTTTGTGGAGTAGGAGTGAGGCCTAAGGGCAAGTTTTAAAGCTGGTTTGAGGCAGGGTTTTTTTTAAAATTGTTCATGGGATGTGGGTGCTGGCTAGGCCAGCATTTACTGCCCATCCCTAATTGCTCTTGAGAAGGTGTTGGTGAGCTGCCTCCTTGAACCACTGCAGTCCATGTTGTGTAAGTACACTCACAGTGCTGTTAGGAAGAGAGTTCCAGGATTTTGACCCAGTGACAGTGAAGGAACGGTGATATATTTCCAAGTCAGGATGGTGAGTGACTTGGAGGGTGATGGTGTTCCCATGTGTCTGCTGACATTCTTCTTCTAGATGGTGGCAATTGTGGGTTTGGAAGATGCTGCCTAAGGGAGTTTGGTGAGTTTCTGCAGTGTATCTTGTAGATGGTGCACACTGCTGCCACTGTGCATTGGTGGTGGAGGGAGTGAGTGTTTGTGGATGGGGTGCCAACCAAGCGGGTTGCTTTGTCCTGGATGGTGTCAAGCTTCTTGAGTATTGTTGGAGCTGCACTCATCCAGACAAGTAGAAAGTATTCCACCACACTCCTGACTTGTACTTTGTAGGTAGTGGACAATCTTTGGGGAGTCAGGAGGTGAGTTACTCACTACAGGATTCTTAGCCTCTGACCTGCTCTTGTATTTATATGGCTAATCCAGTTCAGTTTCTGGCCAATGGTAAATCCCAGGATGTTGATTGTGTGGGATTCAGCGGTGGTAATGCCATTGAATGTAAAGGGGTGATGATTAAATTCTTTCTTGTTGGAGATGGTTATTGTCTGGAACTTGGGTGGTGCAAATGTTACTTGTCACTTGTCAGCACAAGCCTGGTATTGTCCAGGTCTTGCTGTATTTGGACATGGACTGTTTCAGTATCTGAGGAGTCTGAGGATGACACGCAAAGGTTGGAAAATTTAGCGAGCATTGGGAGTGGGGCCTGGAACAGGGGAGAATTGCTTTAGTCTGATAGCAATGATGACTGGGAATTGAATCAATCAAGAGAGTTGAGGAATAAGTGTGGAATGTGTTATGGCTGTACTAGTTTCCTCATTAACTGATTCTCTGAATGACCAATGACTCCTCTTGGTTAGAATGACCAAATAAGCAATATTGGTTGTTCCATACAAAACCAAACAGTCTCTCATATATTCATGATCATGCAGGTTCCACAAGGGATTCTCCACTTTAGAGTGGAGTGCTATTGGCCCAAAGGGATATGATGATGGTGGTGCTGGTGTTTAATGCAGATGGGGCAAGAGTGGACAGCGGTGGGCCTTAAGGGTGTTAGAGGGAGGCAAGTCCTGGACAAGGCAGTGAGCTATTAGTAAGCCTCACTGAGAGAATTCCCTCTCATTCTGCACTGTGATCCCACACTTTTAGGTGGGACCATGGAGGACAATTCCCTCCAAAATATCTAATATTATTGTTTCTTTGAGCTACACAAGACTTAAAGATTATGGGCCAAATATTCCGGTCTTCGGATTGTTGGAGATAAGACGTTTGACTGAAGACGTGTGTTAGGACCCTGCAGAGATCCTAATGCATTCACCTATGTGGGAATTGCTCAGCAAGTTTAAACTTCCAACGGGAAATCTCCTGATCCTTGAGTCCTTCCACGAATATCTCTGACTCTGAGTTCGAATTGGAAACTTGGGATAATTCTGAGAGACCAGATGACCATAAGACGTAGCAGCAGAAGTATTCCATTCGGCCCATCGAAGCTGCTCCACCATTCAATGAGATCATGGCTGATCTGATAATCCTCAACTCCACTTTCCTGCCTTTTCCTCATAACCCTCAATTCCCTTACTGATTAAAAATCTGTCTACCTCAGCCTTGAATATAATTAATGGCCCTGTCTCTACAGCCCTCTGCAATAAAGAATTCCACAGATTCACTACCCTCTGAGAGAAGAAATTCCACCTCATCTCTGTGTTAAATGGGCGACCCTTTACTCTGAGGTTATGCCCTCTGGTCCTTGACTCTCCGAGAAGGGGAAGCAGCTTCTCAGCATCCACCCTGTCAAGCCGCCTAAGAATTTTGCATGTTTCAATAAAGTCACCTCCCATTCTTCTAAACTCCAGTGAATACAGGCCCAACCTACTCAACCTCTCCTCATAAGAAAATCCCTCCATACCTGGGATCAACCTAGTGAACCTTCTCTGGACTGCCTCCAATGCCAGTATATCTTTGCTTAGATAAGGGGACCAAAACTGTTCACAGTACTCTAGGTGTGGTCTAACCAGTGCTTTGTATAGTTTTAGCAAGACTTCCCTATTTGTATACTCTATTCCTTTTGAAATAAAGGCCAACATTCCATTTGCTTTCCCTATTACCTCCTGAACCTGTATGCTAGCTTTTTGTGATTCATGCATGAGGACCCCCAAATCCCACTTTCTGCAGTCTTTCTCCATTTAAATAATATTCAGCTCCTCTGTTCTTCGTGCCAAAGTGAACTACTTACCTGAATAGCTACCCAGGCAACGTTAGACAGATTAAACCTGATCTAACAACTGGGTAACTCTACAACTGAACCCCAATCATCCCCCTGACCTTGCCCCAGACCATGCAACTACCACCCAAGACCTGACCCAACTACACCCCCAACCCAATTACCCATGACCCTACTACTCCCTCCTAACTACCCGGCTACACACCTGACCCAACTCAACTACCCCTTCCTAACCGCCCGACTACAACCCTGACCCAACTCAACTACCCCCTCCTTATCACCCAACTACCCCACTCAACCTGACCTGCTACCCCCCCTGAATACCCAACTACACCCCTCGACCTCACCCGGCTACCTTCTGACCACCGACAACCCCCAACCTGGCCCAACTAACCTTTGACCTGACCTGACTAACCCCGACAAAAATGGGTAGGTGGTTCAGTGAGTAGGTGGGTGAGTGAGCAGGTGGATAGGGTGCATAGGTCGGTCATTGAGTGAATGAGTGGGCAGGTGGGTTGGTGTGCAGGGCGGGTAGGTGGGCAATTGGGTAAGTGGGTGAGTGGGTCATGTGGGTAGATGGGTGAGTGCGTGAGTGGGTAGGTGGGTTGGGTGGCAAGACGTTAATATCACCCCGGCCTGACTACACGCCCAACCAGACCTGACTACCCCCCGACCACCTGGAAAACTCCCTGACTGGAGCTGACAACCCCCCCACCGACCCAAATCCCCATTGACCCACCTACTCAGCTTACCCACTCACCCACCTAAGTACCTACCCACTCCCCCACTTACCCACCTCACCCACCCTAGCCACATACCTACCCTACCCTCCCACCCACCAACATCTTACCAACCTACTCACTCACCCACATACCCACCCAACCCACCTACCCACTCACGCACTCACCCATCTACCCACATGACCCACTCACCCACTTACCCAATTGCCCACCTACCCGCCCTGCACACCAACCCACCTGCCCACTCATTCACTCAATGACCGACCTATGCACCCTATCCACCTGCTCACTCACCCACCTACTCGCTGAACCACCTACCCATTCACTCAGTCACCCATTCACTCACTCACCCATTCACTCATCCATTCAAAGACTGGACCTTTAAACTTACCACATGGCAGCTAGTGCTGTAAAAAGGGTGCGTGTCCTATCTTCTCCCAACTCTACTCTGCTTCACCGGTGCTCCCCCTCCCCCCCCCACCTCCCCTGAAGGACGCTGTGCTGCGCATTTCTTTGATAGCCAGGATCGAAGATCCCAGAAGAAATACACAGCAGCATCGAACCAAGGGAATGGTCGAGCGCACTGGCAATCTGCTCATCATTGCCTCTGCCCGGAAGATTCGGGCCATATGTCATGCATTCTTCAGAATGCAATTAGTGGCGCCATGAGATTTAGAATTGTGTAAGCAAGGAACTGCCATGAGAATCGATGTTTACTAACATGCTATTCTTGTTGTGTGAGGAGAAATTATGTCTCTATCTATTTTTGCTTAAAGGACTTCTTTTGCAAACTGGTCGAAATGTTTATTTCTCACAGATAATGTAGAAAACATTACTGACTTTCTTCACCACTTTGTGCTTCAGGGTTAGATATTTTCTTGAAGTATGATAGTATAAAAATGAGGTCAAAGAATTAGGCACAATGTGAAAAATAAAACTTGTTGTTGTAACTTGCTGATGACTGATGTTCTATCAACCCATCTCTCCTAAAAATATGCTTTGAGTGTGATTGCTTTTGTGTTCTGCTGAAACTTGCTTCCCATAAGTGCCTATGTTTTGTAAATGCAAGTGTTCTTTGTACTCACAGAGTAAATGAGAAATCACCAGGATACTTGAGCATTTCTCCAGTTACAAAGACAAGCAGAACACTGGAAAAATTGGTACTCGTCTCATTTTTATGACCTGAAAGCCATGCAGAAAAAAGAATTTTAACAACCAAATGATTTTTACGAAGCTCTGTTGGAAGCAGAGATCACTAGCTGCTTCCTAGCTGCGATACCTAATCTGTATCAATGCCTTAGAGACAGTGGGCTATTGATTTTTCCCTGTCTGTAATCTATGACCATATCCTCAGCTTTTTAGACATCTGTGGAAAATATAAACTGGGTTTTCAGTACAACTGCTATCACCACCACAAACTGTGTTTGAGAAAATCTTTACCAAAGTATGTAATCTCAGACAGACATTTAAAAAGAACAACAACACTGCTAAGTTGATTCTCTAATGTTACACTGTAATCCTTCACATATTACAGTAAAGAAGAGTGAAAGTCATTGTAGCAAATCTTTGGTTGTAACTGTGTGCTTTATTCAGTGGCTTTAGAGATGGATAGGTTTGCACAATGCCAATCCTTTTGTAGCTGAGATAAACGGTGCAAGTTCACAACACTGAAACAAAGAATTAACGTTACAAGATGATTGAACTGATACCGTGTAGGCTTGTCTCAAATATTTTATTTGAGTGTGGGTATTGCTGACAAACCTGGTATTTATTGCCCATCCTCAGTTACCCTGTGAGGGCACTGGTGACCCTGGAACAGGAAGACACGGTAAGTTACTTCAAACTGTGAGGGTGTGCGACTGGAATTACATTTCAGCTAGACAGAATAAAAATGGCAGGCTTTCTTTGATTATGAATGAACCAGTTGAATTTTTATAGAATCATTGAATGGTTACAGTACAGAAGGAGACCGTTTGGTTCGTTGAACCTGTGCCAGGTCTCTACAAGTACAGTTGAGCTAGTCTCACTCCCCCATCCTTTCCCCATTGCCCTGGAATTTTTTCTTCCTTCAGGTGCATATTCAATTCCATTTTGAAAGCTTTGATTGAATCTGTCTCCACCACACTCTCAGGCAATATATTTCAGATTTTAATCACTCGCTGTGTGAAAATATTTTTCCTCATGACACCTTAGGTTCTTTTGCTGTTCACCTTAAATCTGTGTCCTCTGGTTCTCAACTCCTCCACCAATGGGAACAATTTCTCTCTATTTACTCTAGCCCTCTCATGATTTTTAACACCTCCGTCAAATCGCCTCTGAACCTTCTCTTCTCTTAGGAGAACAGCCCCAGATTCTCCAATCTACCTACGCAATTGAAGTTCCTCATCCCTGGAACCATTCTCATAAATCTTTTCTGCACCCACTCTAAAGCCTTCCTGTATTTCCGAAAGTGTGGTGCTCAGAACAGGACACAATACTCCAATGGAGGTCAAAAGGTGTTTTATAAATGTTCACCATAACCTCATACGCTTGTTTCCATACTCTATGCCTCTAATTATGAAGCCCAGGAATCAATTTCTCAACCTGCCCTGTCACTTTCAATGATTTGTGCACATATATCCCCACATTCTCTGCTCCTATACCCACTTTAGAATCGTATCCTTTATTTTATATTGCTGCTCTTCGCTCTACCTACCAAAATGAATCTTCTCACACTTCTCTGCATTAGATTTCATCTGGCATGTGTCCACAGATTCTAGTCACAGTTCACTACACTTCAAAGTTTTACAATAATTCAACAGCTTCATGGTCACTCTTACTGTTATCAGCTTTTCCCTAATTTCTGTATTTTTTAAATGGAATTCAAATTTAGAAACTGCTATGGGGGGTGGGGGGGTTTGAACTCAGGTTATCTGGATCGCAGAATATAAATAGAGAATGCTAGAAATACATAGAATGAGTCAGAATCTCAAATTTAAAAAAGCTAATTTAATATTTTGACTTTGCACTGGAGAGTTTACACCAAAAGCATTGATTTCTTTGAGAGCTGTGTGATGGACTGAATGACCGTAAGTAATGTCAAACTCCACAGAGTGATTTTAACACTTGATTAGACATTGGGCAGGTGACCACCCAGTAACAGCAGCAGGATGCCTGGTTTGTTTTGTGGGCTGGATCTCATTTGCATTGGGGCAATTTATTGCAATGGAAATTGTAACTTATGGCTTCCAACAAATCATGTGATACTGCAGCACTATGGCCCAAAGAGGGGAGCTGGTGGGGACAAGGTGGCAAAGTGGTAATATTACTGGACTAGTAATTCAAAGGCCCAGACTTAATGCCCTGGGGACATGGGTTCAAATCCCACCATGGAAGCTGGTGGAATTTAAATTCAACTAATAAAATCTCAGTAATAATGCCCATGAAACTGTTGTCAGTTGTCTTAAAAACCCACCTGGTTCACTAATCTCCTTTAGGGAAGGAAATCTTGATCTGGCCTACATGTGACTCCAGCCCTATAGTAACGTGGTTGAATCATAGCTGCCCTCAGAAATGGCCTGGCAAGCCACTCAGTCCAAGGCTTGCCCACATCCCATGACAGAATATTTTAATAAAAGAAGGAAGGTCTATAGGAGCAGGGTTTGAGGGTTGAGGAGGGGGCAGCTTGATATTTGGAAGGGGACGGAATGGAGCTGAAACATCAGCAGCCAGACTTGGGCTTGTGGAGCCGAGAGGTTTCCTCCTGCTGCTTCTAGCCCCACAAAAAGAAAGAGAAATATACCATTATGATCTTCATCAGCTCGGTCACCAGCTGATGCACATCACAGCAATGCACGATGCACACTCCAGGCATTTCAGTTCAAAAATGCCAACTGGGATCCTATTTGTGTCATAGAACCCTGATTTATTTAATCCATAATTTTGTCTTTTTTTTTGCTCCATTTAAGATTTCCTATAACATATGTTATTTTATATGCCCAACTAACCATGCCAATTCACAAAGTAATACCCTGTGAAATTATAAACATAGACTAATGCAAAAAAAAACTGCAATGCACCAACCAGTAGACTCTGTGGAGGAATAGCAGATCCCAGTCATCACTTTATGGGTATAATTTTACATCTATACATGTTCTGCCCCCCATTTCCCCCACCCCACCCCTTCCCCAGCCTGGGGAACAGATTGGGGGCAATGGGGACATAAAACCTGATGGCATTGGCAGATGCACCATCCCTGTTGCCAGTCCATCCACCCTTATGCCAATTGACACCCCTAATTGACCAATTAATGGCCACTTAAGGGCCTCCACCTTGTTGGGGGCTAGGGGTGGCTGCCCCTCCTATTCAGGCATCCTGAGACTAACACCAGCCCCACAACAGTACTATCTGCCTTTGCGTGTTCCTCTCTGCCCTCCTAATGCTGGTTTCCCAGTCTCCTCACTGGGCCTTGCCAGCCTGCCCCTGGCAAATTCCAACTACTCAGCTTCTAATCCATCTCCAGCAACAATCGTCATTGAGGACTGCCTGCAATCCCAGCAGTGGCCACCACTCCCAGTGACGATGCTGGGACTAGAGAGCTGTTGGCTATTTGATTGGCTGACAGCTCTCAGACATGGAACTCCCTCCCAAATGGGGGGAGAAGTTTCACTCTGAGCCAATTAATGGCCCTACAGCTGTAAAATCGGCTAGGGGCTTCCCATAATGTGGAGGCAGGCTCGTTCCTGACTTTTAGGTCGGTGGTGGCTGGGCCAACACCTCCGCATAAAATTCCATCTGTTATTCCAGTGTTTTACTACTCCTGGTCCTGTAATATCCCTAAGAATTATTGCTATAATTTCATGCATTTTCATTTAAAGTAACTGCAGCATATCCATAATATTATCAAGATGGATACTCAAAGGCAATGGTGGATCATGTTGATATTATCACAGTAATATTGCATTTTATTTTAGATAAAGTAGCATCTCAATTGGTGTGATATCATTCCACCTTCCCAAGAATTCAGATGAGACTCACAAATCTGAAGTGGGAGATTGTGTCACAGCCTTCTACCATCTGATAATCCAATTATATAGGTCAAAGTACATTGGAAAATTCAAAGAGGTGTAAAAAATACAGCAAATATGCCAAAAGTGGATAAAAGAATCTGTGGCATAGCCTTGGTCTGAAAGCTTTCAGATTTGAAATGCACGTTCAATCCTGTAGCATTCTAATCAAGTACATAGCAGTGGAATAGATGTAACAGTCCCTTATGGCAATTCATGCATTTTTGAGGGTGTGCTACTTTATTGGAACTGGGCAGAGGAAAGCTCTGACTGATTTTTAACAACCTGATTTTTTTTTATGGTCTGAATATTATTAGTGATACAGTGTAAAGCACCAGGTTACTGCAGTAAGTAACAGGACAAGTGAAAGGTTTGCTTCAGAGCACTTTCCTGTTAACTTTCGTTGATAAGAGTATAAAGGTTCAGCTAAAATGAGGCACAACTGTAGAAACTTTAGGGTTGAGTAAAATAAATAAATGAAAAGATGTGGGTGATTGCCATTTACGTACAAGAAAGTAAGTGCAAACCCATATTGTGTAGCTAGCTGTGCAAGTCACTGCAGAGTGACAATTTAAAACAGTTCAAAGTGAATGATCTAGAAAAGAAATATCAGCGAGAACTTGTAATGTGCTCAACAAAGAGGAATATGAAACAGACTCCAAGGCAAGATGGATTTAGGGATTAATATTGATTTGGACTCCAAACTTGGTTGTCTGTTATTATTCAAACCGCTTTGTACATTTGCACCTTTTATTAATTTGACCTTCCTGCTGAATGTCTCTGAATATAAATTTGAAAACAGGGATGCTGTTACACATTGAAAGCATAAACATCAATGAGTGTTACTCAAAAAGTCTGTCTTAACATAAAGAAGTCAACATATTATAGCTTTAAGTCCAATGGCATTGTGTCATTAAAGTGAAGCACTGGTTAAATAAATTTGTATATTTCAGCCTCTTCTCCTTTTCAGTTTCTTTATTGAAGAATTTAGAGACAGACCTTAGCACTTGAGTTACTCAAAATGTGCAGGTGTTTTAACAATGACAGCAACTTGCATTTATATAGTGCCTTTAATGGAGTAAAGCATCCCTAGATACTTCATAGGAATGATTATCAAAGAAAATTTGATGCTAGAGTGCCACATAAATGGTGGGATAAGTTTTAATGTTTATCTTAAAGGAGAAGAGAGTGGTGGAGATGTCGAAAAGTTCATAAGAAATAGCAGCCTATCAAGCATGCTCCATCATTCAATAAGCTCACGGATGAACCAGGCCTTTACTCTATTTTTCTGCCTGTCCCCAAATCCCTTAACTCTTTTGTCGAACAGGTTAAGGGAAGGAATTCCAGTGCTTCAAGCCTGGACGGCAGCTGATGGCACAGTTGCCAATAATGGAGCAAAGGAAATCGGCAATACACCAAAGGCCAGAATTGGAGGAGTTCAGGGATCTCAAAGTTTTGGGTCTTCTTGGGGTTATAAGGAAGGGTGAGGCAATGGAAGGATTTGTAAACAAGGATGAGGATTTTAAAATTGGGGCATTGCCAGACTATTTGATTTTTATTTTTATTTGTAGCATGAGACAAAAGCTGAAAATGTGAATTCCTGAACAATAAATTTCTGTTGGTAACTGAATGGTACCACCACTTCCAAAATTATGTTTAGCATATGCAACAATTTGAGTGTTAAAAATATTGCCATGAGTAACTCCTATGTTTCCTCTTTAGAGTAAATTTATTTCTCTATTTTGCCATTAGCTTTCCAAATGCAACTGTCTGACTGAAATGACCCCAACCCCACTTGCCAGTCCTTTTTTAATGGCCCTGTTACTGCTGAAAACAATAATGGATAATTGCTGCTTTCAGTCTTTATTTGGGCAATCCAGAATTTTTCATCTCAATCCAATCTAAGCCTATTTGAGCAAATAAAATGATATTTACCTCACTCACTGTTACAAGCTTTCCAGATTATGGGCTTCAAGAAAAAAATCAATACAAAATACCAGCTTAGCAGTAGGTTTAGGCTTAGAATACTAACTTTTCCTCCCTGTGTTTCCTGGCACTTAGCTCCTCTAGTGTAGAACAGGAAGCTAAAACCATACAAAGTACTTGAACGATCTGTTTGCAATATACTTGGGGAACGACGATTGAGTTTATAAGCCAAAATGTAGTGTCTGGTCAAGTACCTAACCTTTAGCTCCTGTTCCTGCTCGACACATCTTACAAAGTTCATGGCAGAGAAAGATCTTGACCTCTCAGATGATTTCTGGGACTCAAATACCATCTTCATGTATTATTCATTAATCTCCAGCATCTGAGACAGAGGTATCATAATACCTGACTGTTTGATGTAAAAAGTAACCATGGCTCTGCAGGGAAGACTCAGAGAACATAAATCCCGTTACCATCTAAAGGCATTATCTATTTTACTAGGTTGGAATGAACACCTGCAATTTGAAATTTGTGAATTTTAAAATAACAGAGTTCTTCATAAGATAGGCTTCTAATTCTGATTAAAAATGAGCCTTACTATGAAAGCCTTTCAAACTTTGATGAAGGTACAAATGCTGCATCTCTATATAATGAAGCTTTTTGCATTCATTGAAACAATGAAGATGCCTACTATTCATCTATCTAGTTATCTGGATATCCTTCAATTCAATTGTCTGTTTCCTAATATATGTAAAATTTGGGGCTGAATTTTCACTCTGCAAATCCGACTTTAGAGAAAGTGCCTTGGGGGGCAGGGGTGGTGTGTTGATAACTGGAGTTGGGCCTGCCACACCCAGAAAATTTGGAAGCAGCTACAGGGGTTTCCTGGTGCAAAGGTGGTCTGTGCCTAAGGCTGGCCTCAATGCTCCAGGACATGTAAGAAAAAGAATAAAACAAAAAACAGCCCTCTAGCCCTCACCCCTCACACCCCTTCACTACCCACACACTCCCTATGCTCCACCCATGCCAACTCATGTCACCTCATGTACCCCACTCACCCCCATGGTTCCTCATAGCCTCCAGACGAACCTAGACCCCTCTATCAACCCAATTTAAGCCCTATGTCAATTTTGTGTTAACCCGTGATGCCCCACTCATCCCCATACCCTTTATAGCTCCTATGCCAACCTAGTGCCAACTCATGCCAACCCATGCCCCCACACTTTGCCCTACACCCCCTGTGCCAACTCACCCAGTATCCACCATGGGTAGACCTCAAGAGCCATGCTGAGATTAAATAAAATAACATTCTAAGTGTCTATTGATAACTTCACTATTTAATAAAAAAATTCATTGATTGATTCACTCTTTTAAATGTCTGCAAAAGCTTAATCCCTAATAAAGCAAACATTTCATTCAAGTACTTAATCCCATATAAAAATCATTTGTATCCATAGCAAAGACTTTATAACCACTGGGAGCTGTCAGTCAAAGTATGAACTGATAGGCACACCATTGAGATAATGATAATCTGTGAAATCAGTCATGCAGCAAAATCCTATAATGAAAGCCCTTGAGTTTATATAAACAGACAAAATGGAATAGCAAGCACTGATATTTTTTCTAAACTGCTGACTGAATTTTTTTTAATTTCAAGGGCTGGAGATTTAAATGTCTTGGCAGCTTGATAGTTCCAATGAGATATAAATGACTTGACAGCTTGATTGATCCAATGAGATTCAATTGCTTTGACAGCTTGGCAGTTCCAATGGGTTTATCCACTTTTTATGCACATTCATGTCTATTTTTAATAATCCCTAAGGACACTTGACCTCCACCAAAGGGCACTTGACTTCTCCCAAAAAGGCCCCTGGGCCTAGCCAAAAATGTTTCTACGCTCTTCAAAAGGATACCCTACTTCCCCAAAGAACTCCAGCAAGTTTAGACCTTCTCTTGAAAGGTGTAAAATTCATGAGTCATATTACAGAAACCTGGGCAATGAAAATCATAACTGACTGAAGGAAGCTGCACCTTTACATGTGCAGCTACCTCTGTGAACCATGGATGTGCAACCTACAACCTGTGCCCGTTCCCCACCCCACCCCCAACAAAAATAGTGGATGCTGGTTTCAGGGGTGGGACTTCCAGAATCAGGATTCTGGCATCATTTTAGCGAAGCCAGGGAACTTCTCCTTCCCCCTGAAAATTTAGGTCTTGGCATCAGCCATGGCTTAGAGTCACATTCCAGAGACATGAAAACAAAATCTCAGCTGACACCCCAGTGCAGTAGTGAGTCAGAGATACAGGTCGGAATCTTATAGTGTAGAGTGTCCTGACAGTGGAACTGGAAGTTCTTGGGGCTTCTGCTCATAGGCAGGATGACTGGCCATGCACAATAACATGGCAGCCAGCCAATTAGTTATTCATGTCCAGCCAGTCATGTGATTCGGATGGGCAGAAAGGCGACAACCCCACCGTTACCTTACGGGGTTGCAGGTCCAGGTGCCATACTTAAAGGATACCTGGGCAAGCATCCAGTCCCTGCAATCAAACAGCATCAGTCTGGCTGTGTGAGTGGAAGCCTTGAGTCTACAGTTACTGCTAGAAATGTATGATCTTTGCCTCTCCCCTCCTGGATAACTACAGCTGCTGCTTCCACTTGCTATTCTGGAGTGATCTCTCAGAGCAGAGAACGAGTGGCCCCAGGTTCTCCTTCAGGCTATTCAGGAATTACGGGAGGTCCTGCCTAATAGTGATGGCTGCAGAAGGTCTTTGCACCTAAGAGGCCCGAACAGAGTTCACAGCAGAGGTTAGCAGCTATGAGGTCCACAAGCAGGACTGGATCTGGTGCAGCGAAAGGGTCAATCACGTCCTGCACTCTGCAAGGGTAAATGGCACAGAGTAACCACTACAAACTGGCACTCATAAGACCGTCAAGCAATGTAAATGTGTGAGTGGAGAGGAATACCAGGCAGGAGATTAGGCATATAGGATACAGATGTGATACATTGATGGGGAAAGGGAATGTGCAGAACCATCAGCTAATCCTTTGTGTTCTCCACTACAGGTACTTGCAGTCACAACAGACAGCAAAAGCAGCCTGTAGCAAGCCCAACCTCCACCTCTGCAGATGATGAAACGGACCAGTCAGGGGATGCACTGTCATGTCATTCCCCTGCACCCTCCACCAGGGCAGAGACATTCAACTCAGTGGTTACACTTTCACGATTAGACTCGGTGTCACAATCTGATAATCACATCACAGACACATCTCCGCAGGTGAAGGAGAATGTGACAGCTGAGGTCCCTGATAGTCGGAGGATTATTAGAGACCAGGTCCATGCTGAGCCCCAAGCAAATGATGCATTCTCGAAAAAGCCGTAAGAAACCTGATGGAGATGCAGATACAGGCAGGGAACACCTGGCCGAGATGCCAGAGGCCAAGCGTGGCCTTGAGCTAAAGGTGGAAGAGTGTATTCAAGTGCTGATATGACTCTTCCCTGTGAGCACATGGCTTCCTCCATGAAAAGGCTGGCAACCACAATGGAGAGCCAGTTGCAGCAGAATAGTTAATGGCTGCTGAATATGCGCTGGGACCTGCATTCCGTTGCTCTGGCTATGGGCTCTATACAGGCGAGAGAGGGATGAGTTACCTCAATATTCTCCTCCTGGAATCAGGGAGGGGCCATTGTGCATTGAGGAGTGCCATAAGCTACCCTATGCGCATCATTTCAGGGTGCTGCCACCCCTCCTCCTCTCTGCCAGTGTTTCTCAGCGCCTCCAGCAGGTGAGGCTGAAGAGGGTATAACTGCACCTGTGCAAGAAACCCTCAACAGCCAGAGCATAGTAGGCCTCAGATCACCAGAGGATGGCAGCCAGGGTCATCTCAGGTAATGGGGTATACCCTTCAGCTGGCTGCCTCCACCTCAGCTGCCAATGTTGGGGTTGCCCCAAAGTGTGGTGGTCCAAAGTTGGGTGTCTATCATTATATGGATATTATAAGTCATGTGTAAATATATGTTTTGGATAATTTTTTCTCTGTATGGATAATCGTCATTACATAGGGAGTTGTTCAAATTGACAGGTGCATTTAAGGGCATTGCACATCACTGATTATCAATGATAAGTGATGTGCGCCAATGGAAACAGCATTTATTTTGGCATCTCAGAAGTAGTGGCATTTCTGAGTCTCAACATGTGCAGGTTTCTATTGTAGGCAACCTTTGTAAGGTCAGGTGTTTGGAAACTGGCTGGCAACCCAGCATGTGGTGTTCACCCTCTTATCACCCAACAGAAGCTGTTTAGATAACAGCACCTGTAGCTGAGGCATTTCATATATTGCAGGTGAACACATAGGGCAGGGTTTTTGGGTCATCGGGCGGGAGTGGTGGGTGGGCCGGGAGCGGCAGGGAAATATATCCCTGCCCGCGATCAGCCCCCGACCGCGATTTCACGCTGTCTGGCCAATTAACCGGCTCAGCGCTGCCAGGGTGGGGGCAGGAAGAGGGCGAGTGCTGAACTCTATGCAGACACAGGAAAGTGCGCAGCGAAAGCTCCCTGAAGGCAGAGAGCAACCTCAGGGAGCTGGAGAATTTAAAAACAAAAGTTAAGATTATGAAATCCTGAAATTCACCTGAAAATACACATAAGAAAAATTTTGTCAAAACATTTTTTAAAAATTTACTATTGGAAACCTCTTCCCACTCGTGGATGAGGCTTCATCAAAAATCCAAAGACTGCCTACCCGATTTATCCACCTGCCAACTGTAGGGTTGGATGGGCAGTGAAAAATCGTTCTTAATTAATGGCCTTAATAGGCCTTTTAATTGTCGGTGGGCGCTGCCAATTCTCGCACACTCCAGCCAACCGAAATATGACATGAGTATGCGATGACATGGGGGTGCTCGCCCGCTGTCATCACGCACTATTTTTTGCCCAATCAGGTCGGACGCACACCTGCCCGCAGGATGTAAAAATATGCCTGTGGAGTTCTCAGCAAGGCTTTACCAGCATTTGGAGCATGTGTCACTGAGTCATGTGCAACTTACACCCAAATCAAAAGTGTGTGTGGCTTTGATGAAACCATGCATATGGGCTTGCTCATGTCACAGGCCTGCAGAATTTTTCCTTCAAGTTCCAGAGGTAACAGGGATGCAAGTTTTTCTGGAAGGGGTGTGCCAGACCTGCTGGCAATTCCACCCCGACATTTATTGAGGACATCAAGGGATTTTTCAGGGGAATCAATCTTGTTGGAATCAGCTTTCAATGAGAGTGTTAAAGGCATCTCTCACAGGTTGTTCCATTGCCCTGGCATCTGCAGCTGTTGCTGCACCATGCACTCCTGGATCATCAGATTCTTCCCCTCCTTCCTAATTTGAGGAGAACTCCGGATCCTCCATCTCCCCACTTCCATCCTGCATTCAGGAAGCTGACATTTGCCTTCCTGGACAATTAAGTGCCCCCACCTGCCTTGCTTCCCGCTGCCGGTAGCAACACAAAATTCCGGCCACTATCTTTCAGATGGCTTGTTAGACCAAAGCCTTCTCAGATAGAAGTAAAAAAAACCTTGGCCCTAATAAAAGAAGAGCAGGGGCTTTTTGCCCAGTGTCTTGGTCAATATTCATCCCTCAACCAACACCTAGAACTGAATTGTATGCTTGGCGCGGAAGTGCGATCAGCAGGACTGGAAGCCAGTGTGAAATTCAATCCCGCCCTCAGTCAACTTCTGATGACTATTTTATGCTGGCTGGCCAATTAACTGCTGGCCAATGTAAAACGTGCTCAGTGGTGGTGGTGGGATGTTGGGGGTGGGGGGAGTTGTTGCTGGGGGTGGGGTAAGGGCAGACATCGAGACCACAAGACCATAAGACAGAGGAGCAGAAATTAGGCCATTCGGCCATTGAGTCTGCTCCGCTATTCAATCATAGCTGATAAGTTTCTCAACCCCATTCTCCCGCCTTCTCCCCATAACCTTTGATCTCCTTACCAATCAAGAACCTATCTATCTCGGTCTTAAATACCATCAATGACCTGGCCTCCACAGCCTTCTGTGGAAATGAATTCCATAGACTCACCACTCTCTGGCTAAAGAAGTTTCTCCTCATCTCTGTTATAAAAGATCTTCCCTTTACTCTAAGGCTGTGCCCTCGGGCCCTAGTCTCTCCTACTAATGGAAACATCTTCCCCACATCCACTCTATCCAGGCCTTTCAGTATTCTGTAAGTTTCAATTAGATCCCTCTCATCCTTCTAAACTCCATCGAGTATAGACCCAGAGTCCTCAAACGTTCCTCATATGTTAAGCCTTTCATTCCTGGGATCATTCTCATGAACCTCCTCTGGACCCTCTCCAGGGCAAGTACATCATTCCTGAGATACGGGGCCCAAAATTACTCACAATATTCTAAATGTGGTCTGATCAGAGCCTTTTAAAGCCTCAGCAGCACATCCCTGCTTTTATATTCTAGTTCTCTCGAAATAAATGCCAACATTGCATTTGCCTTCCTAACTACTGACTCAACCTGCAAGTTAACCTTAAGAGAATCCTGGACTAGGACTCCCAAGTCCCTTTGCACTCCAGATTTCTGAATTCTCTCCCCATTTAGAAAATGGTCTATGCCTCTATTCTTCCTACCAAAGTGCATGACCTCACACTTCCCCACGTTGTATTCCATCTGCCACTTCTTTGCCCATTCTCCTAACCTGTCCAAATCCTTCTGCAGCCTCCCCGCCTCCTCACTACTACCTGTCCCTCCACCTATCTTTGTATCATCTGCAAACCTAGCCAGGAGGCCCTCAGTTCCTTCATCTAGATCATTAATGTATAAAGTGAAAAGTTGTGGTCCCAACACTGACCCCTGCGGAACTCCACTAGTCACCAGCCACCATCCTGAGAAGGACCCCCTTATCCCAACTCTCTGCCCCCTGCCAGATAGCCAATCTTCTATCCATGCTAGTACCTTGCCTCTAACACCATGGGCTCTTATCTTACTGAGCAGCCTCCTGTGCGGCACTTTGTCAAAGACCTTCTGGAAGTCCGAGTAGATAACATCCATTGGCTCTCCTTTGTCTAACCTACTCGTTACCTCCTCAATGAATAGAGACAAGTGAGGGTGCGGGCTCACAAACTCCCTGAAGGCTGAGAGCTGCTGTGAAGCTATCTCAGGGAGCTGCAGAATTCTTCGAGGGATATCAGCACACAAAAAATTCCCCAAACTATCTATAATGATGCAACCAGCAACTAACATCAATACTTATGAATCATTAAACTTCAAACATATTCAGATCGAGAATGGTGAAAGAGCAGGAATACCGGCTGGCCAACTGGTCCATGCACCTAGCGTAAAAGCGTATGGGCCATGTAAAATTCAGGACAATTGCATGTTTAATGGGCTTAATTGCCCTTTTTATTGTCAGCGGGTGCGCATGGGATTTTGAAGTGCACCCACCAACCGTAATATCGCGTGCGGGTGCCATGACGTTGGGACGCATGCCTGACGCCTTCTTGCACATTTTCACATGAGGTCAGGTCAGGCACACGCCCACTCAAGCTCCATAAAATTCTGGCTGTAAGAACGGACTATCTGGTGATTGTCATATTGCTGTTTGAGGATCTTGCTATGTGCAAATTGGCTGCTGCTTGACCTTGAGTTACAACAGTGACCACACTTCAAAAGTATTTCATTGTCTTTAAAATGCTTTGTGGCATCCTGAGGTCATGGAAGGTGAAAGTCTTTCCTTCTAGTTATATCAAATCATTTGTTTTAACCTGTTTGTCCTCCTTTTCTTACCATTCCGTATACATGTAGGAGGGGCAGAAATAGAGTTCATGACGCCGGTTTAGTGCCCAGACAATTTTCCAGTTTAATTTCCAAAGGGTGGCTGAAGCATCTGACCTAAAATGGGCAGGCATATAAGTTGGGAAAGTATGGTAAGGCCTTTTTCTGCTTAGTCCTGAAAAGCTGGGTGTCTATCATTTCTAGATGCCATGGAAGAAAAGACCTCAAGGATTCAGTGAGAGCTTGTTTATCAGTTGATTTTGGTAATTTTTTGGAGGTTTTTTTTGCCAGTTACAGCTGCTTAATCATCCACATTTACTCCCATTGTAAAAAGAATCTACTGGGGTGAAGAAGAACAACAGGAAGGATTACAGACTAGTCAGACAGTACGAGAAGTGCAGAACATCCATATCATCAGATACAGACCAAGATGCCCCTATCAGTTGTATTAGCATTAACTCTTGTGGAATCCATACATCACAATGACTTATGCCATATGTTGTCAACCTGACATCCAGACCACCTCCACTAGAGATATTACACTATCAGTGGCTGGTAAGACCATTATTGCACTGAAATTCTATGCCATTTTGGGCTGTCACAGGGTAACAAATGCCAATTATATGTTTACAGATGTGAGTTATATATTTATAGTTTGCTGGAGCTATAAATTTTATCCATTTACCTGTAAACTTCTGTATGACAAGACCCTGCAATGTGACAGATCCTGTCCAACTTACGTTACATGCCACAGTGATCAACACCAACCTGTGCTTCAACAGGAAATGAACTATCTGAATGTGCAGCTCCTTTGAAACCAACAATACCATTGTGCAAGTGAATGCTTACTTTCCTGGGAGCTGTCACAATGCATTCATTTTACACCAGTCCACTGTGCATCAGTCTTTGACCCAGGAAGACAAGAGCCTTAGTGGATCTTTGGAGATTAAGACTGTCCTTTATATCAATCAAGGCTGGTGACACATGTACACTGCCCCAGAACACCAGCTGGGCACCTCTATTTTAATGTAGGTTCCTCCACTACACAGCTGAAAGTGCCTCAGTTGGAGTACCCTGCAGAATACTGAGCCTATGCTCTCTGGAAATGCAGTCGTATTGTAGAGGAGGAAAGCAGGAGAAGCAAGGGGTCCAACAAGAGGAGCAGCAGCAGCAGTAGGAGGGGGGGGGGAGAGCAGTTATTGCTGGTTGCAGCACACATCTGTGTTACTTTAATAGAATAAATCCTCTTGTAAATACTGCATCTGGCCAGAGTGTGAACAATCTTGCTTAGATAATCCCTTTCTCTGCTCAAATATAGCACCGTCTACAGATTAGGATTGACAACTCTGGCTGGACCTATTCCTGGAGATGTCATCAGTTGATCAACAGCCTCACTCAGGTGAATCACCTTTATTTCCCTATCTCCAGTACTTTTGTAACTAGTAAATTGAAACGTTGAAAGAAATTTAAGGCCCATGTGATTGTTTTCTCATGTGTCTCTCATGACAGTGTCCCAAAGGATGGGTCTTTGATTCCTGGAAACTCCAAGGAAATCCTGGTGGGTTGACAACCCTACTACAGATCCTTCTCAGTGTGCATCAAGTCACGCATGTCACATTCAATATACTTGTTGAAAACCACTTCCAGGTTTTACTAAAAGCAATGGTTAGAATTCTACTTTGCAAACCAACCCAAACTCTCCCCTTGCCTCTACTGAAACAATTGCTGGTCATTCTTTCCATGGTCTCTACAAGCAAATGATAGTGGAGGGGGTAGGGATGGGGCAAGACATAGCTCCTCACCCAGCTGTGGATTTCCTTCCCATCTATCCCACTTAATATTGCTTCCGGAAGCTGCCATATGTACGATGGAAATCGACCCTGGAAAGCAGCAGTAAAGACCCTGACTTGCCCCAGTGAAGTGACAGAGACTCTTAGCAGCCTTCCCTCCCAGTAATTTAGGTGCAGCACTTATCTCTTGAAGGACTCAGTTTTACCCAAAGCCTTGACTGGGAATAATAATGGCATATTTATGAGGTTTCTGCCCCTTTAAGCTCCATCACCACCTCTCCTAATGCTGCACTGACCTCCTGATCTCCACTGCAGCTCTGTCAATAGATTGTACCTCTGCACTGGCAGCTCCGTTTTCGGAGCAGAAACACCACCAGGAGCCCAGCCCTTCACCCATCTCTGATGACTCACAACTCAAGGATATGAGGGGAATAGAGTGGACAGGATAAAATTGTTTCCCTTGGTGGAGAATTCTAGAACCAGGGGACATAGATTCAAGAAAAGTGACAGAAGGTGTATGGGGGACGTGAGGAAGAACTTTTTTACCTAGAGGATGGTGGGTGTCTGGAATTCGCTGCCCAAGTTGGTGGTAGAGGCAGAAACTCTAAACTCTTTTAAAAAGTACCTGGATCTGCACCTTAAGTGCTGTAAGCTGCAGGGCTATGGGCCAGATGCAGGAAGGTGGGATTAGAAAGGGACAAGGGTGTCCTTGGGCTGGCATGGACAAGATGGGCCAAATGGCCTCCTCCTGTGCCGTAATTTTTCTATGGTTCTATATTGACTGGGATCAGAGTGAAACTTGGAGGGGGGTAGAATTCCCATCTCACCTAAAATCCGCTTTGAATAGGAGAATCCCCGGCAACCCCAGTGCCTGCATGCTTGCTTGATACTTTGCAAGCATGCTTCTTTTAAAAGCAGGATCTGGGTCCCCAGGCAGGTATGTCTGAGTGGTGCCATATTCTGACTTTCCAAACTGCATGCTACTGCTACTAGTAGCTACTCCAACCAGATACTGTCATGGTATGTCATACTTGGCTGTCTAGCACCTTCCTCATACACCCACATACACTTGCTGCTTATGTTCCACCATCAGCTCCCTCTGTCATGTGTGCTTTGCCTTCTGGCTCACCTTCTAATGCCTCCCAGGTAGTTATCCCTGGGCTAGTGCTTAAGGGGGAGTGTGATTGAAAACATGTGCAGAAGCTGAGATGCATCCTTCTTTTTCCTCGATCTCTTCAGGCATATGTAGAAAAAGAAAGGGAGAAGAGAGGTTAGAATGGACTGCTGAGCAGAAGCATCCCCATGTCATTTGAAGTCTAAGAATGGTCATGATGATTCCATGACATGATCTATGGACCAGCCATGTGGGCACAAAGGGATGAGGAAAAAGTAAAGCAGATGAGACAATTAAAGGCTTTTTATTCCAGAAGTCAACTGCAAAAATAATATTACAGTGAAAGAATGCTATCTCTCTGATAGTAATGCACGTTCTGAAGTTTATAGAGCACAAAACAAAATCTGTTTATATGAATCTCCCTCAAGTACACAGATACATTGTCCCTTTTTTTAAAACAAAATGCTTCATATAAGCATGATAAACTTCTGGTGAAGTAATCATGGTGCAGAAATTTGTCCTCGAACTTTCTCCAAAATTGCTAGAATTCACTATCAATACAGCTGCCTGCATTAGGCTGATCCATCCTGGGAAATCAGACACAATGCAAACAGAATCCAAGGGTCATGTACCTGAGCAAAAATATGAGGGCCACGAATTGGGGGAGGGGTGGGCTATCCCTCATGGGATTCATCATGCCATCCTCCCCATCCCCTTTCCTGACATGAGCCCATTGTAGTTGCCTAAACTTGGACCAGGTCAATGACTCTTGCCTGCAGTGCCGACTGAAAACCCCAGTCAGCGTGGAAAGGGTAAGTGATAAGTGACCCAAATTGCCCTCATTTGACTTGCAGGTGGGAAACTGTTCAGACCCCCCCGCCCCCCCACCCCCCCGTACCCAGCTTTGCCAAAATTGGTTCACAATTGGAATTGTGGCATCAAGCCAGCACAATGGTTGGCAGCATGAAATTGCAGGCTCACCTGCCTCGAATACCAATCCCAATCTGCCTTTAAAATCTAGCCCTCTATTTCACACTGTGCCAATCTGCCCCAGCTGACTTTCCGACGCCAGGGCAGGCATTGACTAAAGGGGTGACCAAAGGACAGGTGGATGCAGTTTGAGAGAAGGCAAACACATTGCATTCTCATTCCATAGCTGCACCTGCCATCAGGCTGCATCTCAACACACTCACTGATTTGCATGAGAACAAGCAATAATTAATCTAACATGACATTGAAGCCACTATCCATTCTGTTTCTGAGGGCAGGATTTTCCCGTTGGCGAGTGGGGGCGGGGCCCACTCACTGACGCATAAAATGACTCAGGGTGACATCGGGCCGAACTCCCGACTTCACCGCACCCCATTTAAATTTTCCAGTTGGCGAGGGCGCAGCAAATTAGCTGTGTGCCCGCCGACCTGTCAACGACCAATTGAGGCCATCGACAGAGTCATTTAGCTAATTAATGGACCTGCCCATCCAACCTTAAGGTTGGTGGGCAGACCAGGAGTCCTGGCGGGAATTAGAAAAAACATGAAACCTCATCCACGGGTGGAATGAGCTTTCATGTAGGTTTTAAAAAATTTTATTAAAGTTTTTGTAAAAATTATGGACATGTCCAAACTCATTTGATAGTGTCACATGAGGGGACATGTCAGGAATTTTTTTTCTATTTTTAACTTTTGTCACAGAACAGCCCATCTCCCTGAGGCTGCACTTAGCTTCAGGGAGATGAGTGCGCTCTTTCATGTGCATGCGCAAAAGAGCGCACTCTCAATTTAGGGTTTCCCCCCACCGCCCGCAGAGGGAGCGCTTGGTGCTTCTGTGTGGATGTCGCGCTCGGTGGGCCTTAATTGGCCCACCCACGTAAAATGGCGGCATGCCCCCAATTGGGGACGCCGATTGAAGGTGCGCCCACCCTTCAACTTTACTCCCGAATCGGCAGGAGAATCCTGCCCTGAGTTTGTCCAAGGTGGAGCCAAAAGCCTGCAGTATGAGCATCCATCTAAGACAAAGCACAACTGGTACCAGAGGCTCCTGCAAACATGGCCCACTGCAGCACCCATTGAGGTAACCACCACATGCTCCATGGTTATTAGTAGACTTGTATGCTCTGTTACATGTTCTGGAAACAGTCCAATATGTTCAATAATTATTGAAGCACAAAAGATTTTTCTGTGCCCTTAAAGTCTGCACTTCACCATCTATCCAATATGTACTAAATATAAAAATTGACTCAAAAACCCAGATTTTTGTTGAATTGTGGAGACTCCATGCCTTAGCCAAAATGGTGTCAGGACCCTGGAACATTTGCAAAAGATCCTATTTTTCCTTGTGGCGAAAGAGGGCAGGATGTAATACATGTATGGGGGAAATCCAAACCCTGCAAGGTCAGATAAACTCAGGGCCTAGCTCAAACAGGCTACATTTTTGCTGCAGTGAGGCCTGTTTCCCACAGTGTGTGTCTTAGAATTTTTAAGAATAGACGTGAATGTGCATAAAAGGAGGATAAGGTCTGTGGAACTGTCAAGTTGTCGAGTTATTTAAATCCCCAGTTCTTTAAATTTTGAAAAAAAAGCCTGCAGTTTCTCTGAGTTAAAAAATATAGGTGCTTGCAATTTCAATAAATGTTTGTTGACATAAGCCTGAAGACTGCCATTGTTGCATTATTACTGTATTATTACTGCTTCCACAATTTATCATTGTCACAGTTGCCTGCTCTTCCTTGAGCCAGGTTACATGTTAAAGGGAAGCAGCACTCAACAATGTTGCTGCAAAGTGAATTACTGCAAAGTGAACATCAGGGCAGAGAGAGAGATCCATAGTGATGGATATAATACTGGAAAGTGGTTCAAGTGAGCAGCAGGAGAGAAACTATGATTCCTTGGAGGCAGCGGTCGGGGCTGCAGGAGGACCTCAAGCACCATCTTCAGGAAAGAGTGGAAGCAGATGTCCAGGAAGGTTGACGTCTGGAGTATGTACCTGAGGACCTGACAGCAGTGCCACAAGAGGTCTCATGGCCTCACACAGGTGGTCAAGGTTAGTGAGTCATCTCCTGTCCACCACAACATCAGCCTCTCACATTGCTGAATGCACCACACCCCTGTCACTCACTGAGCAGCATTCACTGACACTCAGGACTCACACCTGACAGCCAGGTACCCCTCACCCTTACACAGCTGCCAATGCCTCCAGCCTCCCACTGCCCAGGCCAGCACGTCAATCAAACACAGAGCTACACAACCACTGTCATCCTGCCCTCTCTCTTGCTGGACAATGTGTCAGACAATGGAAGGGATTAGAAGCAGAAACTCAAAGGATGTCTGCATCTCCTGAGCCCTAAGGAGGAGATGGTTCCCTGTATTGTGGGGCCATTGTGACAGTACCATGGTATCCAGTGTCACCAAGAACATTGAGGATGGTGACATTTTCCTGCCTTATGGCCCTTCTCGACTCCCAACACACCCTCACCCTGATACCTGGTATGATGACCAAGCTGCTAATGGCATGACCATGGGTCTCTTGTTTCTTACCTCCCCATCTCCACCTTCCCTCTCACCAACATTCCCTTTCTGGCTTCCTGCTTTTAGATATACAAGAACTGCTGCCTACCCAGGCACAATAGCCCCAGGAGAGGGAACAGCACAGGAGTAGAGGCCCCCTCATTTGACCTGACACTTTCAACCACCAGCTCAGCATGGGCACTGCACTTATCAAGGCTAGACTTGGGATCATGATGTGGTGAGTCATCTGGACAGGAGTGGACTGCAACCAGGTCAGGGATAAAGGATAGTTTGCTTGCCAGCAACTGGAAGGCAAGCTGACAGATGAGTACTGTTGCAGAGGACTCAGATGAGGACTTATACAGGCACCATGCAGGAGAGTACTGATGGACATCACACCGAGATACTGGGTGCATTGGCTGGACAGCCAGGCTGCCTCCTGTCACTGTCAAGATGCAGGGAGGAAGCAGGCTTCAATTTGGCAGGGGCAATGATGTGGAACCTGCCCTCCACAGCCTCTGCTCCATCTTCATGTCATGCTGAAGAGCCAAAGGTTGCCCTTCTCCACCCCCACCTATCTGTTGCAGCCTTTGTGTGAATAGGTCACCTACTCCTTTGACTCTCCAACCTGTGAGGATGTAGCTAATGGAGGAACTCACCAAAACATCTCCAAAAAAGACACTAGAGTATTTTCAAATACTTTGCAATGGCAAAATTTCCAAAACACACGACGTTATCTGGAACCAGGAAGCCTGGTCCTTTAAATGTCCATCTTGCAGCTTCATGTTTTTTTTATCTCGAGCAAACAGCTAAGATGCTGCCTGGACATTTGTTTCCCAAATTTGGAATCCTAGTATCATATCAGCTGGTTTGGTTGTGCATGAAGTGGTTGAACCTGTGCCCTCACCTCCACAGAGCATCCTGTGGGCCACATAGGTAGTGGCCAGTGAGGCGGGGGACATATGGAGAGTGGCATAAGGCTTCCATCACTACCAGTAGTGCTACGCAAGGCAATTCCTTGCTTGCAGTTTTCAAATTTATCATTTTGTTGAAATTCTTAGCACCCAATGTTAACCTAACAATCCCAGTGACAAGAGGATGTATTTAAGTTGGGTTCACAATTTACATCCCCTCCCATTTTCAGCTCCATTGAAGGAGATACATTTGGACATTTAGTTTGGTGATTAAAAAGTTCAATTGTTGGGAGAAAAAAATGGCAGCTGAAAACATGTTCAGAAAGCTTCGTAAGTGATTTATGGAAACATGGTCATAAATCAAAAGGTTATATCCTCCCTAACCAATAGCAACTACTGTGTGTGACAGAGGCTATGATAGTGAATGCACCTCTAACATTGAAAATACAGCAACAAAGGAGGAACAAGTCCTGCAAGTACTTGTAATGAGTTTTCAATGAAACACGTGCCCCACATATTAATATATAATAGATATATAATAGAAGATTTCAATGGATGGATAATTATACCTGCAATTTTCCAATAAGCTGGGAGTTGTGTGCAACTTGTATCTCATGATGTTATGCCAAAAATGGCCCAGGGTGCTTGTGGTCTTTTCCACTCCTAAAAAAGATTTGTCAAAAAAATGTTCTTGATGACTGCACCTCTAATAGTGACTTCATGTTCAATAGTTACTGCAGTCTTTTATTCAGCAAATGGGGATCATTTTTGCCAAGGTCATAGGAGAATTGCTCAGTTTATCACTGTTATTATACATGTTTGAAAAATTCTTAATTAAGAAGATAATGAGTTCACTATTAGAATTAACCTGCTATGATAGAACCCAATTCTTGAAGGGATCATGCCACATAGTCATGTCAAATGTTCATGTGTTGAATACAAAGAATGAACAATCAATTACATTTGGAATTTTGGTTTGAGAGTTGGATCTGCAGTTTTTGTCCATCTGAACTAAATGCAAATGAATGCATTAAAATTGCTGTGCATATCAAGATAACTGTTGTTCTTATTTATAATCCTATCATAAACTTATTGAGTGCATTACCCCATATTCATGAAAATTTGTAGGATTGACTGTTATTGTCACTTCTACATTATTGCAAAACATGTTCCACCTGAAATCAAGCAGTTGTCCAATCAGGTATCCATTATTACAGAGCTATGCTTTCTTCAGTCGATGAAAGCAACATGGAATGAATAGAATCAAACCCATCATAAAGACAAGCATTCTCTAAGGCCAACCTGAGGCCCTCTGCTGTTGAGGTCCAACTTCATCATGGTTCAAAAGGCGAGCTGTTTCTGGATGCCTGCTCCAGGTCTGCAGTTCACCAGAGATATACTAATGAGGCCTGATGCCCAATATTGGTGGAGCCAGGCCTCCAGCCAAAGAAAGGCTTGCATTTTCATCTTGCCTTTCATGATAATTGGGCATCTCAAAGCACTTTTCATCCATTGAAATACTTTTGAAGTCTGGACATTGTTATAATGTAGGAAATGTGTCAGGTAATTTGTACACAGCAAACTCCCACAAACAGCATTGTGATAATGACCAAATAAATCTGTTTTTGTGATGTCAGTTGAGGGATAAATAATGGCCAAGACACCAAGGATAAGTTCCCAATTCTTCTTTTAAATAGTGCCATGGGATCTTTCTCATCCACCTAAGCAGGCCATAATTTAATGTTGCATTCATAAGACAGCATTTCCCTTAGCATTGCATTGGGGTGTTAGCCTTAATTTAATGTTCAAGTCCTGAAGCAGGATTTGAATCCAAAATCTTCTAATATAGAGCAGAGAATGGAACCAACTGAACCACAGCCAACACCAATTCTGAGTTTGAAAGTAGATCTAGCTGAATTTTTAGTCTATAGTATCCTTGTACAAAACTTTAAATAGGCTTTATTGAGAGCAATGGGCAGAATATTGTGCCCTCCCCCAATGGGTTTGGTGGCTGGGAGAAGACATTTAATTGGGCAGGAGGTTCCCGCCTCACATCAATTGATGTCCGGGGCAGGAAGCCCATAGATGACATTCCCATCCCGCTACCATTTGAGGCCATTAAGTGGAAAATTAATGCCCTCTTAAGGGCCTCATCCTGCCACTGCTGGTATTAACCCAGCAAGAGGTGGGGGGCTTGCCATGTGGGGAGCATGGCAAGGTGTGTGTGGTTGGGGGTGGGGTAGGCTCCTTCAATAAAGGCACTCAGTGCCTTATCAAGGAACCTGGCATCTGGAAGGAGGGGGCCACTAAGATGCATACCACTGCCCTTACTGCCTTACCCGGTCCCCGCACCATGACCCTCACCATGACTCCTTTCCAGGCATCACTCACCTTCAATCCAAGTCCTTGGGTGGGCGATGTACCAGCAGCATCCACTGCCTCTCCAGTGATGCTGCTGAGCACAAAAGAGCTGCAAGCCCCCACCTCTACCCACCAGGCTCCTTGATCTCAGGGAAGGCTCATTGCTGGCCTCTTAAGTGCCTGAGTGACACAAGATGCAGTGGGCCTTCTCAAAAAGATGTGATGTGGGAGTCTTGCTGACATAGACACTCCCATTGCTGCCACAAGATTCTGCCAATGTGTCCAATTTTAGTTCCATTACATGATGGGTGATACTGAAGACCTGGGAAAGCTTAAAATCCCCTAGCTATTATGACAGGCTTACAAAGTAATTTTTTTGTACCTTAATAAGGTATAGGTATTAGGGACATTTAATTGAAGTAGTTGAAGTAATGAAGAGACTAGATTGTGTCTGCGTGGATAGACTAATTAAGCTAGCTAGAATAGGGAAAATGTAGGGTCATATCTATGAATTATGCAATCATAGAACTCAGATGTTAGAAGGTGTTTCTCTCAGCAGAAGTTTGTCAACACTTGGAACAAACTGTTGTATCGAGTTGTGAGTATAGATTTATTGGGGATGTTCAAAAAGGAACTACACAATTTCCTAATTGTGACCAATATTACTGCATAGAGAAGGTGGGTGGAACTTTGGTATATACTTCATTACCCCTGATTTCCTGGATCTTGTTTTTGAGTGTCTTTGTTGATTGAAAAGGCATTTCCCAGATTTTTTCCTCCTTGAATTGTCCTAAGAATTTTTACGGTTTTTTTTTGCCCCTCCCAGGGAACTACAGGACTACTTTTGGATGGGAAAGGTGGGAGTTCCAGTGCTTTGTTGCAGCAAAACTATCTGGGCCAGGGTCAATGAAGCATCTGGACTTTTCTCATCTGTCCTTTGTATATCTCAGTATTTGTAATCTCCTCTTCTTTGGCTCAGCATCCATTTTTGAATTATACCCTCCTCAAGCACCCTGACATGTTTTCTATGTTCAAGGTACTATAAGAATAAAAACACGAGTTATGCATATTTCAGAGTGAAAATATGAGTGAAAAAGATGAAGGAAATATATACACTGAAACCAAAAGTTGCCAACCTATTAGCTGATTTTTAATTTGTGCAACGCTCTGGGAATTTTTAACCACATTTACAATTGGTATCTTAAGAGAATGTACTCTGTTAATTAATTTATTATGTTATTAATTTATTAATTAAATTAATTAATTAATTACTCAATTAATGGAAAGTAATTTGACTGATGGTAAGGTAGTGTCGTTATATTATGTATATGTGACTAAGAGATTGAAGGGAGCAATGTGATTAAGCTGAGAAAAACATTGAAAGCTCTGTTTTTTCCTCTGCCTGAAAAAAGGGAAGTTCTGCTGTGGAGGCTGAAAGCAGAGATCGATCACGTTTCTGCTGGCAGCAGGATCAGGGCCAACATATTTCTAGCAATGGACAATTAAGAGGCCACTGGCGGGGATGCTGTCCTATTAAGGAGGATGAGCCATCCCAAAAGTTAACGGTAGTCATTGCTGGGGCTGCAGCACCAGGGAGATGGTCCCATAGTAGTCGGGGGGATCTCAAAGAGTTATAGATATGGTTGGAAGGCATAGGGGCTGGGCAGGCAGACACCAAGGGCTGGTGAGGGGGGTGGGTGGGTGCGCTGACTGCTGATGGCATTTGCAGGTGAGGGTAGCAATTGCTTTTGGGGGCCCTCTCTATAGGCAATGGAGTGCCCATAAAGGAGGACCCCTCCACCAGAACACACTGGGTTTCACCCGGCAGTCTCACCATGCAGTGGTAGGCTCTCCCACCGGAGCCATAATCCCTGTGGAGGCAGAAAATGTCCCTTAATTGGCCACTTAAGTAGTTCAATTGGCCTCCCAATGGGCATCCAAGCTGCCAACTTTCCTGTTGCTGGCAAAATGGCATGGCAGTGGCAAATACTCCCCCCAACCCCCAACTCCCAGGGCAGAATTTTGCCGCCATCGTCATATGGTCTCAATTTGGGCAAGCGGGAACGGCCGCGAAAGCGACCACTGCCTACGATCGGGGACTGACTGTGATATTACGTTGGCAGACCAATTAAGGCCTGCCTAGTGTGAAATGCACACTACAACGCTCAGTGCTGCCTGTATGGGGTGGTGGAGGGTGAGCACAGAAGTTCACACATGGGTGCAGGTGCGCACAGGAAAAGCTCCCTGAGGGGCAAAGAGCTGCCTGAGGGAGATGAAGGGTTTTGAAAATAAAAAAGAAAGAGTTTAAAAATGTTAAAAACATGTCTCTGTCACATGAGCAGGGACACGTTATGAATGAAATTTAAACGTTTTTATTTAATTTTTATTTGCTATTGGAAACCTCATCCTGCCCATGGGTGAGGTTTCCTGAAATATCCAAAGGCCACTTGGCCTTTTTGCCTGCCCGCCAACTGTAAGTTCGGACGGGCAGCAAAAAATTGAACTTAGTTATTACTTTAATGGCCTTAATAGGCTTATTAATTGTCAGCGGTCATGTTGCCGACTCCCGCGTGTGCCCAGCAACCAAATATTGCGCAAGTTTGTGACGACGTCGTGATGCTCACCTGACAACATCACGCGTCATTTTACGCTCGTTCGGGCCAAGCGCATGCCTGCCCGATAAGCGGAAAAATCTGCCCCAGAGGTTTTCTCGTGTCATTTTGTCAGGCTTCCCAACTCAGCTAGTCCCAACAGGGCCTGGAAATATCCAGCTACTGTTTTAAAAGACACGAACAAGTTATTGGTGACAGTCTATGGGTCAACATTGGTTGACATTGAATAGTGAGTTCTGGTTGAAATATGCCATCTTTAAAATTGGTGCACTTGGCATTAAATCATTTTGCTATTTCCTCAAATGCATCCTCTCTGATCCATGTGGTATGGGACTGGAGATGCCCTCATGCTAAAGCTTACAGCCTTGGTCTCCAGTACCTCCTTGATAGGGAAATTTCTGAAACAATAATACATACAGCTTGGATTGTAGCTGAACCATGACTGGATATCTGAACTCAGCACCAGATTCTGCTGTTTGGAAAGTGCTTCATTCCCATTTGAAGCCAGTTCTTCCTTTCTTTCATGGGATGTGAGCTAGCATTTGTTGCTCATTCCTAATTGTCCTTGAAAAGATGGTGAGCTGCATTCATGAACTGCTACAGTCCATCTGGTGCAGGCAATCACACAGTGCAGTAGGAAAGGAGTTCTGGGATTTTGATCCAACAACAGTGAAGGAATGGCAATATAGTTCCAAGTCAGGATGATACATGGTTTGAAGGGGGACTTGCTAATGGTTTCTTCGCTACTGTCTACTGCAAGCCTACTTTGACCAGTCAAGATACGTGTTGGGATTTATATAGATCCATGTGCTACAAGATTTGCCTTATCAGCAATCTTGTAAATGGGGTCCTAGCTATTTGCTCACCTTTTAAGCTCAACACAGAAATAAAGTGCATCAAAGCTAAACTGCAGGACAATGACCATCCTGATCAGATCATTGTTCACTGTGTATCACACAAACTCGCAAATGGGCCAGAGACCATCATGTTTGGACCTTAAAAATGTCTGGTCTACATCAAATTACACTGTACAAAGTATCTCAAAATTTGAACAAGAGGTTAAGCAAGCAGTTTCATGCCGCTATTATGCAGTAAATGCTGCCGTCAGTCCAAAAATACATTCTGCCTACCACACAGTTGAGCAACATCATGTATGAATTTCAGTGCTGGTGCAATTCCAGATACGTTGGCCATACATCCCGATGATTGGCTGATCAAATCAAACAACAAGTTCCTTCAGTTGTTTGTAAAAGGCAGAGTACAAACTGCAGTCAACCAGCCCATGCTTGCAAAACCCAAAACAAAACATCTATTGTGAGATGTGATTCCACAATTGGGCAGCACTTGCTGAATAATCCTGAGTGCGCTAATAGCTACACTAAAGGCCAATTTAAGATAATTAGTTAAGCCTCATAATGTGTCTCATTTACACTTGCTAGAAGTGATATACATTCATACGCAGGGACTCATTCTCTGCAAATAAAAGGTATATGTTCAAGCCTTGCACTTTTTTGAATTACTTGAGCCTATAGCCCCACATTGCTTTCTCCATGGCAATGCCTCAGACAATCAGAGTCAATTTGCCAATCAATCAACACTCCTTTCCTGTTGTAGTATAAATTGTTGTGAATGTTTGAAATTTGGCATTTTTGCACTGTCCCGTTGAGTGCAAGATGAAAAGCTACGGCAACGTATCTCTCTTTTCAGCAATATTCAAATGTCAAACTAAACAAAAACATGAAAGCAGTAATAGTATCTGTAGGAATGATATTCAAACATTTGTGGCAAGACAAGACTGGGATCGCTATAATTACCTTTAATGACTGTAAGTTCCTGATTTTATGCAACAATCTCTGCCGCAGCTGTACATCCTCATCTGATTTCCGTATATGTATGATCCACAAGTATCATAAACCACTGTGCTCTTTAGTTGAAAAGTAAGCGTCAGTGATCAGGTCTATGACATATTCCACTGGTAAAGCACCAGGAAATGGTAGGAAATCATTTATAGCAGTAAAATCTCAATAGTGCACTCTGATCTCTGTATTACTATGCTTGCAAAGCAAGTTGTTCCAGGTCACTCGTGTTCCCCCATTAACTAGTGTAAGCATTCTGTTGGTGATGATCAGGAAGGCATTTACATACCTACATATCATGCTTTGTGGGGAGACAAATGGGAATAAAATTTGGCAAAATATAAATTGCAATTTGAACCTAATTTTACCCCAATCCACCCAGCAAGAACTTGCCAGGATTGGATTGGCTGCCTATTTTACACTACTGTCGATTTTATGTCCATTGAATTCAATAGAAAGTAAACCAGGCGCAGTGTAAAATGAGATCTAGATCCCACTGGGTAGGTTAAGTTAAAATTACTCTCATATTTTGAATATAATGCAAGCTCCTTCTACATCATGTGTACACCACTGTTGAAAGGTATTCTCATATGATTCATGGAATTTATTAAGTATTTTTAAGAGCAAAAGATACTAATTGATAAACAAAAATATAGTGATGTTTAATTAAAACGACAAACTATTTGCCTATAGATAAAGTAAGCATCTCCAGTACTACTGTTGGATCTTGTACTTGCTAGACTGCCACCAAAACTGCAAAAATATTACATGTGTAGTGTGTTTGTGTTTTCAGAAACAAATTCTGCAAAGTATGCCCTTTGTATGTTTAAGCAGGCTTTGTATCTACTTCTGCCTTGGATTTTAGAGACCCATTTGCCATTATATGTATTTTCCATTTTAGAGCTTCCTTAGCTCTAGACTCTGATCTGTGTTACCTTGGCAACGATTACAATTTTCCAGAGGAATTGTTTCATTCAAATCTTTTCTCCTCTTCTACTTTAATGCATTGAAGCATACAAAGCTATGTAAATATGCAATAAACAAAGGATCACACAGAGCGTAGTGGAAGAGGTATATTATTTCACACATGGAAAAGCTCTATATAACTTGCTGTGTGTCTGTTGCTCTTTGAGAATTATTGTTCTTCCTCAGTGCTGAAAACAGTATCTGCTTTTATATTCATAGAGATAATTATGCCCCAGGGGTTATGGGTGTGAGTGTAATTACTGCACAGTAGAGTTCTCTTTTGTATGCCATGCCACAAAATGTCAGCAACTCTTATTTATTAATTATACTCCTGTGCTAAATTCTCTTAACTTTAGAAAATGAAGCAATACTAGGAGATAGCTCTCTGAATGCATCAGCCTTGCCTTTGTGATGTTAGGGAACAATTGGCATTCATGAAAGCCTATTGCACTAAAATATGATGCATCACTGACCGATGAGACAGAGCAGTGGCTTCTTCTGATTTCTTTAATGTATTCCGTATTATTGTTGATATATTCTGCAATTATCTTCAAAAAAGAAATCTCAGGACTCATTTTGCTTGGGTAAAATGTGTTGCAGTATTATGGAGGCTTGTAAAAAATGAGTCTTGCACCTCTAATGGAGATTCTTTTGCCCTTGCTGCACACTCATCACAGTAATAACTGTCATTAGACTTCATTACTTGTACTGCATTGAGAAAATGATTTTATATGATTGCTGACTACATTCTGACTTAAATCCTTTGTCTTTGACTTGACAATGACTGAGGATAACTCTTGTTAGGTGAAAAGGTGTGATTTTTTTATTCTTTCTCTGAACCATGGCAAAGAAAGTAATTAAACAACAGCTTAAGAGGTGTATTTCTTTGCAGTGATCAAGGTTAGAGTTGACAGTAATCCTGAATTTTTTTTTCTCTTTTGCACCCAGTAACAGCTTTGCCATAGCTTAGCTCAAGATTATTAATTGACTTTTGGTTGGAGATGATAATTCCAAGTAGTGACTTGCTGGAGAAATATCCTAACAGACTTGTTTTTATTAGTAGCATATAGAGTGCATTTTAATCTTTAATGCTCATGGGGCAGATCTTTGCACTGAATATCGGGAATAGAGGCATTTTTCACTTTCAGCATCTATAGGCAGTAACCTGTCAGGGTGGATTGAAGACCCTTTATAAACTCACCTGAATGAAATAATTAGCATGAAAATCAGAAGAATTCTGCAAAAGGCAAATAATCTGGCCCTTCAGTTTACCACCAATACATTCATGATACGCAATTATGCTGGGAAAATTAAAAATGAAGATTTATCCCCATATCTGTGTGTTACATTGGTGGCAGCCTTCCATCTTGTAAGATGATGGTTTGCACTGCGGTGCTCAACTCTGTGTTAAACATGGCCTGGCGTGGCTCAGGAACCCCAGTCTGGCATTGCAATCTCTGCCACATTTGCTGCTGAGGAAGACAGTGGGCTGAGATGGTGCATGATTCACTGGCCTCTGTTTTCTCTGGGTCCTCTTCTCAGTCAGCTGAGCTTTTTCTTTCTGCTTGTCTTTTCCAATGCCCCTCTGAACAGTGAGCCTCCTGAGGTCACAACTGTCAATGACTATCTCCCAGTTGTCAGTGTCAATGTCTGCCATCTTCATATCTGGCTTGCAGGTGTCCTTGTAGTAGAGGTATGGATGCCCAGGAGATTGTGACCCAGTGGCCAGCTCGCCACACAGAAGAGCTTTGAGTATACAGCTGTCATCCATCATGATGAACGTTGTCGAGTCAGTGCAGACTTTGTTGGCTTAAATTGAATGTGTGCTGACGAATTTAGCACACCCCTGGACCACTGAGTTGGGGAACTTGTCCTAAGAACTGGTGAGGATACCTCTAAGACAGTGGAGGTGGAAATTTCTCCTGCCTAGCATATATTGTCCAAGTTTCACCACAGTAGAGGAGAACACTGAGGATGCCAGCTTGATAGAGTCACAGTTTGGTATTGTCAGTCAGGTTGCTGTTGTTCCACACTCTTACTCAGCTTGGACAAAACAGCTGCAGCTTTTGTGATGCGTGTGTTGATTTCAGCATCAAGTGACAAATTGCTGGTGATTATGGAGTTGAGAAACACGAAGCTTTGAACAACCTCAAGTGTCACATTGTCAATAATGGTAGAAGGTGGTATAGCAATATCCAGGACCATGACATTTGTCTTCCTGAAGCTGATGGTCAGACCAAACTCTTTACAGGCATGAGAGAATCTGTCCAGTTGCCTCTGATACTATTCCTCTGTAAGGAATGCTAATGCAGCATCATCAGCATAGAGCAGCTCTCTGATAAGGACTTGGTGCACCTTTGTCTTGAATCTTAGATGAACCAGGATGAGCAGCTTTCTGTCAGTTAAGGTATATAAGTAGACACCCTCTGTAGATGACCTGAAGGCATGTAGCAGCAGCAAAGAGAAGAATATGTCAAAGGGTATTGACACCAGAACACAACCCTGTTTGATCCCATTGTGGATCTCAAAGGGTTCAGATATTGCCCCATCATAGCTGACTTTACCCATCATGTTGTCATGGAAAGAGAAGATCACATTGAACAGCTTTGGTGGGCAGCCAATTCCCCCCAGCAACTTAAATAGACCACCTTTGTTCACATGGTCAAACGCCTTGCTGAGATTGATGAAAGCAATATTTAATGGTCTCCTTTCTTTGCGGCATTTCTCTTGCAGATGCCAGACTTATGAAAACATGTCAATTATCAATTTTCCAGTTCTCAAATCACACTGGGATTTGGGATAGATGCACTCAACCAGGATCTGCAGTCTGACAAGGGCTACTTTCCCCACGATGCTCAGCAGAGAGATGTGTCAATGTTTGTTGAAATCACTGTGGTCTCCTTTGTTTTTGTACAGGATCACAGTTTGGTTTTTTTATTAACTTATGGGAAGTAGGCCTCGCTGGCTAGGCCAGCATTTATTGTCCATTCTTAATTGCTCTTCAGAAGGTGGTGGTGAGCTGCCTTCTTGAACCACTGCAGTCCATGTGTGTAGGTACACCCACAGTGCTGTTAGGGAGGGAGTTCCAGGATTTTGATCCAGTGACAGTGAAGGAACGGCAAAGTATTTCCAAGTCTGGATGGTGAGTGGCTTGGAGGGGAACTTCCAGGTGGTGGTGTTCCCATGCATCTGCTGCCCTTATCCTGCTAGATGATAGCAATTGTGAATTTGGAAGGTGCTGTTTATGGAGCCTTCTTGAGTTGCTGCAGTGCATCTTGTAGATGGTACACATTGCTGTTACCCTGCGTCGGTGGTGGAGGGAGTGAATGTTTGTGGATTGGGTGCCAATCAAGTGGGCTGCTTTGTATCACACAAATCCTCAGGTACTGACTCCTCCCTCCAGCAGGGACCAAGATGTTTGTGCAGATGCTGCAGGAATTCTGGTTTCCTTCACTTGATGAGTTCACTCTTGGCTTCAATGACACTTATGTTAGCCTCGAACCAGTCAGCATTTTTCTGCTCTTGTTTCTCATATGTTGAGAATGCAGTATTGTAGATGGTGACTCTAAGTATATTCCATTTTACTTCTGCACTCTGTGAAAATGCAACTCTGAGTTGAGGAACTATTATTTGTTATCTGGGTAGGCAGTAAGACATTAATATGAGGACGGCATTTTTGCTTTGAATGAAAAATCTTCAAGGGTTGCATCCTCACCCTGGTGCACACCAGGGAGTGATCTGTATCACAGTCAGCGCTGGTGCCATGATGCCTGAGGCAGGACAGCCATGCCTCATGGTTCTTGCTCACTCTTCCATTGAAATCCCCCAGTATGTAAAGCTATTTTAACTTAGGGATTCTGCTGATAGCAGTGTCAAGCTCCTCGCAGAACTGGCCTCTTGCCTCCATAGTGGAGCACAATGTTGGAGCATTGATACTCATGGGATTAACATTCCCTGTTTGAGTTAAAAGGAAGATGGAGAGAACATATTCTGAACCACTTGTGAGGGGTTCTATCATCAAGAGTAGAGACTTCCTTACAATGAAGCCTACGTCTTGCATTTCCTCTGAAATTCTTCCCTGCCAGATGAAAGTAATGTTTTTCTTTCATTGATTCACTCGATCTCTTGCAGAGAAGCTATGTCAATGTTCAGCCTATCAACTTCCATGTTGATCACAGCTGTCTTGCATGTGTTGTCACCCAGCTACAAGTTGTCTATCAATCCTCTGCACATGGTCCTGATGTTTCAGCTTGCCAATCAAATAGCTGGAATCTTCTTTCTTTTCCTTTGTTTTGTTTATTTGCCTGGTTCGATGGATTGAGCAGAGACTTTCAGATCCAAGCTTGAAGTAGATAGACTGTGGTGTCTTAACACCTTACTGGTCGGGGGCTACCCAACTTGAGGTGAGTGGTAATAAAAGCATAAAATGCTGGAAAAACTCAGAAGGTCTGACAGCATCTGTGGAGTGAGAAACAGAGTTAGTGTTTCGAGTCCACTATGACTGTTCATCAATTACGTTGAACTTATCGTTTGTAACTGCTGTCTGCTGCGTTGTGTTACTTCGCAGTGAAACTAGAGTGTCCTCTACTGGGCACAAGTGTGGGCTAAATTTATGAAGGCCCTGGGCTTCCCAAACATCAGGGTCCTTCTCTTGACCTCCCCAGTTGAATCCAAAGGAATGCAAACACTACGTTTGGCACCGGCTTGGTTGCAGGAGTTGCTGGAAAGATGACCTATTTGGACATCAGTCCACCTTTGGGCTCCAGATTTTTTCTCAGGGTTTACTCCCTTAACCTTTAACTCTCCCATGATATCCACGAGCCAATGAAGCTGTTCGCCCAAAGCTAGGAGTTTGATTCATGAGTGCCAGGGCATGTCGACATGCCCTGGACACTGCATACCTGGGAGCTAAACCTCTTGAGTTCCTCTGAAGCTTTAGTCTGAGGTGGTAATGGGCCCAGTTTCTGTATGTCACCACGAGGAAGCACAGTTGAAGACTTACTGATGAAGAGGCAGTGTATTGACAGGAAGAGACTTACACATCTGGCTCTCATCTTCATCTTGCAACTAGCCAGCGGTGTGGATGAAAACGAGAAGCAAGCTATCACACAGAAGTGGAAAGCATCCAAACTCCCTTCACCCACACATCAGGCACATCACATTGACCTATTGGACACATCATGTGTTGCATAGTTAAAAAGAAAATGCAAACAGAAATTCAAAAGCATTAATTCATGAGCACAAATATTTTTTACATAAGCATTTCATATAACACATGGAATACATTGAACATATTTGTTGAATTAAATTGTTAGTACCTTTTTCATCAGCCAATATTTTAAACTTTGGTTTCAGAGATCAATTACTAAAAGCTTCATCAGCCCTGTACCATGCACCTTCTCCATTCAAGGTAAGAAGTCAGCCTGGTTATTTAAGTGTGCAGAATAATATTTCTGCTACATGCTCCCAAAACTAGTAAGCCCCACAACATCCCATGCTAATCAGCATCCTTTTCAGTCCTTAGTCCTAATCAGGAGCATTAGAAAACCAAAAAATAGTTGAGAACAGAATTTGAGCTTAGATTCCTGCTGTTGGGCTCACCAATTGCAAAAGTAACAGAGCAGCTTGTGAAAGCATGGTGCCACTTGCTCTGTGGTGTCTCCAGCTTATGAGCTCAAATCTGTCTTCATAGACAAATAAGGTGAGCACCAGTTGACTATAGGAAGCAAAATAAATTGCATGGAGGAAATGTATACATTGTCCCGTCAACCACTTACCCCCCCACACCCCACCACCATCCACTTCCCTCAAATGTTGCACAAGAAATAATATACTTCTTAAAAATCATTACTTGTCTTTTTTGTAATTCATTTATGGGATGTAGGCTTCACTGACTAGGCCAGCATTTATGGCCCATCCCTGATTTCCCTTGAGAAGGTGGTGGTGAGCTGCCTTATTGAACCGCTGTAGTCCATGTGGTGTAGGTACACCCACTGTTCTGTTAGGGAGGGGGGTCCAGGATTTTGACCCAGCGACTGTGAGGGAATGGCAATATATTTCCAAGTCAGCATGGTGAGTGGCTTGGAGGACAACCTTCAGGTGGTTGTGTTCCCATGTATCTGCTGCCCTAGTCCTTCTAGATGGTAGTGGTCGTGGATTTGGAAGGTGCCATCTCAGAAGCTTTGGTGAGTTCCTGCAGTGCATCTTGTAGATGGTACACACTGTTGCTGCTGTGTGTCAGTGGTGGAAGGAGTGAATATTTTGTGGATGAGGTGCCAATCAAGCGCGTTGTTTTGTCCTGGATGGTGTCAAGCTTCTTCAGTGTTGTTGGAGCTGCACTCATCCAGGCAAGTGGAGAGTATTCCATCACGCTCCTGACTTGTGCCTTAAAGATAGTGGACAGGCTTTGAGTCAGGAGGTGAGTTACTCTTTGCAGAAATCCTAGCCTCTGACCTGCTCTTGTAGTTACAGTATTTATATGGCTAGTTCAGTTCAGTTTCTGATCAATGATAACCCCAGGATGTTGATAGTGGGGAATTCAATGATGGTAATGCCATTGAATGTCAAAGGGGGATGGTTAGATTCTCTTTTGTTGGAGATGGTCATTGCCTGATACTTGTGTGGCATGAACGATACTTGCCACTTTTAACCCAAGCATGGATATTGTTCAGGTCTTGCTGCATTTGTACATGGACTGCTTCAATATCTGAGGAGTCGCAAATGGTGCTGAACATTGTGCAATCATAGCGAACATCCCCACTTCTGACTTTATGATGGAAGGAAGGTCATTGATGAAGTTGCCGAAGATGGTCATGTCTAGAGCACTACGCTGAGGAAATCCTGCAGTGATGTCCTGAGAATGAGATGATTGGCCTCCAACAACCACAACCATCTTCCTTTGTGCTAGGTATGACTCTAACCAGCAGAGTTTTCCCGGATTCCCATTGACTCCAGTTTTGCTAGGGCTCCTTGATGCTATACTCGGTCAAATGCTGTCTTGATGTTAAGGCCAGTCACTTTCACCTCACGTTGGGAGTTCAGCTCTTTTGTCCATGTTTGAACCAAGGCTGTAATGAGGTCAGGAGCTGAGTGGCCCTGCCGGAGTGGTGTTCAACATGGAGGAGCACTGATTCATCAGCTGAGGGAGGGCGGTACGTGGTAATCAGCAGGAGGTTTCCTTGCCCATATTTGACCTGATGCCATGAGACTTCATGGGGTCCGGAGTCGATGCTAAGGATTCCCAGGGCAACTCCCTCTTGATTGTATAGCACTGTTCCACCACCTCTGCTGGGTCTGCCCTGCTGGTGGGACATGGCATATCCAGAGATGGTGATGGTGGTGTCTGGGACATGATCTGTAAGGTATGTTTCCATGAGGATTACAATTCAGCCTCAAGTATTAAAAGGTACAGATTTTCTATTTTGGCGTAAAAAATGTCTGTGAGACAGCTCTCCCAATTTTGGCACAAGCCCCCTGATATTAGTAAGGAGAATTTTGCAGCGTCAACAGGGCTGGTTTTCGTGTTGCCATTTCTGCAGATCTGGAGTCACATGTAGGCCAGGCCAAGAGAGGATGGCAGATTTCCTTCCCCAAAGGTCAGTAGTGAACTAGATGGGTTCTTACAACAATCGTTTCATGGTCATCATTATACTTTTAATTCCAGATTTTTATTGAACCCAACTTTCGTCATGGTGGGATTCAAACCCGGGTCCTGAGAGGATTACCCTGGGTCTCTGGATTACCAGTGCAGTGACAATACCATTACACCACTGCCTCCCAATAACTGGTATGGAAGCATGAATGATTTTTTTTTAACTGTGGCATTATATTCACTGAAATATAGATTAAAACAAAAATTCAATCCTTTGAGCATCTTTTATGGTTGGAAGGAAGAATCTCAGGCTCTGATCTGGATTACAATTTTACAATCCAGCCTCAAGAGATAAGAGGTACAGATTTTCTCTTTTCTGTTATGGCATAAGAGATAACCTGGATGGGGCATACAGCAGAAAGTCCAGCTGGGAGGCTACATTCCACAAAGGCCCTGCCCATTATTATGCCCATTAACTCAAATTCTGCCCCGTCTTTACCATCTGCTCCTGAAGCTCTCATCTGTGCCTTTGTTATGTCTTGACTTTATTATTTCAATGAAACCCCTGGCCGATCTCCCACATTCTACCCACTGTTAATTTGAGGTCATCCAAAACTCTGCTGCCCATGTCCTCACTCACACCAAGTCCCGTTCACCCATCACCTTTGTGTTCACTGACCAATGTTAGCTCCCAGTTAAGCAATGCCTTGATTTCAAAGTTCTTGCCTTTTTTGCAAATCTGTCCATGATCTTGCTCCTCCCTATCTCTGTAATCTCCTCTGGTCCCAGAATCCTCCAAGATATCTGCACTCCTCTAATTCTGGCCTCTTGAGCATCTCTGATTTCAATCCTTTCAATATTAGTATTCATGCCTTTAGCTGCCTAGGCACTCAGTACTGGAATTACTCTCTAAACCTTTCCTCTTCTCTACTTTACTTTCCCCCTTTAAGACAATCCTTAAAACTGACCTCTTTGACCTTTTGATCATCTGCCCTCATATCTCATCATATGTGGTTCAGTGTCACACTTTGTTTTATGCCCTTAGTGAAACACCTTGGGATGTTTTATTACATTAAAGGCTCTGTAAAAATGCAAGTTGATGTTGTTCAATTTAAATAGATGAAAAATTGGGATACTGTACAATGGGTGGCTGATTCAATTTTGTCCATATTACACTATTGCCTAAAGACAAAATTACCCCTGATATCCCATTTGTGCATGCACACGTATGCACTCTCATGCTATATTTTTATTAGGGAGGACATTAAAACAGGTAAACCCTGGTCCTCTCTAATATAGAAGCCTTCTAAGATTAGCAAAGTATAGGTCTGATCCAGGATGAATACTTTATAAAGAATATTTTTTTTGTCAGCACTTGTCCTGTAGCTATATTTATTGTTATGGAGGGGAACGACCCAATATCTCCAGATAAGACACTTCCTCACATCACCAAACAGTTGAGTGAGTTCAAGATCTTTTAGCTTTCAGATAGTACTGTCATTAGTAAAGCTTTACTTTAATTCATGTCACTGTACTTACACATTCAAATGACAGCTCACAGAAAGGGTATTTGGGATGCATTACTTCGAAGGAAGAATTAAAGAATATATTGACTGATGGCATGAATATTAAAGTATTATTCATTTCCAAAAATACAAGTTTTTTTTTTGCAGGTACTGTGTCCATTTCTACCCCCATGTAGGAATCAGCAATTCTGCCAATTGGTCACTCATATACAAATTTTGAAGTTTCCATTTAACATATCTACTTTGGGGTGATGTTTTCAGGAAGGTGAAGAAAATTGCTCATATTGATCAATCCATCTGGCTCCTATAAATCCCAGCCCAGATGAATTGTTTAATTTCCTATTATTTGTTAGACAGATATCAGAGTTCTTTTATCTAACCTGAAGACATGGATCCATGTAGTGTTAAAATGATATGGTAGAGTAATGAGGGTAGAATTTTCATGTTGAACTCCTGATTTCCTACTGGAGCTTTAGCAGAAGATTCATGGAAACCCTGGAAAAACAGTGTGAGCAAAGGAATCAGTCAGTTTCCTACATTTATTGCTCAGCCGCTAATATGAATCATGATGAGGATATTGCATTAACATTTAAAGAAATGTCGGTTCTGTTAAACTTTCCAAAAATATAAGTATTAAAGATACCCTGGTTCAGAAAATGCATATATTGCAAATGTGCTGCTTTGCCTTTGCATTCTGTAAATTTTCATTAATGCCTGCAACTAATGATATATTAGAAGTGCATTATTGTGGCATTTGTAACTTATCCTGTTGTGATTTTTGTTGCTATTACAATATTGAAAATTAAGATGATGTAACAGTCAGATTTTTCTCCCTAAATGAAACAAAAGTGACCAAACCAAAGTCAAACTTGACATGATTTGGAAAAAAAATCCCTGTAGTATGTTTGATTTATTTATCGGTTCTTCTTAAAATTTTTATTCCTATTTTGATTTCTTTCTCCACCTTTTGTATGTCCTATTGAGCAACGTGCCATCTCTAGCCAAGGGGATAGGAGGGAACCTGCTCCCAGAACCATGCTAAAACTGCTCTTGGAGTGTTTGTCTATGTTAAAAGTGCGATGGAAATGTAAGTTGGTGTTATTGTTCTGAGCTGTCACTCTATATTGAAATTGCTTTGTAAAGTGTCACTGGGCCATATGCAGGTTTGGCTTGAGTTGGCTAAGATCTCTGATTTCTCCATCAAAGAAGTACCTAAACTCACAAGGCAACCACCATAGTCCAGGAACTTGAAATATGGGGCATCATGTAGCTGACTCCACACTGCATTTTGGTACTACCCTGACAACATTAATTGAACTGATAGTGGATGTTGTCCAAAATATAATGTTGACAACATCAGGCGGAGATGTCCATGGAGCAGACCATGATTCTCTTCTGCTCCCAAAAGTAGAATTTGATTTTTGTGGAAAAAGATAAAAATATTGAGAATGAAAAAATGGGGAATTTGGTCTAAACCTTTCTCTTACCTTAAAGCACATTGGACAACTACCAGTAAATAGAGGAAAAAGGTTTGGTACTATACCAGCTCCTTTTGCTTAACTGCTGAAACATAATCATCAAAGTAGTAATAAATCGTCCAACTGATATCCCCCACCACCATGCTGTTTTCTTCATTCTCAGGATGTGGGCATTGCAAGAAATGTAGGCATTTTTTGCCTATCCCTAGTTGTTCTGAGAAGATGGAGGTGAGACTTCTTGAGCTATTAGAGGCATTTTCATACAACTGTGTGGCTTGATAGGCCAGTTAAGCTGGTCACTATAAGTCAACTATATTGGTGATGAACTGAAATCACATATAACTGACGGATTTAGGATGACAGGTTTCCTTCCCGAAAGAACATTTGCAAACCAGCAGGGTTTTCATAGCAATCTAACACCTGCAGGGACCTTTTTTACTGATGTTAACTTTTTATTCCGAGATTTTCAGCATGAAAATTAACAAAATGGTATAGTAAAATATGAAATCTCATTCCCCAAATTATTAGCCCAGGAATCAGATTACTAGTCTAAAAACATATAGGGCCATGGAGTAGCAATCACTAACAGATTGCGTAATGGGGTAGGGAGATCAGTAGAGTAGTGGGTCATCAAGGAATGGTGAAGTATTTTCGGGGATGGAGGTTTAGTTGGGGAGTCAGGGGAGTGGGAGTAGTTGGGTCATCAAGAGGTGGTAAACAGGATGTGGAGGGGCTTGGGGGGTTAATTGGAGGGGCGGAAGGTAGTCGAGGGGTTTTTTGCCAGGGGTAGTTGGGAGAAGTGGCTGCGTAGTACGGGCTGTCCAGTGGGCGGTTTGGGGGTGTCAGTACTTTAGTTACCCAGGAGTTAAAAGTGGTTTTAATCTCCTAACTTTTCTTGGGCCAGGTTTTTCCATTCATCGGGTGGGCTAGGTGAAATAAAATCTCACAGCATTTATGACAAAAAAGTTCTTTTCAATTTTTATTAATTTCCCTGTCTTATTATTTTGTTTCTTTTTAAAGTAAAGCTTATTTCAAAGATTGGCTTCTATATATAACTCGTTTTTAATCAGAAATGTATATTTCTATTTAAAAGCAACACTTCATTGCTGAAAGAACAGTGATATTTTCAAAGCTCACTACAGACTACCATAATTTGAAAAAAATTATCATTCTGTGACCTTTAGGTTTCCTTTCTCCATATATAAATACGATGAAGTCTTTATCATTTTCTCTAGGCCCAGTCCTTTGATCACAAATATCAAAGCAGAAAATTTTCCAATGACATCTTACCTCAAGAGGTCATTTCTGTTTTCTCTGCATCACATTTGCAGATGAGTTTCACGTTTAAACCATTACAATTAGCATACTAGTGTACTTATCAAAATTGTAGGGCAACGTTTGATTTCTATTGATGTATTTTACAAGCATTGTACTGGCAAGAAAATGAATTTCGGACTAGGAATTAATAAGAAAATATTCTTTTTAGTGCTGTTTGCAATGTATCAATGGTAGTAAGTTCACTAAATATAGCAATATATTTAAATTATGTTTTAGTACTGCAATTTTTTTATATATCCAAGAATTCTAAAAGTACCAACATTCTCAGGGAAGTGAGAGCATAATGGCTCTTCTATTTAATTAATGATCAACTAGTTATGTTGGGTGTTTGATGTTTTTGTCCGGTTTATTACTTTTCTGTGCGTTAGCTTCTCTTTCCTCTCCAGCTGTTGGTGATATGCTTTTCAAAATTGCTTTCTTCCTCTATTTTGCTTTCATACCATGTACTACCAAAGCTTGCTCTGAGTCTTGGAATGCATTTCTTTCAACAGCGCGAATGCTCCTGTCAGCACTTGTGAAGTTCCTAGCCTTATCACCAAACGATAAGGTGTAATATAAACTGAGGTGAAGACTGTTACAACAGAAAGCAAACAGGACGCACACTGTGGCAGAACTATGTTAATTCTTCAAAAATATAAAATGATTGTATATGAAGGCAATGTGAAATTCTATGATTTGTATTTCTCCCCATCCAAAATAAGACTGTTTCCAGGTTACATACCCTGGGCAGGATTTTTAGGTTGGCGGGCAGGTGCGATTGGTGGGCCCAGGAGCGACCAGGGACCAGACTGCTGACCGCGATCGACCCCCGACCGCGATTTCATGCTGGCTGGCCAATTAACGGTTAGCCAGCATGAAGCACGTGCTGAAATGCTCAGTGCTGCCGGGGTGGGGGCGGGAGAAGGGCAGGCGCTGACGTAAGTGCGGGCAAGCGCTGAATAAAAGCTCCCTGAAGGCAGAGAGCTGCCTCAGGGAGCTGAAGACTTTAAAACCAATAAATAAAGTTTTTAAAATCAGGAAAAAAATGACCACACGTCACAATCAGTCACCTGAACATATACATGATATAAATTCTGTCCATACATTTTTGATTTTTACAAATTTAATAACGGAAACCTCATCCCGCCCATGGATGAGATTTCATGAAAAATGCAAAGCCTGACTGGCTGATTTGCCCATCCACCAACCAGAAGGTGAGATGGATCATGAAAAATCAGAGACAATTACAACTTTATTTGCACTAATTAGCCTCTTAATTGTTGGCGGGCGCGCTTCCAACTTTTATATGCACCCGCCAACCGAAATATTGCACGATTTCACGTCTGATCAGGTTGGGCGCGCGCCAGCACACAGGCCTAAAAATTCTGCCCAAGTGCCTTTAAACCCACAGTGAAAGAAACTAACTGCTTCATAACACTAAATGAATTTGAGAGTTAGACTTGTTTTCCAGGTTTCTGGTAAATAACTCTAGGATTGTCTGTTGCCGTGAAGCTTACAAATTTACTTTTATTTCATTTTGGTACAAATATATAAACAGCCCAAAAATAGACAACTATGTATTTGGTTTATTAACAAAGAAGTACTAACATGTGTGAAATCAGGGAGTATACAGTGCAAATATTAATAATAAATCCTTTAAATTCCAAATTATATCTGTGAAGAATACTCTTATTCCATCTTTGTGGTGTGCACTAAAAAAATGTCAAAGGAAAGCTGAAAAAAAATAAGCAATAAAAGTGACAAAAAGGCTGTATATGATGGGCAATAAATGGTGGTTACTTCAAATTGCAGCTCATATTTTCAAATAACCATCTAAACTACCCTGGCACCTGTAGGCCATACATTAATAATCAGATCCTTAGTCCAAGAGGCCAATTCGATTGCAGACTCATGAGCAATATAGATTTATTTTGAGCACAAGCACAAAACGGGCAATAGCGAATCAGCAGGCTGATTTGCACTCCGGCTCGGCTGATTTTCTTATCCATTGTTAAAACCTTAGAATCATTCAATACTCAAGAGATTAGGGTACACACAGGTTGTCTGATGGGCATATGTGATTTGTAATTCTGTGGCTGACTGCCTTGTCCATTGGATTCCAAAATGCTGTTGAAAACAGGACAGTTGAAGTGCCAAAGCAACAGTAAAAGGCAGCAGAATACTTTGGGCTTGGCTAGGCATACGGTTCAAAGACCAGTATCCCATGGATTTATTTTGAAGTATATTTATAACTGGCACCTATATTTCTGGAGGGGGGGGGGGCAGGGCAAAAAAATCTGTTTTAAATGCTGTGAATGAAATGGACCAGCTAAAATAATCTCAACGAGTTCTGCAGCAACTACTACTCATACTACCAGCTGTATCCATATGCCTTGGATGTAGAAAATGTTATAAACTGCTTGATAAGTGGTGCAGTAATTTTAAAAATGGGTGAAGAGCAAAGAAAGAGATACCTACGTAATCATGCTATGTAATCTATTAGATGAGAAGTGAGTTTCTCACTAAGTTATCTTCACCACTTTCTTCCCGCAATCTTACAATGAATGACTTCCTAGCTTCAGTGATTTCAGCCTTCATAACAACTCATCCTGCTTTCACTCCCTGGTTTCACTGACCTCAACCCTTCCTTAAACCTTTCCTTCCATATTAATTCTGTTACACATATTCACAGCCAATTCCTTGACCAAGCTATCTCACATGGCCCCTCTAATTCCACCATGTCAACCACAGATAAGGCCACCTTTGATAATGTCCTTGTATCATTCCCCACTCACGTAAGAACATAAGAAATAAGCACAGCAGTAGGCCCTTTGAGCCTGCTACAATGATTGATTTTCCACTTCAAGTCCCCTTTCCTACAACATCCCCTTATCTTTTAATTCTTATAGTATCCAACTAAACTATCAATCTCTGTCGTTAGCTTACTCAATGACTGAGCATACACACCATTTGGGGTATTCACAACCCATTGAATGAAAAAATTTCTCCTCTTTCTCTCTTAAATGGCTGATCTCATGTTCTGAGATTGTGATCCGTGGTTCTAGAGTTCCCAGGCAGTGGAAACATCTTCCCAGTATCTAGCCTAACATGCCCTTAAGAATTTTGTATGTTTCAGTGGCATCACCTCTTGTTCTTCTAAGTTCTTAGGAAAATAGGCCTGGTCTACTCCATGCTTCTTCCTAGGACAATCCTCACATCCCAGGAATTAGTCTAATAATCTTTGTTGTGCTCCCTGCAAAGCAAGTAAATTATTTCTCAAGTAAGGAGATCAAAGCTGTAATCAGTACTCCAAGCGTGGTAATACCACAGCCCTACACAAATGCAATAACTCATCTTCAATCTTAGACTCCAATTCCTTTGTAATAATGGCTAACTTGGACCAGCTTTCCTAATTGTTTACCATCCCGTATTTGCATGTTTTTTTTTTGTGAATCCTGTACAAGGGCACCCAGATCCACACCAATATTTCCCTGTCTTTTACAATTTCAAAAATATTTTTTTCTATTTTCTACCAGTGTGGATGACACCACACTTCCCCACATTATATGCAATCAGTCATGATTTTGCTCAATCCCTTAACCTATCTATATCCCTTTGCATCCTCCCCACAGTTTACCTTCCCACCTAACTTTGCATCATCTGCAAATTTGGATGTATTGCACTTGGTCTCCTCATCTACGTCATTGATATTGATTAAAAGTAGCTGAGGCCCAAGCCTCAAGCCTGATCCTTGTGGTACCACACTAAATACTGCCTGCCAACCCAAAAATGGCCCATTTATTTCTAACCCCTGTCCATTAACCAATTCTTTGGTTACAAAAGAGGTAACTGCAGAATTAATGGATACAAAATAGATCACAAGGAATTTTTCTAGATCAATACATCAAGATGTTGAGGAATCAGCTAGGGAACAGAATACTTTGGGTTTGGTATTGTGCAATCAGAGAGGGTTAATAACCCTGTAGTAAAGGGTCCTTGAGAGAAGAGTGACCATAATATGAGAGAATTTTATATTGGGCAGAAGTTTTGGGTTGTTGGGCAGGCATGGTGGGCGGGCATGGTGGGCAGGCCCGGGGGCGGCTGAGAAACAGGCCACTGCCTGCGATTGGCCCCTGACCATGATTTCACGATGGCTGGCCAATTAACAGCCAGCCAGTGTGAAACGTGAGCTGAGAATCTCAGCACTGCTGGGGTGGGAACAAGAAGAGGTTAAATGCTGACATTAGTGTGGGTGCGAGGGAGCCTACGAATTTTAAAATCAAAAATAAAGATTTGGAAATTCTGAAAATGTCCCCACATAGGACTCACTCACATGAACATATAGAAAATAAAAATTACGTCAAAATATTTTTTAAAATTAATGTCGGAAACCTCATCCCACTCGTGGACAAAGTCACCTCAAAAATCCAAAGGCCGCTTGGCCAACTTGGCTGCCTACCAACCATAATGTTCAATGGGCAGTGAAAAATCTCTCTTAATTAATTACCTTAATAGGCTTCTTAATTGTTGGCGAGTGCACTGCCGATTCTCGCTCACACCTGCCGACCAAAATATCACTTGAGTGCCCGATGATGTCAGGATGCTCACCCAATGTCAACGCGGGCTATTTTATACCTCATTGGGTTGGTTGTGTGCCTGCCTGCGGGACATAAAATTCTGCCCCTTGAGTTTGAAAGTGTTTTAGTTTAAGTTTTAAATTTGGGTCTTAAATCTAATCAAAGCAAATAATGCAGGAATGAGGAGTGAGTTGGTTAAGGTAGATTAAGAAGCTACATGAAAAGATACGATGGTAGGTAAGCAATGGTTAGCATTTGAAGATGTAATACATAATTTGCAGAAAATATTTATTCCATTAAGGCACAAAAAACTCCTCCAAAAAAGTGGCCCAACTGTGGAAGCAGGAAGTTAAAGAAAGCACTAGATCAAAGGAAGATACTGATTTAACATCATAGTGTTGCCAAAAAGAATAGCAAGCCGGAGGATCGGGAGGATTTTAGAATTCAGCAAAGGAGGACCAAGAAATTGATGAGGAAAGAGAGTAAACTAGCAAGAAACATAGGCCAGGATTTTCCCCTTGGCAATTTGGGGGCGGGGCCAGCGAAATCAGCTGTCTGCCCGCCAACCTTTCAATGGCCAATTGAGGCCACTACAGGTTAATTAAGATAATTAAAGACCTGCCCGTCCAACCTTAAGGCTGGCGGGCAGGCCAGGAGCCCCAGCATGCTCCAGGTTATTCATGAAACTTCATCCACTGGCAGGATGACGTTTCATGTCAGTTTTTTAAAAAATCAATAAACTTTATGTGTTTCTTATTAACATGTCCCATCTCATGTGACATTGTCACATGAGGGGGACATGTTAATAATTTTAATATTTCTCTATTTTTTGACTTCTCTTACCTGTCAGTAAACTCCCTGAGACAGCACTTTGCCTCAGGGAGCAGTGCACTCTTTCATGCGCATGTGCGAAAGAGCGCACTTTGACTGATGGGGAACCCTTCCCCCACCCGCACAGAAGCGCTTCCTGTCGGGCAGGCTGTTGGGCGGGCCTTAATTAGCCCGCCCACTCCAAATGGCGGTGGGCCCCTTTTTGGTGGCGGGGGTCAGCTCTCCGCCTGCCGCCGAGCCAGTGGTGCCTGCCCGCCATCTGAGGGCAAAATTCTGCCCATAAAGACAAATTGTAAACTTTTCTATACATATGTAAATAAGAAGAACTTCATAAAAGTAAATGTGAACCCATTAGAGGCAGAGGCAAATTAAATTATAATGGTAAATATGGAAATGGTAGAGGTATTAAACAAATAATTTGGCCGGGATTTTCTGGCCCCGACACCGGCGGGCATCGTTGCAGGTGGGATGGGAAAATCTGGAGAGCTGTATTGGGCCTCTAAATTTTCCTGTCCGGCTGATTGCCTATCACAAGTAAACTTTGGCTGAATTTTTCAGCCCTCAAGCTGATGGGATCTCCCAATCCCGCTGATGTAAACAGAGATTTCAATGGCTGGCCAGCCCTGTCACAGGGGAAGCCATTGAGGGCGTGCTAGAAAATTCCAGCCAAAGATTCATAATTTGAATCCTTAATGACTTACATTGATTCTAGGCCATTGAAGCCTCATGATTAGCGTTCTCACCTTAGTTAACTTAGTATTTAAATTGCTTCTTGATCTTGCCCCTCTTTATCCAGTATCCAATCCTCCATGAAAGCACTGTTCATCTGACTCAGAACTGTTGTACATTCCCACGAAGGATGGTTGCACGTTCAATCACTCATGTCCAATAGTACAGAATTCCCTCATAATTCATTCCACATCTGTCAGTAAAGCCAACCTCACTGCCAAAACTTTTGGTCATTCCTTTTAACATTTCCTTTATTGGCTCAGTATTCAAATTTCCTTATGAAGCATCTTTGCCACGTTAAAGAAACGTTTATAGCATTTATATAGCATCTTTCATTTGTTCAGGACAGCCCAAATTGCTTCACAGCCTATGAATTACTTTTGAAATGTATTCACTGTTGTTTTATACACAAAGCCACTGACTAATTTGCATCCAGTGAAGTTACACAAAGAGCAATGATCAGCTAATCTATTGTAATGTTTTTTCATTGAGGGATGCATACGGTCCATGCCCTAGTTTGAGATTCAAGATCCTGTTTAAAGGCATGATACAGTTCAATGACCACCTTCTTGGTGAACCTGAGTTACCTCAGTCATTGCTCCTGAGTGAGATAAAGGTATAAGAGGAGCTCTTAGGAAACCTGCGGTGTGTAGGGCTGTCTTGGGCGAGCCCTCCCCCTCCTCACTCTTTGCAGTCATTCCCCTCTCTGCAGTCTCTGCTCCATTTCTTGGTCATGTTGCAGGTCGAGGCAGTGCAGCTGCAGCATCAATATCTCTTCCAGTCTTGGGTGACCAAATCTTCTGCCCTCCCTGTAATGCATGCACAACCTCATCAAATGACTTTCAAAGATAAACCACAAACTGCTCCATAGCAGAAGTAAGTCAAATGCAGTTTATTTGCAAGTTGGATGGCTGGCCTTTTAAATAATATTCATGGGTGATGGTGGGGGGGATAGCAGCAGGTGAATGCATGTTCAGTGGTGACTGATTAGCAAACATATTCACTGAACCTGTTTGAAAGACGTGTGCCAAATCAGCTAGAGTGACTGTTTAACATCATGATCCAAACACCGTCGACACTATCAGCCCATGCATAGCATGCCCACATTAGTACCCTTCCCAACATGGGACACTGCACAAGCTGTACGGGAGCGGCTCGCAGTGTGGCCCACGCCAATTTATACCGCCAGCACTTCCATAACACTGGCACCAATAGTGTTACAGAGATCAATTTCACAGTCACTATGTTTCATTTTATTTATCAAAAGTGCTAATCATAACCACATAAAGGTACGGTATGAAATTTAAGTTAAATACTTGATGGGGTTTACTGTTTTACTAAAAAAAAGAATTGACCTGAGCAAGTTAGAACCTAGTATTACTTATTTATCCTTCATGTGTCACATAGCCCAGTGTCACTTGGAGGTTTCTTATTCAATGAGCCATTGAATCAATGATAAATTCTCTGCATAAAATGTGCAACGATAGTTTACTCAGAAAATGAGTTGGAAGCGGTATTGGTCAGGGTCACTTTAGAATGGGATTGGTAATATTCAGATTGCCTTTGGAATGTACCTGCATTCTAGAAGGAGAATTGCAATAAGAAATGGCCTCAGGAGTGGGACATGATTTTTGAAGAATGTAGAATGACAATCTGCTAATGGACAGTGTTCTTCAAGGACAATCATTTGGCAATGGGCACAGATAATTAGCCACTTTTTCTACAGATAAGAGGTACCACTTTTTATTGAATTCACAGTACTTTAATGCAATCTATATTAAAAAGAATAGTTAGACACCTATTAAGTAACAGTATTTTGCATGTCTCCTGAAAATGTAGAGGCTCAGAATATTGTTACCAGTGACTAATCATGTTGTAAAGGAATATAAATTAATCAATTAGCCTGAGTGGCTGTATATGTCAATGTTTCATTCTCTTGCCATACTGAACCCACTTTCATTATGTGCCATGAGCCAGTACTTTGAACAATTCAGAAAAGCAGCCTATTAGCAAACTGCCTGCTGAATAATGGTATCAACTTCCCTGGAAGTGTTTCATATTCCAGGGGAAAATGTGGTTCCAGGAACACAACAACTTGTCAAACTACCCATGACAGGTCAGGTCAGTTCACCTCAAAGGCACTTTGACTATAAACTGTTCTTATTCTAATCCCAGATGCTGTTGATGTAAAAATATCAGTTAACCTCACTGAAATTTAAGGAAAGAAGGAGGCCTCTTCAGCCTATTGTGCCCTGAAACCCTAATAATGGGGTTATATTCTGCAGTGCAATTTTGTTGCTCTTTCCCTGTACCCTATTCTGCCAGGACCATTTGGCGCAAGGCCTAATTAGTCTTTGTTTAAAGATAGACAAAGAATGGAACTCCAGAGGTGAGGTAAGAGTGTTTGCCCTTGATATCAAGGTAGCATTTGGCTGCAGTGTGACATTAAGGAGACCTAGTAAAATTGAAGTCAATGGGAATCAGTGAGAAAGCTCTGCATTAGCTGAGTCATACCTAGCACACAGGAAGATGATGGTGGTTGTTGGAGTTTAATAACCTCTGTCCTAGGACATCACTGCAGGAATTCTTCAGGGCAGTGGCCTCGGCTCAAACATCTTCAGCTGCTTCATCGATGACTTTCCTTCCATCATAAGGTCCAAATGGGGATGTTCACTGATGAATGAAGTGTTCAGTTTCGTTTGCAACTCCTTATATGCAGAAACGGCCTATACCTGCATGAAGTCAGACCTGGACAGCATTCAGGCTTGAGTTGGTCAGTAACAAGGAACATTAGTGCCACATAAGGGCCAGGCAATGACCATTTCCAACAATAGAGAGTGTGATGGAATACTGTCCATTTGCCTGGATGAGTGCAGCTCCAACAACAGCCAAGAAGCTCGACACCATCCAAGACAAAGCACCCCGCTTAATCAACACGCTATACACTACACATTCACTTTTAGTACTGGCAAACCTTGGCTGCCATGTATACCATCTACAAAATGTACTGCAGCAACTCGCCAAGGCGTCTTTGACAGCACCTCTCAAACATGTCACAATCTCTGCCACCTAGAAGGATAGGGACAGCAAAGGCATGGGAACACCACCACTGTCAATTTCCCCTCCATGATCGTGTTCAGAGGAGGAATTTGATGGAATGGTGAACACTGAAAGGCTGATGGGTATGCACGTTAAATGTTTGGTGTATTTCCAGGCCAGCCAGAAAGCTTGCTGTCACTCTCAAGGACTATCGGCAAGTGTGGTTTCAACTAGGTTCAGTGCTTTGTGCAAAGCTTAGAGCATATCCTTTCCAGTGTGGACATGGTGCCCAGCTCTACGAAAGCAGTTGTAGACTGGGCCATGATGCAGCACAAGCAGAAGTCACTCAACATCCAGTGCTGCAGTGGAAAATGGAAGCTCAGACTGAGGTCATGAAATCTCAGCTTTTTTTGCTGTGCAAGCTCAGACCAATGCTGTGAAGTTCTTGTTAGAAATAGTAATATTCGGTAAGAAGCATTGGGATCAGAATGGCACATACTGTCAAAACATGTAGCAGAATATTACAGTGGGGGCAGAAGGCTCATTCCCAACCACCACACCCCCCAACTACCCCTCACCCCTGGAAGCAAAGTTGGCGTGGAGCCAACCCTGTCCAGCGCTGCCCACCCTGCACTCATAACGCACTGCGGGCAGGCTAAATAGGAGAAGAAGTCCCACCCTCGGGAGCTGACAGCCAATCTAATTGGCCAGCAGCTCCTTCAGTCCCGGCAGTGCCAGGAGCGCATTAGTGTGTGCTGCCGGGACTGCAAGAAGGAAGAAGCAGAAGGCCCAATGGATCCCAGAGGCAGTTAAGTCCAGGGTCTTTGGAAGGAAGGGGTTGGGTAGGTTATGGAGTGGGCAGGGGTGTGGGGACAGTGTGTTTAATGCAGCAGGTGGTTAAGAAGAAAATGGCGGGGAGGGTTCTATCTTAGGGAGGCTGCCTCCCTATTCGCAAACAGCAGGCCCCAAAGACAGTATCTGTCCCACCTCCCTTCCCGTCCTTTGAAATTTTTTTTAAAACCAGGCTACCCACTCCCGCCCTACTGCCCATGTCAACCATTTTATCATGTGGGCAGCATATTATAGGCTTCAATTGGCTTGGTAACAAGCTTAATTGATCCTTGATTATTTATTTATAAGGAGGGCAGGCTGCCAATTTTGGCACCCATCCACATCCTGTATAATGGGGGTGAGCCTGGGGTGGGTGGGAAGGTGCAGGGATGGGCATTTGCCCTAATCTACGTGCTCCCCCCCTCTGAAAATATGCCTGAAAATCCAGCCCATGGATTCCTTTATTTCCTTCTAGACTCCCTCTGCTGGTATATGGTAGTCTTAAGTGGAGAAAATTCACAATACATTTTTTCCCCTTGTAGGAGTGTCTAGGGCATAATCTCAGAGTAAGGGGGTGCCCATTTTTAATCAGTAAGGGAATCAAGGGTTATGGGGAAAAGGCAGGAAAGTGGAGTTGAGGATTATCAGATCAGCCATGATCTCATTGAATGGTGGAGCTGACTCGATGGGCTGAATGGCCTACTTCTGCTCCTATGTCTAATGGTCTCATGGTCTTATTTCAATACAATACAACATCCATTAAGGTTGCAGATATGAGTTCTCCAAGTGTCCTACAGGGTCTCTGAGAAGTCATGCAATCTGTCCTCTAAAAAACATTGATAGGATTGCTGGGCAAGTGGGAGTAACAACATGGGGCATAAAACCACTGGATTTACTCATGATGATAGCACTCACCTTCCCACCATTGGTACTCTGCCAGTGTCTTTGCAGTTGTCTATCAACCATCTAGCCAAGATTGTTGCTGCCCATGCCAGGGTGATGCAATCTGCAGCCTGGCCTTCTAAGCCAGATCTGCTCAAAGGCATGCTGTATGGCCATCTGCAGTCTTCACCACTGAAAGCCTTCCTCTAGCCATGATGCAGCTATTGAGGTAACAATGCATGGGGACACTAGGGCGGTTTTGTTTCGGGGACCCTACATTTTAGTAGACATTGATACTAAATATTACCTAATAAACCCAGTATTGGATCCACATTCATATGATTGTGGAAAGACCTGCTTGCATTAGGCAATATAGATATAGTTCACAAATCATCTCAGTCCCAGTACAGCACAGTCTCAGGGTGGTGCTTAGACCCAATCATCTTCAGCTGCTTCATCAATGACCTTACCTCCATCATAAGGTCAGAAGTGGGGATGTTTGCTGATGATTGCACAATGTTCAGTACCATTTGTGCCTCCTCAGATACTGAAGCAGTCCATTGTCAATCACACCACACACGTATCAGGCAATGACCATCTCCATTAAGGAAGAGTCTAGCCATTGCCCCTTGACATTCAATGGCATTACCATCACTGAGTCCCGCACTATCAATAATCCGGGCTTACCATTGACCAGAGACTGTACTGGACCAGCCATATAAATACTGTAGCTACAAGAGCAGGTCAGAGGCTGGGAATTCTATGTAGAGTTACTCACCTCCTGACTCCCCAAAGTCGGTCCACCATCTACAAGGCACAGGTCAGGAGTGTGATGGAATACTGTCTACTTGCCCGATGAGTGCAGCTCCCACAACACTCAAGAAGCTCAACACCATTAATGCAATAATTAATTGCCTCAATTAGCGACGGGGTGGAAACGCTGTCCACAAGCCATTGGGCCTGGGATTTAATCAGCATAGAGGGAGGAGGGTGGCGGGGTCCTCACTCGGCATCTTCCTACCTAATTAAATGCCCCCGCATTCAAATTCGCCTCCGGGGACAGCATTAAATTCCACCCATTGTTCTGTACACAATGGGCCACTATGTCCGAGCTCCCCAGTGTCGTATTGGGGAGGGGTAGCCCAAGGATGCACAAGGCAATCCCCATCGGGAGTTCACATGTAAGGGTTTGCATAGCAATTGCACAGAAGTGCAAACATCCCCTTGGCAATTGACCTCACTGGGAACCATTCAAAAATGTGATTTAAGTCACAAACGTCAGATGGTTCCGACTGTGTTACATCAATAGTTACCCAGAAAAAGTTAGAAGAATTAACCTCTTCTAATATTTGGGTAACGATTGTACAGACCCAGGCCGACCCCCACACGATACATCCCTACCCCTTCCAACACCCAGAGGTCTTGCCCCCGACCCCCAAGGGGTGCCCCCGACTATCCCCCATGGGATTCCCCACAACCCCCATGGGGACTCTTCCCCCCACACTCTACCAGGCTCAAATCTCACCAACCATTCCCCACCCCCACACCCCCAGGCCCAACCGGACCTGACCCAGTGCTCAACACCCTCCCCTCCAACACCCTCAGGCCTGACCCGACCTGACACGAGGCCCAGACCTCCACCCCGCCGAGGCCTGACACTCACCCCACCTGAGGCCCAACCCTCCCCCCATCAAGGCCCAACACCCTCCACCAACCACCACCCCCATGTCTGGCCCGACCCAACCCAACACCCTCCCCCCAGCCCCTTGGTCCCACCCAATGACACTGAGCTATGGCCCAACTCCACCTGAGGCCCCACCTTCCCCCCTGAGGCCCAGCACCTCTTCCACCGCCCCCTGGCCTGACCCAACCCAATCCAAGGCCAGACGCCCACACCTGAGGCCCGATCCACCCCCAAGGCCCGACCACTCAACCCCCCACAAGGCCCGACCCAACCTAAGGCTCAACCTGACTGAGGCCCAACCCCCCCTGACCTCCGATCCCCCTGACCTCCAAACCCCAGGCCTCAGTCTACCCTCTCCGACCCCCGTGACCTCCCCCCGCTAACCATAACCTGACCTCCGACGCCCTCAATCTCCAATTTCCCCCTGACCTCTGAGATGCCACCATTAGGCCAAATTGCCCCTGCCAGAGGACCTGCCCTCCACCCCCATTCAAACCCGAACTGACCTGACCCAGCCTGAGGCCTAATTCCCCCCAACCTCCGATCCACCATGACATCCAGCCACCCCCCCCAACGTCTGACCATGCCCTCCATGCCCCCCGACGTTCCCACCCCCAACCTCCACCCTTAACTTGACCTCTGATCCCACCTGACCTCCGATATCACCCTCCACTAACAATTGATTCCCCTCCCACCGCCCCAATCCCAAATCTGATCCACTTACCTTAAACATTTACACTTTCCCTGGCCTGTTAAGGACTTTTAGATTTCAATGGACCTTTAAACTTATCTGACTTCGACTAACTGCACTTTGACACTAGGCCCCAGGGACATGCGGCACTGCTTGGATCTCGACCAGCCTGAGTCGGAATATTGGGCAGGATAGGCTGGGAAAAAATTCAGGTAAGCAGTTGGCCACGGAGTTGTAATCCAAAGCTGATTGCCACTCTGGGGAAGCTTAGGCCCAATATTATATACCCCATCAAAGTGCACAATGTACTGCAATGTACAGTAATTCTATTAATTACTGGTAGGGCACAATAGCATCTATTCGCATTTTTACAATAGAATTTAGATATATCAGCGCAAGTTCTTATAATGAGCTTTCAGGTAACAGTTTGCAGCAATTTAGACCCCAGCATCATAGCCCCCTCATCAGTTGCTTAACAGACACCGACCTTCGTTTGGTGGGAGTGCCCATGCAGAAAAGTTTGTGATGTGCTTGAAGCTCCATATTTCAGAGTCCAAGTGCAACACTGTGTAACAAGCTCACTAAAGTACTGAATACAAGTGCTCCTGTGAGCGGTGTTTGGAAAGATACGATTGCTACATGCTACAATTTCTCAGTAGGGTGTTAAACAACAGCACAATGTCAATAGAATCCTCTCTTTTTTGGCCCAAAAGTATCTGGAGCTTGCCAGGTTAGCTGAGCAAGTTCTTCTGAAGTAAGAAGTGGAGAGGTGGGGAGAAGAATGGCAATTCTTTGCAGCTTAGAGCTACCCTCCAATGGTCAGTTGTGTCAGCAGCGCCTGATCTAAGGTGGCTCAAGAAACCAATGCTCTCCTAGTTGCATATGAAACCTAAGGTTACATGAAAATGAAGCTTTTTTCAAGAGGGTGCTTCTTACATATTTCTTTCAATATGGCCTTAAAAAACATTTTAACAGCATTGGGGTTTAAGTTTTGGGCAGCATCAAACACAGACCGAATTTTTGGACAGTTGTTGACCTGAAGAACTTTGACGATTTTCTTGCATTGCAGCATATATTTACCATTGAATTGCTAACATGGCAAATTCCATTTCAATCATTTACCTTTCCAGCAGTAAGATAGGACATCTGAATAGCCATGATTAGCATCAAAACAGGAAATTGTCATCGGAAAGATTTCAAAAGTGGCATTTGTCAAAAAAGTGCAGGCTTTGGATGGAGAATTATTTGAAATGCATAAAATAGAAATAGAAATAGATTGCTAGTTAGGAAATAAGTTTAGTGAGAAAGCATGAGAAACTGGGATATAAGATATGCATGGCTAAGAAAATGGTGAAGCAGACATCTTAAAGCTGATGACATAGTCATGTCCCTGAATTGTTAGACAGATTCTCAGTGTTACACACTCACAGAAGATGGACCTGGATTATATTCTTACACTTTCATAAAGCATTTGAAAGGCTACACCTTAGAATTTAGTAACCATGGTAAAATTTCATGCAATTGAGAGAAGGAATGTAGTGACAACTGTTCATGCATTTCACATTTGCACAAGTATAATCACATTTTATCAGTATACTGTGTATGCTGGTTATAAACTTGCCCTGTGGCCCATTTCATGTGTCACGTTATAACCAGCAAGTGCAAGAGGACCTTTTAGGTCTGTTAAATTTAAGAATTCCTTCTGGACAATTTTCTGCCAATAACAGCAGAGTTGACATGAATTTATAAAAACACATCATGCCAATTAAATGAAATTGTTCAAGGAAATTGTTGGGCAGTTAGACAAAGGTTGGATATTATTGGCCATAATTTCCAAGCTCTGCAGCATTGTATGGGGCGGATGGAGGTTGGGAGGGGCCGGGGGTGTAACACAAAGATGCGCTGGGGAATCCCCTTCAGAAGTTCACAGATACAGTTTGCATGGAAATTGCCCAGAAGTGCAAACGTCCTGCTGGGCAATTGCCCTGCACTGAGAACCATCCGAAAATGCGATTTAAATCATAAACTTCAGATGACTGGGTTACACAAATAATTACACGCAAAAAGTTAAAGGGGTTAAAACAACTTCGAACTTCTGGGTAACTGTTGTACAGACCCAGACCGAGCCCCCCAAGGGACTCCCTCTGACACCTGACTAAACCCCTCAATGGGACTTCCCTACCAATCCGACACCCAGCAGTATACCCCCCTCCCCCAACTACAGTCCCACGGAACTCCCACATCCCCAACAATTCCCCAGATGTCTCCCCGCTACAGGATTTTCCCTATAGGGACTCTTCCAGTCCCCTCTGCCAGCCCCTACTCTCACCTACGGCCTTACAAACACAAGGCCTAACCGCACCCCCTGAGGACCTAACCCCTAGCCCCCCACCCACTCCCCCACCCCAGGCACGACCTGACCCGAAGCCCAACCTCCCCTGCCCCCGCAAGGCCTGACACCCTTCCCCGCCATCCCACCCCAAGCCTGACCCGACCTGGCCCGAACCCCGGCCCCACCCTGAGGCCTGATGCCTTCACCCCCAACCCCCACTTTAGGCCCTGCCTGACCCTACCTGAGGTCCGACAGCCCCACTAGGCCCAAGATACCCCCCACCTGCCCTCCCCGAAGCCCGACATGCTCCCTCCCACCCACCCCAGGACTGAGCCAATTTAACCCGAGGTCAGCCCCTGATGCCTCCGAGGTCCAAGTTGACCCGACCTGAGGCCTGAACCGACTCAATCCAAGGCCTGACACTCCGATCTCCGACGTCTGCAACCTCCGACCCACCCCCTATGACCTCAACACATCCCTGACCTCCCTTTTCTGAACCCTCAACCCCGACCCCTAATCTCCGATCCCCCTCCACCAACCTCTGATCTCCCCTCACCCCCCACCTGCTCGATCCTATCCCCTTACCTTAGACACTTAGGTCAGGATTTTCTCTGCCCGACTGTGACGTGTTTTCGGCGGCAAGGTCCAAGAGTCCTAAGAGAAGGCCCGAGGCACAGTTCCCAGTGTTGTGAAGCGATTGTCCCCTCCCCCCATCAATGGCGGGCCACGTTTTCTGTCGCTGAATGTTGGGAACTTAATTCGAATGCATTTGCATTTCCTTATTGTGGCCAAATGCCGGAAACACCCTCCCACATCAATTTTAAATTCCACTTCTGGGTGATTTTAAAATGGTGATTTACAACTTCCTTCAAAAAGGCTGCACCTGGTGACCTGAACTTCAAGGGGAAATCAGAGGTGAGTGCACATAACTTTGCGCAGTGCTCGTGATGATCCCAATGCAAGGAAGCGGCTCTGTGGATTTGGTGGGGATCATAGTCAAGTCTCCAAGCGGCTTATTCGTGGAGGCTTGGGTGCTGGGGCAAAGGCAACAGTGCAAGGGGGGAAGGAGGAGCAAGGAACTTCAGGACAAGGGCAACAATGCAAGGGGGGAAGAGGGAGAATGGAACCTAAGTGTAAGGTCCACAGTGCTGGGGAGCAGGGAACCTCGGGATAAGGGCGACAGTGTTGGGGAGAAGTGAAGCTCATGGTAAGGCCTACAGTGCAAGTGGCAAGGGAGCGGTGTGGTCTTGGCAACACAAACACATGCCAGAGGGGGTGAGGGAGGAAAGTAAACGGCCGGGCAAATGCCAAAACATGTCAAAGATTAGCACCCTTCCACGGCTGAGAGCGTTCAGCTTGAGCTCAATTGACATGCTTGGAGTCAGGCCAGTTAAGCAATTGTGTCCTCTCAAGCAGCACTAATTCCTCACAGTGCCAATGATTGCTCCTGTACTGTTAACCCCTTGCGCACACACCTCAGACTCGATTGATTGCTACGTGCTGCAGAACCATTGGGTGACTGGAAAAGCTTGAGGATCCTCTTGAGAAAGGTGATCATTAAACACTGACAGAGGGGGACACACTGAGTCCCTTGCATCATGTTTAAGTTAATACTGAAAAGTCACCTTCATGGTCCAAGCAAACTGCAAATCCTTGGAGTGCAGGTTAGGACCATACCTGCACCTGAGATGAGAATTCAGGATGCAATCGAGTGGCCGAAGCTGTCGCTACTTGGTCATGTGGTGTGGAGCAGTGCTGGGTGGGGGCATGGTGTGCCATCATGCACACTAAACACTAGGCATCCATGGGGTGGCCAGGATTCTCCAGCATGCATTAAGGGGCCATGAGAGATGGCCGCAAGCGTTGAACTGGCCAACAGTGGTCCTTACACATGTGCTCTCTCTTTTTGATATGCAATGAGGAGACCATCAGGAACATGGAGCCTGGTGATCTCACTGTTTGCCTCATTGCTTGTAGGCAGGAGAGAAGGAGAAGAATGCGCTTGGCTCACCAAAGGGAGGAGCAGAACCCTGAAGACCAAGGGAGGGCACGGCCTCCTCTGCATGTAGAGAATGAACCCCACAGAGCTGTCGTTCACAGGCGCAACTCTAGACACAGAGTCTGCAGATAGTGCGTGTGCTACCTGCAGATGAGCGAGAACCAGTGTTGCCAATACTTGTGCATGTCAAAGGAAATGGTCATGCATATTTGCCACCTCTTGCGGCATTTGGTGTGGCCGGAACTCGGAGGGCATCTACTGCCAGTGGTAAAGTTACCGCCGTGCTCAATTTCTACAGCAGTGGCTCCTTCCAGGGCTCCACTGAGGATCTTTGCGAGATCCCACAAGCCGCAAACCATAAATGTATCCAGGAGCTCACAGATGCCCTTTTTGCCGAGGCACACAATTTTGTCAACTTTGACAGGGATCAGACAAGTCAGGGAGCAAGAGTACTGGGATTTGCTGAGATTTCCAGATTCCCATAGGTGTAGGGTGCTACCGAGTGCACTCACATGGCTTTTAAATCTCCCTGGCAACAAGCAGTCCAGTATGTGAACTGTAAAGGCTCCCACTCTCTCAATGTTCAGCTGGTCTGTGACCATAGCAAATGGATCATACAGGTGTCTGTAAGACACCCCGTAATCGTCCATGACTCATACATCTTCAGCAGGTCTCAGATCCCTGAGATCTTCCAGGGACCACATAGGATGCAAGGTTGGCTCCTCAGAGACAAGGGCTACCCACGAAGGACATGGCTGATGATGCCTGCGCAGACTTCTGGTGAGAGAAGGTACAACAAGGCTCATTTCACAAACGGGGTAAACGACTTAGGACTGAGATGAGGAGAAAATTCTTCACTCGGAGGGTGGTGAACCTATGGAATTCTCTACCACAGAAGGCTGTGGAGGCCAAGTCACTAAGTATATTTAAGAAGGAAATAGGTAGATTTCTGGACTCTAAAGGCATCAAGGGGTATGGAGAGAGCACAGGAGTATGGCGTTGAGATAGAGGATCAGCCATGATCATATTGAATGACGGAGCAGGCTCAAAGGACCGAGTGACCTACTCCTGCTCCTATTTTCTATGCTTCTATGGGATGAAGGAATGAGGTCCTGGAAGGCGAGGGTGCAGGCGATGGGGCCATTGGACAGGCCAGACGAGGCCGGTGTACATGTGAGGCCCCTACTGGCTCAAGATTCCAGGAAGATGATGACGAGACGCAGTGAGGACATTCCTGAGATCTTCACATTGCATCTGGGAATGTCTGGCACCTGTCAGACTGAGGGCAGCGCACACACGCTCCGTGAAGAGGTTCATTTCATGGAGACATTGCTGAGATACAACGGCCACAGGGACTTTAAGACAACTTGATCCTTTGGCAGACATCATCACCTGTTCCCTTCGGCACCACACCTTCACCTGTCAGGAAAGGTGATGAACTGGGAGGGGGGCGTGGGGGGCAGAGAAGCCCCAACTCTAGGGTGCTGAGAGCATCACAGAGAACATCACAGAGTCCAGTGACACTTGGACCCCGCACGCCGATGCATAAAGTGACATGCGGTAACATTGGCGAGCATCCAAACAGCACCAAGTACCATCGCGATATTTAGGTGGGCGGCCGTGCAGTAATCACCCAGTCAAGGCCCTTGAGGCAGCAATTTTCTGCTATTTTTCAGAGCCAGTGCGATCTTCAGGATGTCACACGGGTGCAACGGGCAGGCAGGAGACATTTGTATAGATCTTATCCACAGGCAGGATAAGAGGGGTGAGTGGGGTCGCGAGTGGTATCTGTCAGGGATTTAATTGTGAAAGTTACTGATACTTGCCTGTGTGAGCAGGAATACTTCAAAATTCTTCACAGCTGCTTGGGCAGGAGTAACAGCCTTCAGGTCAGGACTCTACAGTAAAGATCATTTCTGGGACCTGCAGGTTATAGGAAGCCTTTCCTTAGCCTGGGAATGGGAGTTATGCTATCACCTGGAGGTACCTCCTCTGAGGAGGAAGGGAGGGCCAGAAGGGGGAGGAGACCAGGAGTGCACATTCAGCCTCTAGGGGGAGCCACCTTTGGGAGGAGAGTCGCCGGGTCAAGGGATGCAGGGCCAACAGGAAGTCCAAGGTGGAAGAGGCCACAGAAGATGCCACTATCCCATTGCCAGGGTTTACAGGCGGTGAAGCAGCTACCTCAATATGTCTGAGGTGCAGTGCCGTAGGAGACTCTGTCTCTCAAGGCAGATAGTCACCTCCATCTGTCAGGTGATAGGCCCTAAGATCTGCGTCAACTGTGTGGGTGGGCACACTACAAAGGTCACAGCTGCCCTCAACTTCTATGCCTCCAGCTCTTTCCAGGGGTTGGCGGGTGATCTTTGCGGTGTATCCCAGTCAGCTGTCCACACTTGTGTCAAGCAGGTGACAGATGCCCTGTTCAGGCATGCATTGACTTTCATCCACTACCACAGGGACAAGGCCAGCCAGACAGAGCGATCCAGAGGCTTCACGGCCATTGCTGGCTTCCCCTGTATCCAGGGTGCAATAGACTGTACACATGTGGCCATCAAAGCGCCAGTAGGTGAGCCCGGTGCCTTCATCAACAGGAAGGGCTTCCACTCCATGAACATGCAGATAGTGTGTGATCACAGGATGCTGATTCTACAAGTCTGTGCAAGGTACCCAGGCAGCTCCCACAACGTCTACATCCTCAGACACTCCCAGGTGCCAGGGCTCTTCAGTGCTCCAGCCCAGCTGAATGGATGGCTGCTGGGTGACAAGGGCTATCCCCTCAGAAGGTGGCTCATGACGCCTCTCCGCCATCCAAGAACAGAAGCTGAGCAGCGGTACAATAGGAGCCATGCCTCCACAAGGGCTGTGGTGGAGAGAGCCATCGGTCTTCCGATGCCTGGACCACTCACGGGGCGCACTCCAGTAACCCCCATATCATGTGTCACTGTTAGTGGTTGCATGTTGCACTCTCCACAATCTTGCGCTGGAAAGGGGCAATGCAGTGCACAAAAAAGATGTAGACGCAGTTGCTCTGGCTGCACACGATGAGTCCAACAGTGAATCTGACGATGAGCACTCACAGGGAAATGCTGAGGGGGTAGACACTGACCCGGGCATACTCCAGGGGGGCAGGGACACCCGGGAGGCTTTAATCCAATGAACCTTCAGCTAGTACACCACAGATGGACCTCCAACACAATCCAGGGCTGCCGGGTCCATGCTCGATTCCTGAGTGCAAAATCTGCCTGGTTAGGAACATTAACTCTGTGCCTTGTTAATAAAGCTCAATGTTAAACAAGTCACTCATAGCATCATGGGTAACCATCTACATGCAGGAGTAAGGAGTCACCCTGAGCCATGCTTACAAATCAAAATTTAATGATTTAACAAAATGAAATTCAGAAAAAAGAAATTACAAAGATCTTGCACATCACACCATGTGGTCATGAGCTAATAGAAGAGCAACATAAAAGCACCAGTGAGAAACCCATGGCGCACTTAATGTGCCTTAAATTTATGCTTATGTGTGCTATGTCTTGGTGCACCCCCCTCACTGGCACTGGCATTTGAGACAGCCTGCCGGCACTGCTGTCCTGTTGGCCTCGATGACTTTGGCGGCCGTCCTCTGGCCTGTGGAGCATTTGCTGGCCCCGCCTGGGAGGGAGCGACCAGTTCTGCTGCTGGCATGTCTCCAGTCATCGCAGCCTCATCGGATCCCATGGTCTCTGGCAGAGGGGCGGAGGAGCTGCTGCCCTTATCCGGAGCACCTTGAGAGGAGCCCGCAGAGGTGACAGGCAGCTACTGCATCTATGTGAGGTCACTTCGGGTCTCTCTGCTCACTGTAGATGGATGGGCACCGAGCTAGGATACTTGGTGCCCACACCATCTCCCACACTGGTACTGACCAGCTGAGGTCAATGCTGCTGTGAGGGCTTGTTGGTCTGAGCGCAACCCCAGGAGTACCTGATTGTTCTCCTGGAGGAGCGTCTCCACAAGCGTCACCACTCTCTCCATGGAGGAAGCATGGCACTCAGCCATGAGGCTCATTGCATCAGTGATGCTCCACGTGGACTCTTCCAGAATGGGCACCATGACACACATTGCCTCATGTATCTCCGCCTGATCCTCCCACATACCACACTGCTGCACTTCCAGTGTTTGCTGCCTCTGGAGTCGAGGCAGATCATCAGCCACCGACCAAGCATGTGCCTGGTCCCCTGCAGTCATCCAACTGCCAGTACCATGGGCACTCTCTATCTCCGCCCGCACCTCAAGGGAGTGTGAAGTGCCCTCGCCCCTGTGCCCTGGGACACTAGCTGATGTTCTAATTGCTACCGAGGTGCTATTTTCTGCGCTGGTGCCTACCTGGCAGAGATGGTGTGACGCTGGTGTCAAAATGTTCAGGGCCCTCAGGTGTTAGTGGCAGCCCCTCTGCCTCCTCCTCCTGGCCCTGTTCTGGTGATGCTGAAAGGAAGAACAAGGACATTTGATTAGTTAAAATGGAAACAATGGCAATGTGCATCCTTGTCCCCTGCATCATCATTCACTCATCCTTCCATAATCAATGGTCAACCCATGTTGCAAACATAAACCACTGAACATTCAGCAGTGCCATGGCTGCTGAGACACACACGGTGACCTCAGTGCTCGACAAGCATACCTCCCCGTGACACCCCAGCCTCACTGCCATTGGTGCAATTGGATGCATGGCACCTCTCCAGATCCACGGCCTCCTGCTCGAATCTAGTCACGATGGCCAACTGGGCCTGGCCTTTGCCAGTCCATATCCGCTCGTTGGTGTTGTGTGCAGTCTTCTCCTGAAAAGGAGAGCGGAGCATTGATTAGTCCAGCCTGTACCTGGATTCCCATCACATTCCTGCCAACCTAGCCAGAGTGGGACATTGCAGGGCTTCAGTTTCTCATCACCCCGCAGCTGCTGCACACTCACCAAGAAGCCAGGGATGACCCCATCCCCCCTTGCCCAAATGCTGCCTCCATCACATTTGGCAGCACACGATCTAACCTTGCAAAGCAAGGAGGCACAAGCACATGGAACGTCAAGGGCAGCAGATGGATTGGTGCCCGCCACCTGGAAGCTCCCCTCCCAGCATGATAGCACCTTGACTTTGACATGGTTCCCAGCTCCAGCACTGCGCCTAGGTGCAGATTCTTGAGTTTGCCCCCGAATCTATACTCTGGGTGTCAGTGTCACATGCTGCGGCTGCAGAAACCATCTCAGCACTACCCTCTCAGGATGAACTTGGCATGGACGATATCTGCTGGCCCACCCAGTGAGGGACACATGCTGTGAAGGATTCATTGCCGTAACTGCACTCAGAGTTGTTGCAGGGCCCTTGGGGGGAAAGGCTAACGGCTGCATTAAGTTACCTCTGCCAACATGGTACTCACCCTTCCTGAGGGCAGGAGGTCGTTGAACCTCTTGCGGCACTGGACCCACGTGCGTCGCATCACATCATGGGAGTTCACACTCTCGGCCACCTCCTCCCAGGCATGTTTGGTCAGGTGGGCTGGGGGTGGAGGGGGGGTGGGGGGGTGGGGGGGTGGGCTCTGCCTCCCATCACTTGGAACAAGGACCTCCCACCGTGCTGCCACCTCCTCCAGGAGGGCAGCTAGGCACTCATTTGGAAACCAAGGGACACAGTGCTCCACTGGCCTACCCTCCGGTCTGGCCTGTTCCTCTGGCCTACCCTCCGGCATGGCCTGCTCTCCAGCAGCCCTCTGGTGAGCCCTTCTACTTGCCATTGTGAGCAGCCTTTCCAAGGCTGACATCACATCATTTAAACAGGTCGCCGGGTCGCCGTTGGACCCAATGGTGATTGCATTCCCGCTCCCGCTATCCTCCAAATCGCACATTATGCTGGGCAGGCCTTAATTGGCCCACCCGTGTAAAATGACAGCACAGACCCGATTACGGGCGCCGATCGGGTCCACACCTGCCCACGCCTGCTCCCACTCGGCCCGCCTGTCATGGGGAAAATTCACCCCTTGGGCATGAGGCTCTTGCAGCAAACACAAGCCTCATGGAGGCGCACACATCAGGAATCGAGAGAGTGACTTTGAAGCCGGATAATCACTGAGCTCAAAAGGTTACACTCTGCATAGGGGAGAGGCCCGGACTGTAACACTAGCCTTCGTTTTGTGCAGGAAGCAAGGTTTCACATCCGATTGACACAAACACTGCTCAGCATAATAAGGAGCCATAGACAAGGAGACTTTCTTGAGAGGGTATTTACAATGGTGAACATTAAGTGCAAGTGATTAACGTCTGTGCCCACGTTATACAACTACATCTTCATGACCTTTCTAACCCTGTTCTTACATCTTTGTACTCCCCCAACAACCACAGCAGAGGTGGAGGCAGCCTGCTGACTGCTACACCCTGTTTGTGCTAATCTTGGCAGATGTCCTTTGGAGGTCTGAGACTGGAGGGCCCCAGCCTGCTTTCGGGGTCCTGCTGTGTGGCAATTGCACCCTCCTCAGCCTGTGGAGCTGGAGCTGCTGGGGTCACAGGAAGAGGGGATTTGGATGGGCCAGACACTCCTGGAATCACATGGGTGGATGGCCCAGGGGTGTACACCTGCTGATCCTCCTCCCTATGGATGCCCGAGGGCTACTGGCTGACTCCTTGAGAGGAGGGGGCAGCTGGAGTGAACTTGAGATGCCCCGCCCTCCTCTCACGTTGACACTGATGGTTGCCTGCAAGTGCCTCAGTGATGGAGTGCAGCTCCTACAGCAGTGCAGCACCAATGTCCTGAACCAAGGTTTCCATGGCGGCTGCCATCCTACCAGTGTTGACCTCTGTGCATTGACATGCCGGTGCTATCACCTTAGCCTAAAGGTGGACAGATTGCTCCATCATGCCTTGCAATCTGAGGAGTGTGGTGCACATCCCTTCCCTTTGATGCTCCAGCAACTGAGATATGACCGAGTATAGGTTATATTTATTAAGTTTATAACATATATATATAAACCTTTATAGGTCATATATATACCGATATAAGCTCGTCATCTGACTCAGTCTCAGCAGATTTCTGATCTCCGGCAGTCCTCCGAATGCTGGAAACTTGGGAAGTCCCTGCCATCTCCTGCTGTGGATCAGACAGTGTGATGTGCTCACCAGGTTGTGACCCCGAAGTAACTCTAGAACAAGATCACACCGAGGTACATCTCTGCACAGGTGGAGTGTGTGGTTCAGCATTGTGATGGGTCTTCGATTTCGGTGTCTGCGGATTCCTCTTCCATGGTTTCCTCGAGGCTGGAGTCGAGGAGCTGGGTCATAGACCCCCTCAGCTGCTTCCCAGATGTGCTTGTGAAAGCAAGGAGAGATACTTAGTGCATGGCAGGGGACTGCGGAATAGGGGAACTTACTCACAACATAGCTGTCTAATGGATGTTTCACTCCTGGATCCTCACTTGGTTGAGCACCGCCGACCTCACCGTCAGCATAGAAACGGTCCAGATCGTCGCCGGACAGCTGAGTGGCTGTTTTCAAAGTCTATGAGGAACTTGATGTCGGGTATTACTCCACCAGTCTGTGATCTCTCCCTCTTGTTGTGTGCCAGCACGTTCTGCATGAATACAGATGGAGAGAGTGTAAGCAGGCCTGTCAGGCCAGATGAGAAGGAGACCTGTCGTGTGTGGGTGGTGAGTGGTGCCATGGAAGGGATGAGGACACAATTCACAGGGCAGATGAAGGTGTGTGTGAGACAGTGAAGGGTGATGTTCCATGAACTGGCAGTGGTGAGAGCCTTGTGGATGTGTGATGGGTTTGTGAGTGTGTGAGTTGAGAGTGATGAGAAGAGTGACTTACCCTGGTGGAACAGAGAAGATCATTCATCCTGGTTCAGCACTGGGTGGATGAACTCTTTTGGAGAGTGTTGGTGCTCACCACAGCTGCCACCAACTCCCATGCTGGATTTTGTAACCTCACTTGCTGGTCTTTGCCTGTTGGGGGGGGGGGTGGGGGCGTGGGGGGGACATTGCAGTGGGCCTCCACTGTGTCCAGTAGGTGCATGAGGGAGGTATCACTAAATTTGGGGCAGTATGTTTCCCCCCTTTGGCAGCCATCAGTTCCCAGCAGCTTCCTATCCCTTGGAGAGTGCTAGTTCTGTGCAGGGCCGGCCTTTAAATATGGCGCACGGTTTACCAAAGGTCTGAGGTGACAGTGGAGCGGGCGAATCAGAGGATGCCCTACCAGCGATCTGACATAAAACACGTGTCTCTCAATTTTTTAAGCAAAGTGGCGTACGATACACTGAAAAAAGCCGCCATTGCCGTCAACAGGTTAAATGGCAGTTTACCTGCCCGATATCGGACTTTGCCAGGTTCTGGGACAATTCCACCCTTAACTTTTCCCTGGCCTGTCAAGAACCTATAAATTTCAATGGACCTTTCAATTTACCTGGTTTACGGCATCTAGTGATGTAAAAACATGGGGCATGTCCTCCTTTCCTTTGACTCAGCTGCACTTCGACGCTAGGCCCTGGGAACGCACTGCACTGCCTGGATCTCACCTGGCCTGAGTCAGAAGGTCACATAAGACAGGCAGGGAAAAAAAATTCAGGTAAGAAACTGGGTATGAAGTGGAAATCTGACACTGATTGCCACTCCGAGGAAGTTCAAAAGCATTTGATAAGCATCACATAAGTGGGAATGCAATGCAGAGGGGGAGGAAGGGACTGCTTTCTTTAACCTCCAGTATTTTTTAGTGGAAGCTTGAAGCAGCAAGTATTTAAAATTTCAGTTCACTGCTTAGTGCAAGTTAGTGCGTAGAAAAAGAAAGTTGCAAAAGACTAAAAACTAGATTTAAATAATATAAATGATTTAGAATAAGTTACAGCAGAGAAGCAGGTTGTGCATCTGGACTGCAACGTGTGGGAGTCTGTGGATCGCAAGATGGTCCCTAGTGAACACAGTTGCAATAGATGTCCCTGCCTCGAACCTCTTCAATTGAGTTGGAGTGTGAGCTGGAGACACTCTGGGTGGTACCTTGTGCCCTTTTCAAAGAAATTTGAGGGTGGGGACTATTTCCCGACAATATCCCGATTCCCACACTGCCTCTCATGGCTCCCGCCTGTGAGATCTTCCTGGAGACTACCGATTAGTAGGACACCTCCAGGTCCACCAACCAATTAAGGGTGGTGGACAGGTTCCTGAGGCTGCAGACTCAATAAGATGGTGCTGCTCTGCCGGGCAGGTAGCCTGTGCCAATGATGATCTACCTCCAGGAAGATCGTCCAAAGGCAGGAAAGCATTGGCCTGCTAACATGGCAGTAATATTTCTGACTTTCCTCCCTGTCCCACCTTCAAGTTCACCCATGAAGGACCGCAAAGATTCCATCCTCTAGCATTTAAAGGCGGAGGAGCAGTTGTTGGACGGCTGAAGAGTAAAAAAAATAGAGTAGGAGTAGATTAGTATTTCCCAGATTGTCACCATACATTTTTAGGTTCCAAGGATTCAGTTGGAACTTCTTCTTTTCTTCATATACTAAATTATTTAAACATAACACAGAGCGAACAACATCAAAGCTTGTTGACAATACTAAATTAGGGGCAAAGAAAACTATGCAGAACAATGCAGGAAACAGAGGAAGATAGGGACAGAAAGGGGAATGAACAGACTCATGACAATATTGTTAAAAAACTATAAATGACATTTGGTATTCTGAAGGAAAAAAGAATAGAACATATCAATATACCTTAAATGGTAACATTGTCAATGGAATGGGGAACCAAGAAACCTTGGGCTACAATATTTCACAATGAGTTTATAGTTGGGAAGCACTAGGAAAAGAACAAATAGGATTTTGGATTTTTGAAATAGGGACATTGAAATCATAAACAAAGAAATAATGATGTACATGAACAAGACATTGGTTAGATCACAGTGTGTGCAATTTAGGCAAGATATTGGAATCATGGAAAAGGTTACTAAAGATTCAGGGATGAGGTTTTGCAGCTATTTTGGGAGAGCTATATTCATTTGAGCAGGGAAAGTTATGGTGGATCTGATAGAAATGTACAAATTAAGAAAAGGCTTGAAAGAAAATTCTGAAAGATTATTTCTACTGTTTGATGAAACCAGTGACAAGGGGCATCAATTTAGTGTTAGTGCTAAAAGCACAAAGAGAGAGATTGAAAGAAATTTTATTCATGCGTAAGGCTATTAAAATATAGAATATATTGTCACTAATATCAATTGAATCAAATTCAATCTTAGCACTTAAAAGAGAGCTAGATAAACACTCGAAGAAGAGAAATGTTAGAGTATGGAGAGAAAGCAGAATATGGAATGAGGATTTATCTCTGATTTGGAGCTGACATAGATACAGGCATGATGAGATAAAATAGGCTCCTTAATTTAAATTTTTATTATCCTTTTATTCTCTGCCCATTACATACAATAAAGGTTTTAACTTTTGAGTGTGAAGCATAAACCACAGCACAATCTACTTTGACAAAAAAAAACAATTGAAATTATAATTAATAAAAACTAGAATTGTGTTTAAACTAGTTAATCACTCATGAGGGGAGGCCTTGTGGTGCGGTGGTATTGTCCCTACCTCTGGATCAGAAACTTTGAGTTCGAGTCCTACTCTGGGACTTGATGGCCACAGAAGGTGAGTTCATGACATGGCCAAACATGTTAATTATCAACCTGCAAATCTTTCCAATACAGCTATGGCAGATAGTAAGAGTCTCCTGGTCAGCCAGAATTGCAGAAGGCAATGGCAAACCACTGCAGTACCTTGCCAAGCATAATCATGGACCAAACGTGGAAGCCCTTGGTTGCCCATGCCCTCTTAGGGCATGGTACCTGAAGAAAGAGAGAGATTATCCATGAATGTCAAAAAAAATTGAGATAAAAGGATCTTGGTGAAGAAAAACATTCACGCGAGGGAAGATTAGCTGACATTTGATGCATTAGTTACTGTAAGTAACAGTAGGAGTGCACAGTACAGAAAAATGCACACAGAACAGTCTTCACTAGAACTGAGGTAGAAGGGGAGTTTGTTAGGCTAAAGACTGAAGATTCATTTAGAATTTTGAAAGACGACAGAAATGTATGACATAAGATGAATAAAATAACATTTCTTCCATTAAAAAGCTCTTCTATCATTATTTCATAAAACTTGCAATGTTATTAGTGAGAAACCTCAATCATTCACAAACCAAGAAACTTCAATACAAAAGACATGGGGCAGAATTTTATGGCCTTGTCATGGCGGCGGTGGGGCTGGAAAATGCAGTGAGCCGTTCAAAACTCCATTGACTTTGGCAGAACTGGAAAATCCTGCTGGTGGGAGGGGCCATAAAATCCTGCCCAAGGTAAACCTTGGATGCAATTTTGTTTGGTAAGGAATGTTGAAATCAAAGTGCAACTAGACTGGAATTTGTTCAAAATTAATTCTAAGGCATTTAAAAGTATTTCTGTTCTGCAAAGTGTGAAAGTATCATCATAGTTTTTCCACTGCATTTATGCTGATGTGCAAATACACTTCCAGCTGAATGTAACAGAAACTATTTCAAGAGCAAATCCATCAGATCCACACTTACCCTGTGACTTCTGTTACCTTTCATGAAAGGCAGATAACCAGATTTCTGTTATGCAGACTGATAGAAATATGTTATTGAACAACTCCACAGCCAAGCCAATTCTTCTAATAAAAAAGTTAGAATTTTTCTTGGAAGTTCTGCAGGCAGCACCGAGGCTGTCAAGACTGCTAACTTGGCCTGCTTAAGCTATTCTTCATACAATCCACAGATGAACTCCCTGGCAGAAGGCAGAGAGCCTGCAAAATTTATTCAAGTGTCAGTAAGCTCCCTCTCTTTCTTTTTCCATATCCTGGTGTCTAATGGATCTCCCATCCTCCATGCATGTTGTATGATGTGCCTGCATGCCACTGTAATGTTAAGCTACTCAGAAGAGCAAGAATTAATGTGGGATTGGAGAACGGCACTGTCCACAGTATGATGTATAGAGTCACGTGATAATAGATTCTGAGAGTACAGTATAGAAGCAACTCTTTGTAACCAGCCTGCATGGAGACAACAGCTCCATGCATGACCATGTGCATGGCCATTTGTGTGAATGTTTTCTTCAACGAGATCCTTTTAACACCACTTTTATTGATATTCATGGATCTGTAAATAGTTAAAGATTAACAATGAAGTGTTCATGTTTAAATATACAAGCCTCAAGATCTCATCATTGAGACATCTAAAGAACCCATATTACAACATGGCTGGCAGTGGCAGGAGCTCCTAAAAGATATCACATTAGAGTAGTACCATAGTCTGATATGGTGATCCGTGGTGATATGAAAGGTGGCAGCTGAATGCATGAACCCAGAACAGCATTCCAAGGTATGTGGAACGGAAAGCAACTAAAGCCTAACTAGAAAGATGTGCACTTAAGAAAAAAACTTGAGGAAAAAAGATGAAGAAGCTTCACTACAGACTTGGAAGTGAGGAATCCACTAGAGTGGAACTCCATTACAAAAATTGCGAAACTCTGAGTGGTGCAGAGCCAAAGAACCTGATCCGCCCACAACACAGTGAGCAAAAGTACAAAATAACAAGCTGTACTTACATTATGGAGTAGATGGTGATCCTATGGGCTCAGCATCCAGAGGACAGCTGAAAGAGAGCTTCAAGTAAAAAACAAAGATTAATAAAAAAAAACGAAACCTGTAGATATCAGCTGACAAAGTCAAAAGCTTAAGAAGAAATACTACAGAGTTTAAGAAAGAAGCGCTGTCCCTTTAATTTTTTTTAAAAAAGGGCCAAGATCAGACCACAAGCCTGCCAAAAATTGCAAAGCGTGGGATATTCACAGAGGAAAGATTAAACCTGCTGACTATGGCTATGACCAAAAGAAAGAACTAGCCCAGAGAAGAAAGGGTTGCAGTAATTTTTTTCAAAAGTTTACAGACGAAGGTCCATGGTCGCGGGGATCCTAGAAAAGCATGAGGAAAACACAGAGACAGAACCGACGGCTGCAGATAGTACCCTCATTTCAAAATAAACAGGATGTGCAGGGTTCAAAAAGAAGACAAAGAGAGAAGAATGTGCTGCAGTTTTAAAAAGCTTACAGAAAATGAAGTGCCCATGATCGCTGGGAGCCCGCCAAGACCAGGAAAGTGCAGGAAACTCACAGCATAGAAACCGACAAGTTGCAGAAACAGCCCAAGTGAAGAAAACTCTTAAAGCGGTAATGCAATTTAAAGTGGTAACTACAAGAAACCAAAAATGGCCATGGACAGCAAATTAGAAGAGCCTGGTGCAATTCTGCTATAGAAAGGGCTCAACCAGACCCAAGTGTGGGAGTCTTGGAGAAGACAATTTTTACTGTACAGAAGTACAAGATTAAACAAGGAATCAGAAGCCGTACAAGTTGATAAGTTTTTACTCATCTTTGGTTTATTTGCTGGTGAAGTGCTCCACAGCCAACAAAAAGCTCAATAGATGACAACATTTGGTGAGATATTAAAAGGCTTTGACAAATATTTTAAAGTCCAAGTTGTTGAGAGCACAGACCATAGAAGAAGGTGTAGCACACTCCCAATAAACAACCAAGGGCAATAAGAAAACCCAGAGGGAGGCAACTCCCCCAAGGGCAACAAGGGACTCCAGAGAGAGGGCAACAAAATACTTCAGAGAGGAGGCAACAAAAGGTCCCAGAGGGCAACAGAAGACCCCAGAGATTGTAAATACGAGGCAAAATGGGCAAAAATTAGATGAAGTTGTTCAATAGGAAAATGTTCACATCAGAGCTGAACTGGAAGATTTGAAGCGCAAGATTCAAACTGAGTTTCCATCTTTGAAAATACATGATAAACTGAAGTTCCCAATGAACCAAGCTGTTCGAGATTTGAACAAACACATTTCAGAGATGACACAATGATACCAGGAGGAGTTAACAACCTTAATTCTACAATTGTCAAATCAAAGCAGGAGTTGGGAACACTGAACCAGACATACGGCCAGGCAAAATGGTAGGCAGAAAAAGCACGCAAAGAAGTTGTGAATCTGAAAGGCTCCTTGAAGAATCAGTATGTACCCATTGAAACACATGAAGAGCTAAAAAGGATATTGAATATTACTTCAGAAAAAGCTACATTGGAACCATCAGCAGCAACAAAATGATACACTGAAGCCCTGGCTGAGTTGGCAAGAGGTCAACAAGAAAATAAAGAGTTGAAAGGACAGTTGATTGTCCTTCAAGACCGAATGCAAAAGGAATGTGTGACCATTCAACTGCATGAAGAAATTAAGCCTGTTTTAAACAGCAGATTGAAAGCACAACAGAAGAAACTTGAGGAGACTGTTGAATTGCAGAAAAAGCTCTAAATGAAACAAGTGAGCTTCGCAAAAAAAGGAAAGCCTGTTGAAAGACCTTCTGATGCTACAAGAATCCCTTAGATCAAAGTTGATCCTTCTAGAAAACTACATAGAGAAGCAAAATGAATTTAATGTCTGTTGAAGAGTCATACGGACTCAAAACGTTAACTGTGTTCCTCTCCACAGATGCTGCCAGACCTGCTGAGTTTTTCCAGGTATTTTTGTTTTTGCTTTGAATTTAACGTCACTCTGACAAACTGAAGAAGCAGTTAAAAGAGAAGACTCAGCAATGTTTTATATTCCAGGAGGAAGCAGAAAGCTGCAAGAAAGAGACCGAAGAGCTGAAGAAGCAGTTGAATGGGAAAAAAGTCATTGAAGGGAAAAGCAGTAGAACTTACCAAGCTGCAAGTGGATAATGCAGCCATGAGTAGCACAATTACAGACTGAAACAAGTTAAAACTTTTCTGGAAACAGACCTGGCCAACAGTGAATTCACAAGGAAGGGCAAAGACAAAGTTCTGTTGCAGCCGGAAAAAAGAAAAGGCAGAACTGAGATTGGAAAATGTGAATCTGACACTGAAGCACAAGGCATTAAAAGGAGAAAAAGTTAAGCTGAAGGAAAAAATTCATGAGTTTGCCAAAGCATTTGAAAATAAAACAGCAGCCAAATGCTTGACTGAGATTGTAAAATAAGTGAGAATGAAGGTTCCATTTGCGAAACATCAAGGTCCAGCAAGAACATGGTGGACACCATGGAAAAAGAAAATTTGAGTCCACTCTGGGAATGAATGGAGTGCACATTCCCTATGGAAGGAACAGGACAACCCACAGTGTCAATGGAGGGCCACATTTCCTGCCCTCCAATGTCAGGAACTTAATTCCAATACATTTGCATCTCATCATGTGGCCGCACGCTGGAATCACCTCCCCCGCGCCCCCCCAACCACCACTACCACCACCGTCAAATTTACCTCCCACACAGCAGTGCAGGACCGATGTCCTAGACAAAAGTCTCCATGCCAGCCAGCATCCTGCCAGTTTTGACCTTGCATTGGCATGACAGTGTGAAAACCTCAGACTTAAGGCAGATGGACTCCTCCACTGTCCCTTGCAATCTGAGGAGTGCACCAGACATCCCTTTCTGATGATCCCGTGATTGTCTTTGCAGCTCTAACAACTGATTGAGGACTGAGTCTAGAGGCTTATCATCTGACTTGGGCTCAGCAGATTCCTTGCCTCCAGCAGTTCCCTAAGTGCCGGCGACCTTGAATGTCCCTGCCTCCTCCTACTGTGGAAGAGATTGTGTGCTGTGTTCGCCAGATTGTGATCCTGAGACTACTCTACATCTAGGTCCTACCGAGGTGTGTGTCGCTGCAATGCTGGAGGGTGAGTGCCGTGATGGGTCTTCAATGGTGCTGCCCTCAGGATCCTCATCCTAGGAGCTCTCAGTGCTGGGGTTGGGATCAAGGTTGCCTGAGGGCGACCTGGCAGATGTGCCTAGGAGAGAAAGTGGCAATTATTAGTGCTTGGCAGCTGCGTTACAAACAGAACAGTGGTCTCAGAATAGCATTGAGAGAGGGATGATGTGGTGCGGGATTCTCAGTTGGATGCTTGTCGCTGAACTCACTGTCACTGCAGGAACGTTCCAAGTCCTCTCTGGCCAGCTCCAATGCGGGATCCTCGAAGGGAGTGAAAATCCATCATTGCAACCGGAGGGTAAAATGTCTTTTTTCATGCCCGCTACAGCACTTAGTTCAAATCTGGGACAATTACGCCCATAGAGTGCTAATACCTTCCTTCCAAACATGACAGAACAAGATGTGGAAGAACTGTGAAGCCTCAAGGCCATCTGCGTTTATAAGGTCTGAGACCTGAGATGGGGGGAGCAGGAATAGCAAGTAAAGGTTGTATTGTAATACTCCATTGGAAGGGAGGAGAGTTTTCTTTAGCGAAGAAAGAGGGATGTTATATTATGTTCCTGCATGTCACTATAATGTAAAGGTGCTCAGCAGAGCATGGGTTAATATGGGACTGGAGAATAGCACCATCCATGGTATGATGTATAGAATCACATGGCAAAAGACTCTGAGAGAACAGTCTAGAAACAACTCTCTGTATCCAGCCTGCATGGAGACAATAGCACCTTGCTTGACCATACCTTGGGTCTGTAAATAATTAGAGGTTAACAATAAAGCATCTGCAGAACCTCCTCAACTCTGTTCACAGTGGGCTTGATGGCATGGATGCACCAACATTATCTTCAAGTAACAGAAATAAATGTAGCAAATGTATATTTCCCAGCTCCGTCTTTTTTAGCCTGTCTGTACTGCATCACTGGAGTCTGAGCTCAAATGGTTCTGTGTTCTTTTATCTGGTTTCAACCCATGTCAGTTTCACCAGAAATACAAAGTTTCCATTTCTGTTTCTCTTTCAGTTATAATTTTAGCTTTCTGAGAAACCTGGGAGTTCATTTCCCCTTTCAGTTAGCTGAAATTTCCATTCCAGTTCCAGTTAGGGTCTGTCTTAAAAATTGCAAGCTTTGAAACCACAGATCCCATCACACGTGGGCGAGGAGTGCCATTTGGTTTATCCAGCGGAACAATCCAGAACAGATCCACAGTTCCTCCTAAAGCTGTTTTTTTATATGACTCCTTGGTATTTTCCTACATCATGCTACTTGGAAGTCCATTCCACGTATTGATCACATTTTGCCTGGAGAGTTTCTTAACATCAGTCCTAATTTTACGTTATTAGTTTGAATCTATGCTCTCTTGTCCTACTCTCATGGCTACATAGAAAGTAATAGTTTACTAGGCTAGAAATTCTGATTAGAAAACGTCACATATGATCAATTAGTCCATCAATTGCATTCAGTGTGCTTTAAATATACACAGAGATTAGCTGACTCATTGTAACTGGCTTAATATCTGCATAAAAGTAACATCCACAGGAATGTAGTACAAGCACATTTTAACACATTGTGTGAGCAATTCAACAACCAGAATTCCCACATTAACTTTTTTTATACCCCCATGGGATTGGTCAAAGGAGTGGGAAGGTTGTGTGTGGGACTGTGCAGATAAATTCTGTGCACACCCTACACTGTGGTTTGCGGAAATGTACTTCATTTGTCTGGTGCAGTTTCTTGGCCTGGGCATTTTTTTTACATACATGTGTAAACAACATGAAAACAGACAATCTGGTCCAGCCAATCTGTGTCGATGTTTATCATCACACAGGCAAATAGTTCTTATCATGTTTACATACTCTGGTCAGGATTTTACTGAGCCTGTTAGAGTAGGGGATGCATGCAGCTGGGACATGCTCGAATGGGCCATGCAATGTCACTTCCTGATTTTACATACCCAGGAACCATGGAGGGTGGATTTCCCGCTACACTACGACGGGACATCAATGAAGGTAGTTTTCACTCCAGTTAACGTGAATTTTAAAGAGTATGCAGAATTTTATGAATGGCACACAGGGATCACATTGATACAGAATCCCACCTGGTTAAAGGAGGTGGCAAGGAGGTGACAGGCCAGTGTTGCCTCTGCCATCCAGCCATCCAGAGAACCAACGTGTGGTGGAGGGAGGCTGGGGAACAGAGGGCATTGTTAGATGACAGCGCAAGGGGGAGGATGAAGGTGGCGGCACCAACAGAGGAGAGGACTCTGAAGGTGGCAGCATTAACGGATACTGGGGGCTATGAGGGTGGCAGCACAACAGGAGGTTGTGGTGCTGTGAAGATAACAGCACTCTCGGGGAGGAGGCACTCTGCGAGGGACACAAAGAACAGTGGCAATTGCTCCCAAGGAGTAGCAAGAGAAAGGTTTTGGGAGGGGTTGGCTACAAAGAACACAAAGGACTAGGAGAGAATCCCACTGCACTGCCCCCTACCTGAGGAGGAGGTCTGGTGCAGAGGGAGGACCAGGAACTGGCAGAGGAACAGCAGAAATGGCAGGAGCAACAAGCAGCTAGCCTGAAACTGGGCACGCCAGAGAAGGATACTTTGGTCTGTGCCAACAGCCTCCCGTGCAAAGAAGGGCCTATCCCCTGAAGGGAGTCTACTGTAAATAGATCAGCTATCTGCAAATGTCTGAACAACAGAGTCTTACCACAGAGATTGTCACTGACCTATGCGCCATGCTTCAGGATGTGAGCTGTGACCCATGGGGTTTCGTTGACACCCAATGCTCTGAAGGTGACCTTAGCTCTCAATATGCTACGTTTAATCATTTTCCAGGGATCCATTGAGGACACATGTGGGGTCTCACTGACAGTGACCAATCAGTGCATCAAGGAGATAGTTATGGAAAAACTCAGCAGGTCTGGCAGCATCGGCGGAGAAGAAAAGAGTTGACGTTTTGAGTCCTCATGACCCTTCGACAGAACTTGAGTTCGAGTCCAGGAAAGAGCTGAAATATAAGCTGGTTTAAGGTGTGTGTGTGGGGGGCGGAGAGATAGAGAGACAGAGAGGTGGATGGGGGGGTGTGGTTGTAGGGACAAACAAGCAGTGATAGAAGCAGATCATCAAAAGATGTCAACGACAATAGTACAATAGAACACATAGGTATTAAAGTTAAAGTTGGTGATATTATCTAAACGAATGTGCTAATTAAGAATGGATGGTAGGGCACTCAAGGTATAGCTCTAATGGGGTTTTTTTTATAATGGAAATAGGTGGGAAAAGGAAAATCTTTATAATTGGAAAAAAAAGGAAGGGAGAAACAGAAAGGGGGTGGGTATGGGGAGGGAGCTCACGACTTTAGGTCGTGAGATCCCTCCCCCATCCCCACCCCCTTTCTGTTTCTCCCTTCCTTTTTTTTTCCAATAAATTATAAAGATTTTCCTTTTCCCACCTATTTCCATTATAAAAAAAACCCCACTAGAGCTATACCTTGAGTGCCCTACCATCCATTCTTAATTAGCACATTCGTTTAGATAATATCACCAACTTTAACTTTAACACCTATGTGTTCTATTGTACTATTGTCGTTGACATCTTTTGATGATCTGCTTCTATCACTGCTTGTTTGTCCCTACAACCACACCCCCCCCCACCTCTCTGTCTCTCTACCTCTCCGCCCCCCACACACACACCTTAAACCAGCTTATATTTCAGCTCTTTCCTGGACTCGAACTCAAGTTCTGTCGAAGGGTCATGAGGACTCGAAACGTCAACTCTTTTCTTCTCCGCCGATGCTGCCAGACCTGCTGAGTTTTTCCAGGTAATTCTGTTTTTGTTTTGGATTTCCAGCATCCGCAGTTTTTTTGTTTTTATCTAAGGAGATAGTTATGTCATGTTCAAGAGTGCTGATGACTACTGACTGACGTACTGACCTGGAAAATCAGGTTGGAAGCTCAATTGGATTTGGTACCATTGCCAGATTCCCTCAGATGTAAGGTGTTCTTGACTGCATGTACGTGACCATCAAGGTTCCCATGGACCAGCCAACTGCCTTCATCAACAAGAAGGGCTTCCACTCACTCGATGGGCAACTGATCTGCAACCATTGAAAGTGGATCCTTCACGTGTATGCATTTTCCCGGGTAGCAGCCACAATGCCTACAAACTTCAACAGTCCCAGGTGCCATAGTTTTTCCGTTGCCCTTGCATCTTCTGGGATGGATCCTCAGGGACAAGAGTTACCCAGTGAAGATAAAAGCAAAATACTGTGGATACTAGAAATCTGAAACAAAAACAGAAAATGCTGGAAAAACTCAGCAGGCCCAGCAGCACTTGTGGAGAGAGAAACAGAATTAACATTTCGAGTCCATATGAAGGGTCCATCTGAAGAAGGGTGATACAGACTCAAAACCTTAACTCTGTTTCTCTCTCCACAGATGCTGCCAGACCTGCTGAGTTTTTCCAGCATTTTCTGGTTTTATTACCCAGTGAAGACATGGCCATTGACGCCTGTGAGGAACACTCACACTGCAACAGAGGAGAGGTACACCACCTGCCAATGTTCCACCCAAGTCAAGCAGGCCGGCATTGCTGCAGGTATCGAAATCAGTCTGGCGGAACCCTCAGTATGCCCAAGTGAGGGTCTCCACATCGAGATGGTCTGCTGTGTTCTGCACAATCTAACACTGCAGAGGGGGGAGGCTTTGAATAATGAAAACATCAGGTCGCCACTCCTCATCCGACAAGGAGGATGTAGAGGAAGCTGCTGAGCAGGTTACACAAGATGAGGAAACCCCTTGCACCAGAGGCAAGGGGCAATGAGAGACACGCAAGGAAGGCTCAGGCCAATCTCATGCCTGCCTGTTCCTTGAGATCCAGATACTCTTTCACAATCTGTGGAATAAAGAATCACCTTTATTCAAAGCTGCTGTCACCTCCTTCATCTTGCCCTCCATCGTCCAGTGTCCAGGTTCACTGACAAAGCTAAGCAGCCGCCCAAACAGCCTACTCCAACATTAGCAGCCCATTGAGAGAGCAAGGCTGTAGATGAGATCTAACAAGGCAGCTAGAAATGCAGGGATAACTGACAGCAGTAAGTCTAACATTTATTGATTGGCACTATAAAGCCTTAACATGTACAAAGTCTAAAACTCCTGAACCCTAATTTCAGCTAGGTGCTCTTCTTAACTCTCTTATGTGTGTTCCTATGTGGTGCTGTCCCTGTGTGTGAAGCTGAGGTGGAGGCAGGCTGCTGACCTTGCCCCCTTGTGGCCTGGGATGATCTTGGCAGAAGTCTTCTGGCTGCTTGGGGCTTGGAGGGCCCGGGTATGCTGAGGGGCTCCTGCATGCATGTGGGATCCTCCTCTGTCAATGCACCTACTGGAGATACTGAGGGCATTGGTAGAGGGGCTGAGAAGCCAATGACAATAGGAGGAGTACCCTGAGAGGAGACCCATGATGTGGAAAGCAGCCATTCCTCCACCCTTACAAGACACACTTGTACCTACCCTCCCTGCTTACCTGAGAAGGCAGAGCACCTGCTGGAGACTCGAGGCACTTCATCCCCCTCTCGCCTTGCCACAGCTACTGCATGGACAAGGTAATGGGTATGCAGGTCTGCATTCACTGAGTGGTCTGCTGAATTTGGCTCTGCATGAGAGTTTTTAAGCTCTTCATGGAAGTAGCCATGTGCTGCACACACCTGATACATGGCAGTAGTCATAGCCTGGATGGATTCATCCATCATCCATACATAGTTGCGCAAAGCTTCTGGCAGCTCCACCAGATGTTCCCTCACCTCTCACTGCAGTTCCAACAGGTGCCAAGCTGCAGACAGTCCAGAGGATCATCATCACCCTGGGGCTCAGCATGGGCCTGGCTCCCCGCAGTCCTCTTGCTATCACTAGCCCTGGTGACCACCAATTCTGACAGCTGGTCTATGTGTCTGTAATGTGCTCACCGGGTTGTGGCCTGATATCTCATCACAAATGCATACCTATCGACATGAGAATATCTGCGCTGGTGGAGGGAGCAGGAGAATGGTGTGATGATGCACCGTTTGAGGATCCCTCCTCCTCTTCAGAGGCAGATTAATGGCCTCTGCTCCCTGCAGTTGTACATCCTTTGGGATTACTAAGACTTGCATGAGAGAACACAGACACTTAGGGTTTAAAGGCTTAACTATTTCTCATCCCAGCCATGCTGGACATGGAGCTCCATATATTCAGTGTTGGCACATGAGCACTGAGCCTCATGTGTGGGAAAGATGTACCATCGTGCCCCTGTACTCCTCACTCACTGTCTTGGGTTGACACTCCTATTTTGCCATCAGCAATCCCTTGGATGCCCTGCAAGCCAACCAGTTCCAAGGTCCCATCCTCTGCTGATGTCAGAGCTCAAAGGGTTGGGAGCCTCCGCCAGTCTTGGCCCTCGTTTTCATATAATGCTGCCATTTCTTCTCCAAGCACAAGGGGGAAGTTAATTTCCCCACAAAGACTAGAACAACACTTATGTTTATGGCAGCCCTTTGGCTCATGGTGGGGACTCACAAATGCTTCCTTCATATGACCCCTCTCCAGGGATGTGATGGGGTCAGCAAAGACAGACCGGTGCCTCTCACAAGATGCAGTCATGCATCTGACAGGATCTGCCTGACCCTCTTGCCAATAACTGGGTGATCACTCCCTTTGCCACCCAGAGCACTGTCATGAGTTGCCACATGCAAGTCCCAAAGAGGAAGCCAATATAGAGAACTTACCTTGGCCGATTGAAGGAAGTATTGAGTTGTTTGTTGTACTGCACCCATTTATAGATGATGACCCGTGTCTGCAAACCTTCACTGCCATTTCTGTCCAGGCTTGCTTGCTCAAGCGGGAGGGTCTCTTCTTGCTGCCCCCTCAGAGGGGCACCTCCCACTTTGCCTCTGCAGCCTGCAGGGGAACTTTTTGGGAGGAAGAACGTGGAGAGGCAATATCAAATAAAGGATTCAATTTTAAAGGGGGTGCAGAAGTAAAGGGACCTGGAGATGTATGTGCATAAATTATTGAAGGTGGCAAGTTGAGAAAGCGGTTAATAAGGCATACAAGATCCTGGACTTTATAAATAGAGGTGTAGTGTACAAAAGCAAAGAAATGATGGTCAGACTTTATAAAGCACTGGTTTGGCCTCAACTAGATTATTGTGTCCAATTCTGGATATCATACTTTGGGAAGAATGTCAAGGCAGTGGGGAGGGTACATTAAAGACTTACACAAATGGTTCCAGGGATGAGGGACTTCAGCGACATGGATAGATTGGAGAAGCTGGGACAAAAGAGTGCAATGACTTATTTGTCCATATCTACCTTTTGGCTGCAGGTAAACTCTGGATTTTAACACAAGTAAATAAGCTGCAAATTAAAAATCATGCTATTCACTGTCCTCACTGAGATAAAAGCTGAAGAGTAGAGTAGAGCCTTAAATTGCAAACATACAAACAAACAAAATAGGAGCAGAATTAGGCCATTCAACCCCTCCAGCCTGCTCTGCCATTAATTAAGATCATGGCTAATCTGTTTGTGTTTCGAATTCCACATTCCAATCTACCCCGCTGATAACCTTTGATTCCCTTGCCTAACAAGAAAACACCCACCTCAGCCTTAAAAATATTCAATGACCCCATCTCCATCACATTCTGAGGGAGGGAGTTCCAAAGTCGCACAACCCTCTGAAGGAAAAAAATTCTCCTCATCTCTGTCCTAAAACGGCAACTCCTAATTTTAAAACACTGCTCCCTAGTTCTGGGCTCACCCACAACGGGAAACATCCTTTCCACGTCCACTTTGTCAAAAAGATTCAGGATCTTATGTACTTCAAGTCACCCCCTCACTCTCCGAAACTGCAGTGTAAACAAATCCAGTCTGTATAACCTTTCCTCATAAAAAACCTTCTCATTCCAGGTATCAATCTGGTAAATTTAATTTGAACAGCCTCTGACACATTTACATCCTTCCTTAAATAAGGAAACCAAAACTACATACAGTATGTGAGACATGGGCTGGGATTTTCCACGCCCAGCATTGGGCGTGTTCAGTGGCGTAAGGGAACAATATGGCGTGATTAGTTTCACAACGGCGTGAAACTAGTTTGCAATTGTTTGCTCAGCCCACCGACAATGAGCCACGTTTCCCACCATCGGACGCCTGGAACCTCATTGTAATAAATCTGCATATCATTATTAGTCACCTCTCCGCTGGATCACCCATACTTGTCAGTGGGAAAACACCCCGACATGTTTCACAACAGCACATAAAAGGTGTATACTTGCGGGCTGCACTTTGAGGGGAACTCGGATGTGAGTGCACAGTAATGTTGTGCAGCACTCGCCAGGGTCATCTATAGGACTTCAAGCTTGAGGAGCGTTGTGGGGGGTGGAGGACAAGGGCTGCCTTGCAGTAGAGGCACCTACTGGGTGGTCAAGGGTTGCCTTGCAGTTGAATATAGTACACAAGCATTTGAGATGGGGGTAGGGTGGGCAAGGGAAGCAGCCATGCATTAGGGACACTTTATATAAAGTGACCGTTCCTCTGCAGCTGAGACAGTTCAAACGTAGCCACATCAATATGATTGAAGTCGGGTTTCTAGCTTATCTGCCTACTCATGCAATACAAAGGCATCAAAGTGCCCCCAAGTGCTCCAGAGCTTTTCAACTACCCCATCCCCACCAGCACAGACTGCAAAGTCATGAACATTTTATTGGGCTGCAGAACAGTTGGACGACTGCTCACATTGTACAACCTTGTTGTGAAAGCTGGCCATGGAGCAGTCACTGGTGAAGGTGCTCACACCCCCTTGCAATGTCAGCATTCCAGTTTGGGCCAGTCTCCCTGATGATGCAAGCTAACAGTGCAGCCTTGCTGTGTGGGTTCGTAGAATGCCTGCGCTTGAGCTGAGAGGACAGCATACAGTTCAATGGGCAAAGCTGCCGTCAATTGGTCGGTTGGAGTGGGTGTGAGCTGGGTGGGGTCTTGGGCAACGATGCAGCGCACTAATCTCTGGCATCCAAGTGGTGGCCAGCACTATCTAGGAACTGTTAAGGGGCCTTCAGACTTAACCAGGACAGGTTATTAGTACACCCATGCTAACCATGTGTCTCTCTCTTTCGTCCTGCAGGAAGAGTACAGTAGGATCATGGAGCCTGGTGAATTAGCTGTATGTCTTATGGCCTACAGAGCGCGAAGATGGTGGAGGAGAGAGTGACTGGAGCTCCTGGTTGTGCACAGGGAGGACCAGCAACTTCAGGAAGAAGGGGCAGTTGGGGCTCCCATACACGGAGCCGAAGAGCCACAGTGAGCCGTTGTTGGTCGGCTGCTAGCGACACCCAGAGTCTAGAGACGCCATCTTTCATGCCTGCAGATGATCGAGAACCAGTGTCACTGAAGGCTGCTCATGTCCAGGGAACTGGTCGGTCACATCTGCCAGTTACTGCAGGATTTGATGCCACGGGGCCATGGAGAGCATCCACTGCCAGTGGCTGAGAAAGTGACCGTGGCACTCAATTTCTACGCCAATGGTTTCTATCAGGGCTCCACAAGATGACCTCTGTGGGATATCACAAGCCTCTATGAGGTCACAGATGCCACCTTTGCGAGGGCACTCAACTTTGCGAACTTCACCGGGGACCAGGACAGCCAGGATGCAAGAGCGATTGGATTCCCCCAGATCTTGGGTTTCCCACAGGCACAGGGTGCGAATGACTGCACTCATGTGGCACTCAGATCTCCATCACAACATGCGGTCAACCATGTCAACTGCAAGGGTTTTCATTTGTTGAAAGTGCAGCTGGTGTGTGACCACCCAAAATACATCTGGCAGGTCTATGTATGGTTTCCAGGGAGTGTACCCAACTCCTACATCCTCAGTTGGTCACAGATCCCTGAAGTCTTCCAGAGTCCACAGAAACTGCAGGGCTGGATCCTTGGGGACAAGGGCTACCCGCAGAGGCCGTGGCTGATGACACCTGTGCGGCTGTCTCAGACTGCAGCAGAGTGAAGGTATAATGAAGGTCATGCTACAGCCCATAACTTGGTGGAGCAGATCATCGGGATGCTGAAAATGAGGTTCCGGTGCCTGGACCAGACTGGTGGAGCCCTGCGATATAGTCCGCACCGTGTGTCACACATCGTCATCACCTGTTGTGCGCTTTGCAACCTGGCGCTGCAACAGGGAGAGGAGCTGGCTGAGGAGGAGATAGAGGAACTGGAGGTCTCCTCACATGAGGAGGATGCCGACAAGGTTAAGTGTGAGGAGGTCCTCGAAGGCGTCGATAATGGTGATGCGGCCCTCACACTGGGTAGAATAGACAGGTGAGCTTGGGAGGCCCTCAAAGCTACCACATTTGTAGAGGGTGATGATGACATGCAGTGAGGTGACCCCATAGATCCTCACATTGCATCTGTGAATGTTTGACTCCAGTCTGGCTTATGGCAGTGCACGGTGATAAAGCTCCTGTCATGGAGATGGAGCAGAGGCCCTAATAGTCTCTTGATTTCAGGAGGATGATGATGACATGCAGTGAGGAAACTCCATTGATCCTCACATAGCCTCTGAGGATGTCTGTCTGGCCGAGGGCAGCTCGCTTGCGCTCTGTGATCATATCATAGATACGCAGCCATGAAACTTTAGAAGCATCTGATCCTTTGTCAGCCTTCAACACCTGACCCCTTCAAGAGCACAGCATCAGTGGTACAGATGCTGAAGAGATGGGGCCAGACACACCTTAAAGGTGCTGAGAGCACACAAAGAGAATGACGGAACTCTGTGACACCTGCCCACAACATTCTGGCAGCAATGACAAGCGAGGTGCAGGAATCAGTAATGTGTCCAGTAAGTGTGAAGCTGGACCAACACTTTGGTCTGAAGGTTATACACTGCACAGGGAAGAAGCCCTGGACTGAGACACCTGCCTTTATCTTGTGCGGAAAGGTTTAACATCTGAGTGAACATGAACATTGCTCATCAGAACAAGGAGCCATAGGCAGGGAGACATTCTTGGAAGTTTATTGACAATAGTGAACAGTATGTCCAAGTGATTAGCACCCTTGCCCATGCTGTATAACTAATTCTTCTTAACTTTCCTAACCCTGCTGCTATGTCTTGGTGCTCCCCGGACATCCACAGCGGAGATGGAGGCAGCCTGCTGATTGTGACGCCCTGTCTGTGATGACTTTGGTGGTTGTCCTCTGCAGGGTCTAGAGGGCCCTAGCCTGATTTCGGGGTCCTGCTGTGGGGCAGTGTCCCTCCTCGGCTTGTGGAGCTGGAGCTGCTGAGGTCACAGAAAGAGGGGATTCAGATGGACCAGTCACTCCCAGAGTCACCTTGGATGGATAGCCCAGGGGTGTGTACCTGCTGATCCTCCTCCCTATGGGTGCCCGAGGGCCCCAAGCTGATTCCTCGAAGAGGAGTAGCTCGAATGAGATCGAGCTGCCCCACATTTCTCTCGCGTACACACTGTTGGAGGTTAACTATAGTATCAGTGATGGAGTTGAACCCACACAGCAGTGCAGGAGCGATGTCCTGAACCAAAGTCTCCATGGCGGCCGCCATCCTACCAGTGTTGATCTCGATGCGTTGGCATGCCGACGCTGTCACCTCAGCCTGAAGATGGACGGACTCATCCATTGTGCCTTGCAATCTGAGGAGTGCAGCAGACATCCCTTCTTGTTGTTCCCTAGCTTGCCTTTGCAGCTTCAGCAACTGTGATATAACCAAGTCCAAAGGCTCGTCATCTGACTCGGACTCAACAGATTTCTGGCCTCCAGCAGTCCTCCAAGTTCCAGACACCAGGGAAGTCCCTGCCTCCACTGGCTGTGGATCAGAGAGTGTAATGTTTCATAGAGTCATACAAGTATCCAACACAGAAAAAGGCACTTCAGCCCATTGAGCCGCTGCTCCCCAGATCATGATCCCAAGGCTATTCTAGAGTTAGGTCCCACCGATGTGTGTGTCAATGCGCTGGTGGAGGGTGTGGGTGAGCACTGTGAAAGAGGGAGGGTGCCTCCAGACTCCTCTTCAAAGGGTTCTTCAGGGCTTCATTGGAGGTCCAGGCTTCAGCATGGACTCTGTCATATATTTCCCAGATGTGCCCGTGAAAGCAAGGAGAGATAATCAGTGCATGGCAGTGGCCTGTGAAAAAGGACACATCACTCACAGCATGGTTGTCTGATGGATGTTGCACTGCTCGACCCTCACTTGGAAGCGCAACTGACCTCATTGTCAGCGCAGGACCAGTCCAGATCATCACCAGTTAGCTGGATGGCTCTGTTTTCAAAGTCCGTGAGGACCTTGATTTTAGACATTCCACCACCAGTCTGAAACCTCTCCCTGCTGTTGTGTGCCAGTTTGTCCTGCATGAATAGAGATTGAGAGAGCATAAGCAAGATGTGCCAGACCAACACATGCCTGGCATGTGTGGTTGGTGAGTGGTCCCATGGGCAGGATGAGGGCAATGACGGTGAGTGTGAGAGAGCGAATGGTGCTGTCCCTGGAACTGGCAGTGAGTGATGGCCTTGTGGATGTGTGTTGGGTTTGTGAGTGTGTGAGTTGAGAGTGATGAGATGAGTGACTTACCCTGGTGGAACAGAAGATACCATTCATCCTCTTGCGGCACTGGGTGGCTGTCCTCTTTTGAAGTGGCACTGACCCCTACTGCCACTACCTCCCAAGCCTGGTTGGTCACACAACTGCCCATCCTGCAGCGGGGGTGGGGGGGGTGGGGTGGGGGTTGGGGGGGGGGGGGGGCTGCAGGGTAGAGGTCATCCCGCTGGGCCTCATGTCATCCAGAAGGTGTTCTAGTGACAGGTCACTAAACCTGGGGGCTACGGTCCTTTTGCCTTTCGCAGGCATCTCCCTTGCAGCAGTCGTGAGCTAGAGTCATTGAGTTGTGGTGTGTGCAGCTGGACTTTAAATATGGCGTCCGGTGTGATGAAGTGGCAAAGTGATCGTGGGCGGGCAAATGAGAGTCCGCCTGCCATGGAAATGGCGTGTTTCCTGGGAATGCATAAATAATGTGGTGGGTTTGGAATTTTAAGGCATGAAAACCCACCATCGAGGCTGACAGATAAAATGTCGTTTTACCCATCTGCTATTGCACTTAGTACAAATATGGGACTATTCCGCCCATGGTCTCACCACTGCCTGTTTAACTGAAGCATACATCCTGACTTTTATGTTTAATTCCTCTTGTAATAAAGGATAGCATTCCATTAAGCTTTCTTAATTACTTGCTGTACCTGAATACTAACTTCTTGTGACTCATGCACGAGAACACCCAGATCCCTCTGCAGCTCGGAATTCTGCAGCAGTTCTCTGTTTAAGTAATACTCTTCTTTTTTATTCTTCCTGCCAAAGTGAACAACTTCACATTTTCTCACATTATACTCCATCTGCCATATTTTTGCCCACTCACTCAACATATCTATATGTGTCTGCAACCTCCTTATATCCTCTTCAAAACATAATTTCCTACCTATCTTTGTGTCATCTGCAAATTTAGTCATCATACTTCATTCCCCTCATCCAAGTCATTGATAGAAATTGTAAAAAGTTGAGGCCCCAGCACAGACCCCTGTGGGACTCCACTAGTTACATCTTGCCAATCAACAAAAAGACCATTTATGCATACTCTTTGTTTTCTGACAAATTCTGCTGAAGAAACTTTATTGAACTGGACTTGATTTGCATGAACTTGCAAAGTAATCAGTCTCTCTACCCAGATGCTACAAGTACAGCAAAACCCCAAACAAAAGCCATAAAATGCTAAACGGATGCTTTTTTGAAATGAGAAACTTGAGTTCTCTTCTCCCATCCGTGTGAAATTCCAACTTAAACCAAAATTTGCTGATTCAGCAAAATCAAACAGTCGAATCACAGTGAGCTTTTGAGCATAATAATGTTCAGGGAATAGCAGGGTGTGGATAGGTCCCAGGAGAGTGACCAATCATGCCATATTTTACAGGATCATCCCATAATTTAGATAATTGTCTCACTTGCCATAGCATTTCCTCCTGGGATACCTTTTGTTCCATATTTCTGGTATTCTGGTTAATGTTGGGAGTTTCTGGGACTAGCGGCAGATGGTGAGTAACAGTGCAGCCCAAGGCTCATTAGGGTGTTCAGGCTGAAGGCTCTAGGCTTGGTCAGAGGCCCGAGGCTCAGTCAGAGAGTGAAGGCAGGCCCCATGGTGTTCAGGCCTGAGGCTCGGTTGTGAAGTGAAGGCAGTTTTGGTCAGGGAGTGAAATTAGGCTCGAGGCTCAATCGGGGAGTGAAGGCAGGCTCCAGACCCATGGAGGTTTAGACCCAAGGCCCATTTGGGGAGTGAAGTTAGGTCTGAGGTTCAGCTGAGTTGGTGAAGGCAGGCCCGAGCCTTGGTGGGGAAGTTAGGCCTGAGGCTTGGTTGTGTGCATGTGAAGGCCCAAGGCTTGCTTGTTAGTTCAGGCTTGAGCCTTGGGCAGACCTCTGAGCTATTCCCACACTCCACCCCCTTTGCTCCCGCTACCCCACCACAACCCCCCCACACACACCCCCCCCCACCCCCAACACCCGGCCAGCAAACCCCTCCCTCCTCCAATTTCAGCTGCAACCATAATCCCCTGCTCTCCGGTCTCATCAACACCCTACTCCCCCAATTGACCATCGCGCCAGTATTCCCCCTCCATCGTCAGTCTTGCCAGCCCCTCCCCACCCCCCACCTAGTCGCTGGTCTCATCAGCATCCCCAACATCCCCACTGGCGAAGTACCCCTTATCATATTTCTCTCATGTTCTCAGAGATGGTCACCCTGACTCCTGGGCCAGTGCAGGGAGCAGGTAAAATAAGTAGTCACGTACTCCTACTGATCAGGTTAACTTATTGTTGTATGTCCCCATACGAACACACTTTCAGGAAGAAAGTGGGTTCCTGTTTTCAATTTTCAGATCAACTTAGAGGCCTGAGGTGGAGGAGTGAAAGTGTTTACTCTCCTATTAGGCAAAACCTGTCTGGTGCCAGAACCTGGGCGAGAAGAGGCCCAGGAGGTAAGTTTTCAATTTAGTTTTTGGGTTTTCATGTGGGACAGGAGAAACAGCAGTGCTGCTCCAGGCCTCACAGGGAAGCCTTGTGCCTCATTTGACTCTGGCTATTCCCCCCTCCTCCAGATCTCCCCAGCCACCCTGAATGTAGCACTGACCTCATCTTTCACTGACCCTCCAATGCCCTGATTGCAGCCCCAACAGCACCCCACCACCTCCCAGTCGTGACTCTCTAAAATAGCTGCCTTGTCCCCACTAGATTTTGGCTTCAAGCTCTCACTCCCACCTCGAGTCATAAGAGATCATCCTCAGGATTCTCCAACATTGGCCACCAGACATTCGTTTGTGCTTTTCCATTCCCCATGCTGCAACACCCCCCAGCCCAGCCCCTGGCCAGACTATCAACCTGGCCAGTTGTCAGATTCCACGCCCCCAGCCTGACTGGGTTTCCCATGTGCTATTGAATTCCCATACACCCTCCTCCACTTCCCCATTGATATCAGGACTGTGGATTCTTTTGTGCTGAATTAAAGTGCCTCCTGAATTTCAGCATAAAAATTTGCTTGTCATCACCAGCTGTCCATTGATTCAAGGATGATGTCTACTCAGGGTCATGAGTTTCTTCCATCAGTCTTCATGTTACTGAGCAGGTCGATTCTCGATCGCAGATCTTTGGGCACATGGAGCAATGGGTGCCCCGTGAGGCACTGAGACCTGGAGTGCAAGATTTGCTTCCTTTTCTTTCTTTCTCTGCCGCCTCATCATTAAAACATTGTGACTCGAAACATGATGCAGCTTGATGGACAAGTTGTCTCCATTCTGAACGATTGGTAGCAAGCTGCTCCCAGTCCTTACGTTGCTGCTCTGAAGATTAAAAAGAAATGGCAATCAGAGCAGGAAGCAGCTCTGCAGCTCTGGGTTTAAATAATAAACAGGCCCTGATCCGGCCAGCTGAGAAGTCCCCCAGAGCGCTCCCCAAAGTTAAAAAAAAGGGGGGATCTGCAAGAGCAGGGGTAAAAAAGAAAAACTAGCAGTGGAGAAAGTGCTGCAGTGATTTTTTTTTTCAAGTGCTTAAGAACAAGAGACCCACAATCGCGGGGATCCTGAGAAAATGCTGGAAAACTACAATTGCAGAGCTGCAGCTGCAGACAGCCCCCAACATTACAAAACAGGACCAAAAGGGAAAAGGAAAGAATCCCAGAGAAAAGAAGTGCTCTTCCTTGAAAGTTTTAAGAAGTTTCGAAAAGAAGGCCCACATTCACTGGGGCCCTGCCAAAAGCAGAAAAGCATGGAAGAACCACAGGGACCTAACTGGCAGCTACAGTCTTAAAGCAGTAACAGCATTTAAAGTGGTAACTACAAAAGAAGATGGAAACTACAGTAAACAAAAGTACCTGGCAAAGAACAGAAAGTAAAAATGACTACACTCGTCAGTCCTATGGGACGTTTCGATGAGAATGTTGAACAGCGGAGCTCCTACACTGAATGCTTTGAGTTTTTTGTCCTTGCAAATACAATTGAAAATTATATAAAGGTGGCAAATTTCTTAAGTGTGATGGGAGCTAAAACCTTTGACTCACGAAGAAGCTTGGTGCAGCCTGACAAACTTGGCGCAAAATTGTATAAGGACATTGTAAAAATCCTGGAAAAAGGTTTTCCCCTAAGCCACTTGTCATAACAGAAATACTTAGGTTTCACAAAATAAACCAAGAGGGGGAAACAATTGCACAGGATGTTGCAGTGCCTAAAAAGCTCATTGAATATTATGAATTCAAGGAAGTACTGAATGGTACTCTCCGTGAAAGGTTGGTCTGTGAAACAATCCAGAAATGCCTCCTGACAGAGGCTAACCTCACTTTGCAGAAAGCCATAGAGATTGCAGTTTCCATGGAGCTGGCTGCAAAAGAAGCACAGCAGTGGAGTGCATTGGCTTGAGTGCATAACGTGACAGTTGAGTGCGCACACAAGATAGCAAGCAACCGAGAATGTTACCGTTGTGGGAAGCCTAGTCATCATCCATCTGAATGTTGGTGCTGATACCTTGAATAAGACCATAAGATCATAAGACATAGGAGCAGAATTAGGACATTTGGCCCATTGAGTCTGCTTCGCCATTCAATGAGATCATACCTAATCTGATAAACCTCAACTCCACTTTCCTGACTTTTCTCTATAACCCTTGAATCCCTTACTGATTGAATATACTTAACGACCCAGCTTCTACAGCCTTCTGCAATAAAGAATTCCACAGATTGACTACCCTCCGAGTGAAGAAATTCCTCCTCATCTCTGTTTTAAGTGGGCACCCCCTTACTCTGAGATTATGCCCTCTGGTCCTGTACTATCCCACAAGGGGAAACAACCTCTCAGCATCTACCTTGTCAAGTCCCCTAAGAACTTTATATGTTTCAATAAGTTCACCTCTCATTCTTCTAAATTCCAATGAGTACAGGTCCAACCTGCTCAACCTTTCCTCATAAGAAAATCCCTCCATACCTGGGATCAACCTAGTAAATCTTCTCTGGACTGTCTCCAATGCCAGTATATCTTTCCTTAGATAAGGGAACCAAAATTGTTCACAGCGTTCTAGGTGTGGTCTAACTGGTGCCTTTTATAGTTATATAGCAAGACTTCCCTATTTTTATACTCCATTCATTTTCAAATAAGGCCAACATTCCATTTTCCTTGCCTATTACCTGTTCAACTTGTATGTTAGCTTTTTGGGATTCATGCACGAGGAATCCCAAATCTCTCTGTGCTGCAGCTTTCTGCAGTCTTTCTCCATTTAAATAATATTCAGCTCCTCTATTCTTCCTGCCAAAGTGCATAATGTCACATTTTCCCACATTATATTCCACCTACCAAGTTTTTTGCCCGCTCATTTAACCTGTCTATATCCCTATGTAGACTCCTTGTGTCATCCTCACCCCTTGCCTTCCCATCTATTTCTGTGTCATCTGCAAACTTGTTGATAGTACATTCACTTCACTCATCCAAATCAGTAATATATATTATAAGTAATTGAGACACCAGCACTGATCCCTGTGGCACTCCACTAGTTATGGGTTACCATCCCAAAAATGCCTCCCTTATTTCAACTCTCTGCCTTCTATTAGTTAGCCAAACCCCTATCCATGCTAATACACTACCCCAATAACATGGGCTCTTATTTTATTAAGTAGCCTTGTATGTGGTACCTTGTCGAACACCTTTTGGAAATCCAAATGTATTACGTCTACTGGTTCCCCTTTATCTATCCTGTTTGTTACTACCTCAAAGGATTCTAATAAATTTGTTCGGCATGATTTTCCCTTCATGAGCAATGCTGACTCTGCTTGATTAGATTATGTATTTCTAAATGCTTTGCTATTACATCCTTTATAATAGACTCCAAAATTTTCCCAATGGCAGATGTTAAGCTAATGGGCCTATAGTTACTTGTTTTTTTGTCTCCCTCCCTTTTTGAAAAAGGGTGTTACATTGGTCGTTCTCCAATACCAATACTCTGGGATTTTCCAGAATCTAAAGATTCTTGGGAGATTACTACCAGTTCATCCACTATCTCTGTAGCTACATCTTTTGATATCCTAGGATGCAACACATCAGGTACAGGAGAGTTATCGACCTTTAGCCCCATTAGTTTCGCTAGTGATAGTTATGGCATTTATTTCCTCTCCCCCATCTGCCCCTTGGTTATTTAGTATTTTTGGAATGCTATTAGCATCTTTTACAATGAAGACTGAAGCAAAGTATTTATTCAACTCTTCTGCCATTTCTTGGTTCGCCTTTATTATTTCCCCAGCCTCATTCTCTAAGGGGCCTATGTTTGCTTTGGTCTTCCTCTTCCTTTTTATATATTTAAAGAAGCTCTTACTGTCTGTTTTTATATTACTTGCTAGTTCACCCTCAAAGTTTATTTTCTCCCATTTATTGTTTTTGGTCATCTTTTGTTGGTTTTTAAAACATGGATGATGAAAACTGGATCTCTCCCCTCCCACTCCAAGTTCCTCTCCTGCCCTGAGGAGATGTCTTTAACCCTGGCACCGGGTGGGCAACACAGCCTTCGGGACTCACATTCATGGCTGCAGAGAACAATATCTATCCCCCTAATTATACAGACCCCTACCACTAGTATGTTTCCATTTCTTCCCTCCACTTGAATGGCTCATTGTACCACTGTGCTGTGGTCAGTTCACTCATCCTCCCTGCAGTCCCTGCTCTCACCTACATAGTTTTCAAGATCCTTTTAACTATTGGACAGTTGCAGGGACCGAGGCTCCTCAAACGCTACCCCCTGGGCCCCCAAACCTGCTTCACCTGCAGTCTCACTCTCCTGTTTCTCCTAACCCCACTGTTTCTCTCACACTCTCTCCCTGTAAACAACCATGCTGTTCCTCTCACAGTCTCTCACTGTAAATGACCACTCTGTTTCTCTTTAACTCCCTCCCTTTAAATGACCATGCTATTTCTCTCACATTCACTCCCTGTAATGACCACGCTATTTCTCTCACACTCACTCCCTATAAATGACCATACTGTTTCTCTCACACTCTCTCTGTAAATGACCTCACAGTTTCTCTCACACACTCTCTGTAAATGACCAGCTGTTTTTCTCACACTCTCTTGCTAGAAATGGCCCCACTGTCTCTCTCACACTGTCTCACTGTAACAATGCCATCAGTGTGGCAAGAAGGGACACATTCAGCCTGCGTGTAAAAACAAAAAGGTAGCAGTGAATCAGAAGGGCAAACCAGAGAAAAGGGAATCTGCCATCTGGCATAACAAGAAGAAAAATCTGCATGTCATACAGCAGGAACGGGTGGACCAGAGTGACACCGAGTCCAAAGAAGAAGCAGGGCTGCTCCACACCTTGTCATTGGCAAGTGGCTCACAGGGCCACTGGATAGCACTGCTGCTGGAGACATAACCAATATGTATGGAATTGGATACAGGGGTAGCAGTTTCTCTGGTCCCAGATGCTGTGTATAAGGAGAAGCTTAAAGATCTTCCCTTGACGCCTGCAAAAATTGTTCTGAAAACATATACAGGGGAGTCTTTACCTATGATGGGCCAGAACGGAGGTTAAAGTGTAAATAAATTGGCAGGCTGCTAAGCTACCATTGTTTGTGGTGAAAGGCAACTGCCCAGCTTTAGTTGGATGGTCGTGGCTGGAGAAGATCCGGTTAAACTGGCAGAAGTACACAGCATTGTAAAAGAAGGGACTGGTCTGACAGCTGTTAAGAAAATAAACATGCTGTTGTTTTCAAAGGAGACTTGGGAATCATGAAGGGAATTACCATAAAATTGAATATCAAAGCTGATTCTCAAGCAAAATTCCTGAAGGCCAGAACCATGCCTTATGCCATACGACCAAAATAGATCTATACCAGGCCTACTTACAAATGCACGTTGCTGAGAAGTCACAAGAATATCTGAACACACAAGAGGCTGTACTGATATTCCCTTTTGCCTTTTGGAATAACAACAGCTCCGGCCTTGTTTCAGAAGGTCATGGATCAGATCCTGAGTGGCTTGCCTGGAATTCAGAACTACCTTGATGACATCTTGGTAATGGAGAGCACTGATGAAGATCATCTCAAGAACTTGGATGCCACCCTACAAAGGCTAGAGGACTATAGCCTACAGGTTCACAAAGACAAATGTGAGTTTTTTCAGGCCACTGTGGAAATTTGGGACACATCATTGATGCTGCTGGGCTTCACAAAGAACCCTCCAAAGCTCTAGCTGCTCAGAATACCAGCTAGCCTTGCTCATTCTTATGGCTGCTGAATTATTACGGGAGATTTATTCCACAGATGGCAACTCTGCCGAAACCCCTGCGTGAGCTTCTATGTCAGAACAAAGCCCGGAAATGGACAGAAGCCTGTGATGCTGTGTTCAAGAAGGCGAAAGCAGTGCTGAAAGACTCCGAGGTACTGACGGTCTTTGACCCCTCCTCACCACTACAACTTGCATGTGGTGCATCACCTTATGGAATAGGGGCCATTGTTTCACACATAATGCCCTCAAGTGTGGAGAGGCCCATAGCGTTCACTTCATGGACTCTAAGCAAAGCAGAGAGCCAATATGTTCAAAGTGAACGCGAAGCACTAGGAGTCATTTTCGGAATCCAGAAATTTCACCAGTTCCTGTTTGGCTGGAAATTCATGCTGCTGAATCATTGACCATTCACCTCAATATTCGTCCACACACAGGCATCCTTTCTTTAACTGTAAGCAGGACGCAGGGTTGGGCATTGACATTGAGTGCTCACACATATGACATCAAATATCAAAAATCTACTTTGCATGGCCATGTGGATGGCCTTTTGAGGTTGCCCCCTATCAGTCAGCCAGGTGGACACTGTTCGGAAAGACATTTTCTACTTTGCAAACATAGAGAAAACACCCATCACTTCAGTCCAAATCAAGAAGGCCACTCGAGTAGACCCAACATTGTCCAAATCATGGACCTTGTGATGCATGGCAGCTCTTCCCTGAAATCCCAACTCTCACCAGACTTTCATCCTTGCATTTCCAGGAGGATGGAGTTATCAGTCACTTCAGGATGTTTGCTTTGGGGCATGTGAGTTGTTATTCCACCAACATTGAGGAAACTGGTGTTGGACCAACTGCACTCTGGACACTGTGGAATAGTTCAAGAGATTGCAGGAAGCTACTTTTGGTGGCCTGGCCTGGACCAAAACATTGAAGCCAAGGCAAGATTTTATCCTTCATGTCAGAGTGTGAGAAATATGCCTCAATTGGCACCCCTTTAATATGGGATTGGCTGGAAAACACGGGCAGCGCATCCATGTCGATTTCTCTGGTCCCTTTGAAGAAACATTGTTCATGGTGGTTGTGAATGTCCATTCCAAATGGCCAGAAGTTTCAGTGTTGTCCTCTACTGCAGCTGAAAGTACAATTCAAAGTCTAAGAGGAATGTTCAGGCATTATGGGTTACCAGAACAACTTGTGACTGACAATGGATCGCAGTTTATCCTGCAGGAGTTTGAGAAATTTTTGAGAAGTAATGGAATTCATCACATCACCTTAAGTACCATACCACCCATCCACCAATGGATTATTTGAAAGCTTTGTCCGAACCATGAAAGACGCTTTAAGTTCAGCATGAGGACATTCTTCAATTCAAAAGCATCTGGACACATTTCTGCTGACATACTGAAACATGCCACATGCTACAAAAAGCATCTCCAGCATTCCTACTAATGGGACGGCAACTGTGCACTTGCTTTGATCTGCTGAGCCCAACAAAAACATGACAAGTTGTACAAGATCAACAGCACAACCAAGTGGAGAGAAGAGCACAAAGATCAAAGCCAAGAATTTTCTGTTCTGGACAAGAGATTCTAGCTTGTAATTATGTTATCGAATCTAAATGGGTTCCTGCTATGTTGAATGCTCAGACAGGACCTGTTTCGTACACAGTCCAAACTGTGAATGATCTCACCTGGCAGAGACATGTTGACCAACTGTTGCCAAGTCAAGCACCATCTCAGGATGCACCTCTTATGGAAGAGCCATCTCCAAATCAAGGAATGCTGACTCCAGTCTCACCTCCTCAGCCTAGCTCGACTGAAGTTGAAGTCATCTCCCTTTCACCTGCATTAGACACAGCTTCAGATTCTGCTGCAGGTGCTGGGTTGTCATCGGTCTCCAATGAGCATCACTCTATTAAGTGCCGGACATCCACCGTAACCTACAATGGGAGAGAAGACCTATTGAGCGTCTGGATTTATAAAATCAGAGACTTGAGATGAGGTCAATGGGCAAAGATGCAGTCTACCCTCTCCTCCTAGTCAAGAAAATGTATTGTTATTCTGACATTTTCAATTAGAAGGGAGGAATATGTTACGTATTGAATGTCTTGAATATGTTATTGAGCTTGTCGTATTTGGCAGTTGGGCATTGTGGGATTACATAATCCATGTTTGTTTTGGTTAGTTCAGTTACTGCAGCCAATAAACAAAGCACCTTATTCAACCACCTGTGTGCCTATGTGGGTATTGAGCCATCTTTAAAAGGTTATTGGCAGTATCAATAGTTAAACATAACAGGTATGGTAGGAAGTAATGGTGAGTATGAGAGAGGACAGAGGGAGCCGGAAGGGTGGGAGGGTGAGGGTAGTGGTAGAAGGGAGGGTGAGGGCAGTTGGTCAGTCTCAGAGGCAGACACGGACCATGGAGATGGGAAGGGAGAGATCAGGGAGGTCAACGTGGCTGAGGGTGGGATTCTCAAGTAGCTAGGAAACGTGCACATTCACCTGGGCATCCTAGGAAGTCAAGAGTTCTGGTTGGCAGGTGATGGTGAGGAGGTGGAAGGTGGTGTTGGAGGGTTGTCAGTGATGGGGGAAAGGACATGGGTGACTGGGGGAGGGGAAAGGACAGGGGAATTGAGCAAAAATCTGACTATGACCATATTGTTGGAATCGAAAGTGAGTGGACCCTCATGTTGGGTGGGCACAGGTGCTGCATGGGAGTGTGATCTGTGGGTGGGTGGAGATGCAGGTCAGCTCAGATGGACAACTGAAAGAGAATCCCAACAGGTAGCGTTGAAAATGCTCAGGACATTGAGATTTGTGTGATGGATTAAGGCTTCGGGTGTGTGGGAGAGTGCTTGCACAAGGCTCCAAAAGGCCCAGGTACACATATATTTCACTCTCCAGAATCACTTGTAGTCTGGCTGCATGCAGCTGGTGCTGCTGTGATGTCTGGAGCTGGGGTGGAGACAGCCTGTGCAATAGTTGGCCCTGTTGCCTCTGATGACTTCAGCGTGAATCCTCTGAAGATCCGAGGACTTGAGGGTCCTGGCTTGCTTTGGTTGCCTCCTGTGGGACAGTTGCTCCCTCTTCAGTGACTGAGGGGTGTAATGATTGTAAGTTAAACTATTTCTTACTGTTATGGTGATCAATTGAGTGTATAGACGAATCAGCCCTAAGCATGGGGAATCTTAGGGGTGGAGCCTTTTAGCTTTGGTCTTGGAGCAAGCATGTAGCCTCACCTGGAGTCTGTAAATAAAGTTTACTGTTTCTTACACGAAACCAGCCTGCATTCCAAGTTTATCACAACTGGCGACGGGGATAAACAGCAGCACCTCACCTCACAATGTGACTATTCTGATATTTTAAGGGAAGAAAGAAAAGAAGTGTACTCACTAGCAATGCCTAGCTTTGGCAGAATTGACCCATACAACTCATTGGTCGAGGACTGGAGGTCAATACACTGAGCGACCAGGCTTCGACTTTGTGGCTAATGAAATAATGGCAGAGGAGAAAGAGAAGGCAATTCTCCTACGCGTATGCAGGAGTGAAACATATAACCTAATCCATAGTTTGATGGCTCCGAATGTGCCAAATTCCCAATCTTTCACCGAGCTAGTGGACCTTGTGAGGGACATTTTCAGCGTAAACCTGTGAAGATCCTGCAAATATTCAAGTTTAACTCTCGATTAAGGGTCCCCAGTGAGTCAATCGCAATGTACATTGCGAAGTGAAAACAGCTAATGGAGCACTGTGACTTCGCTGATACTTTAAAGGACATGTTGTGTGACCGTTTGGTTTGCAGCATAAACAACGATGCCATTCAGTGTCGTTTGCTTACAGAATTTGAGATGGGTCTGAAGCCACGGAGATAGAGCTAGAAATGGAGAGTGCAGAGAGGGATTCGCAGGCTTTGCAGAGTGGGCAACATGGTGCTGTTCTGCAGTTTGGGCAGGAGCCAGGTACGGTGCGAAGACCAGGGAGGCAACTGCAAAGTGGGACGCGGCCCCTACCACTGGAAAAATAAAAAGAAATATTGGAAGCAGCTCACCAATAACACAGAAGTTCAAGTGTTACCCCTGTTGTGGGGGAAATGATGTATCTGAAGTCTGCAGATTTAAAGAGGCAGAATGTCATTACTGTCACAAAAAACAGAACGTTGTTAAACAGTGCAGGGCTAGATTGAGGGAGCCATTCAGATACCAGGCTAAATTAAATGACGCACAGAATATTGATGAGCCAGAAGTTACTGAGGCTGATGTTTATTCCCTACATAATCAGAAGGCCAGGAAAACTGAACCAATCACCGTTACCCTTCAAGTAAATGGAAAGCCTCTGCTCCTGGAGGTTGACACAGGAGCATCGACCACAGTGGTGGGAGAGCACATCTTTAAATACCTTACAGAAGGTACCCAGCCATTGAGTTTGGAGAAAATCGCTGCTCAGTTAAAAACATATACAGGAGAAACAATACAGGTGAAAGGCATCACCTCTGTACCTGCATCATACAGGCAACAGTCAACTCAGCTACTGATAATTATGGTAACTGGAGAAGGACCTAGCCTTCTGGGCCATGATTGGTTGAAAGAAATCAAACTAAACTGGTCAGAAATTTTTCAGGTCAGGACAGGAGGAATTCCAGAGTTGCTGAAAAAATGTGACAGAGTATTCTGAGATGAGTTGGGGAACATCAAAGTTCTACAAGCTAAAATATACATGAACTCTGAACCCTGTTTTTTTAAGGCAAGACCTATGCCTTATGCACTAAAAGGAAAGGGTAGATGCTGAATTATGTCATTAGGCATGATACAGCCAGTCCAATTTTCAGAATAGGCAGTACCAATGGTCCCTGTGCTAAAACCAAACTAAACTATTCACAATCTGCAGGGATTGTAACTTAATGGTAAACAAGGCTGCAAAATTAGACAAATATCCAATAAGAAAGATTGAAGATCTGAATGCTAAACTCGCAGGAGGAACATCCTATGCTAAACTGGACACGAGTCATGCGTATCAACAGCTTGAACTGGACAACACATCAAGAAGTTATGTTACCATAAACATGCACAAGGGTCTGTACCAGAAGACACACCTACCCTTTGGTGTGTCATCTGCCTGTGCGATTTTCCAGAGAATCACGGAAGGCTTACTACAAGGACTTCCCCGAGTTATCGTGTACATGGACAACATCCTAATCTCAGGTTCCACAGAAGCAGCACATGAGGCAACCTGGAAGAGGTACTGAAGAGAATTTTAGAGACTGTCTTAAAAGGAGAAAAGTGCACCATCCAAGCAAAGGAAGTGACATATCTAGGTCAAAGAGTGGGTGCATCCATTAGAGGAGAAAGTCAGACCAATCGAGGAAGCTCCCTCTCCTACCAACTCATCTTTTTTAGGCATGATAAACTATTATGGTTGCTTGTTGCCTAATCTATCTACAGTGTCAGCCCCTTTACACTTATTATTGAAAAAGAACCACAGATGATCCTGGAAAGCACAGCAAGAGGAAGCCTTCACAGGAGACAAGAAGCTTTTAGGCTCATTGTATCTGCTAGTGCACTATAACCTGTCTAAGGAATTGATATTTGCTTGTGATGTAACTCCCTACCGGGTGGGAGCAGTATTGTCACACAAGGTGGAGGATGGATCTGAAAGACCGATAGGATATGTATCCGGAACCCTTTCTGCAGCTGAGAAAGGTTACTCACAAATTGAAAAAGAAAGCTTATCTATCGTACTTGGAGTACAAAAGTTCCATCAATATTTGCGCGGTCGACACTTCACCATAGTTTCAGATCACAAACCATTGTTAGGGTTGTTTCATGAAGATAAGGCATTCCCACTGATAGCCTCCGCTAGAATTCAAAGGTGGGATTTAATTTTGTCAGCATACGAGTACACTTTTATGCACCGTCCGGGTGTGCACATAACAAATGCAGATGCCCTCAGTCATGTCCCTTTGCCTGATACTGTTACACGTGTTCCACTACCTTAAGAGGTAGTATTGAAATTCCTGGATTCCTGCCAAGTCTGTGTGAGACAGGTAAAGAAGTGGACAAATCGGGATTCAATTTTAGCAAGAGTCCATGAACAAGTATTACAAGGATGGGCAAATGCACAAGTACCGGAAGGATTGAAACCATTCTTTGTTCGTGGATCCAAACTGAGTTGTCAAGATAATATCTTGTCATGTGGAGCAAGAGTCGTATCCCTGTGCAAGGAAGCTAACCATTATTGGACGAACTTCGTAGTGCGCATCCTAGTATTTCGAAAATAAAGATGCTTGTACAAGTTATATCTGGTGGCCAGGTATAGACAATGATGTAGAAAAAATGGTGAAACACTGTCTCTAGTGTCAACAACAACAGAAGTTGCCCGTTTCAGCTCCACTGCATCTGGGGGAGTGGCCTGGTCGACCCTGGGTTAGACTACTTATAGACTATGTAGGTCCATTTCTAAATACCATGTTTCTAATGATTATCAATGCACATTCCAAATGGATGGGCATGTTTGAAGTGAGATCGCCTACTTTGTCTGCAACCATTGAAAAACTGCACCAGAGTTTCAGTGTTCATGGTTTACCTGAAGTTATTGTGTTAGATAATGGTACTACTTTCGCTAAGCACTGAATTCCGAAGATTTGTGAACCTAAATGGGGATAAACACGTCAGAACAGCACCACATCATCTCTCATCTAATGGGTTAGCAGAAAGAGGAGTACAAATCTTTAAACAGGCATGAAGAAACTATCAGAGGGAACATTAGAAATGTGAATTTCAAGATTTCTGTTCAGCTATCGCACAACTCCTAAGTTAAAGGGAAAGGTGGAGAGAAACCAGGGTAATCAAAACGTGAATCATGACGTTCACAGTAAAGGTTGATAGTTTACTGTGGGAGAGTTTTTGTATGAAATTTTGCAACTGGACCGAGATAGGTCCCTGGTACAATCGTCTCTGAAACAGGACCTTTATCTTATCAAGTCAAAGTAGGAAGCAGGATTATTAGGAAACACGTGGATCATCTCAGAAGTTGAGAAACCCTCCAACAACCAGTTAATCCACGTGAAATCAAAGCCGAAACTTCGACCCCTGAGGTGCTAGATCGACAAAGAATACCTGATGTCTCTGTTGAAGTAAATCATTTGGAACTGCCATTGTCTAAGGATGTCCTTGATGCTGCAGTTCCTGTTCAAGTCGATCCAGTGGAAGAATCTCCAGTTGTAGATTTGTGTTGCTCTACCTAAATCCAAAATCCTCCTGAAAGACTAAATTTATAATGGCATGAACTTTATATAATTGTAAATAAAATGGGTTAAGATGCTTTTGCAATTAAGAGGATAAAACAAAATTAAAGGGGGAGGAATATAATAATTGTAAGTTAAATGATTTCTCACATGTGAATCAGTCCTAAGCATGGGGAATCTTAAGAGAGGATCTTTTTAGCCTCAGTCTTGCAACAATCATGTAGCCTCATCTGGAGTCTGTAAATAAAGTTTACTGTTTCTTACGAGAAGATAGTCCTGCATTCCAAGTTTATTACAGGGGGTTACAGGCAAAGAGGACTAGGAGGGAGCAGGCAGTCTCTGAGATTCCTGAGTGTCCAGCTGCCACTCTTCCTCCCTTCAGGTGCCCAAGGGCCCTGGCCTGGCTCCTTGAGGGGAAGGAGCACCTGGAGGGACATTGAGGTGCCCAATTTCGCTCTCACGTTGCCACTGCAGGATGTCACCCATGGCTACCATGATGGAGAGCAGTTCTGGACGCATCTGCACATTCTACTGCACCAGGGTCTCCATGATGTCCACTATCCTTCCCATGGAGATCTCCATACATGTACATGTGGGCACCACTTCATCAGAGAGCAGGCGGATGCACTCATCTGACTTGCATGCAACGCTGTTGAGGGCTTCCAAAAGCTCTGTGTGATGTTGCCCCGCCTCCTGCCGACTCTCCAGGATGAGTTGGAAGGCCGAAACCAGAGGTCCATCAACCGATTCAGACCTCACACATGCCTTTTTCCCAGCAGTCCTCTAAGTGCCAGAGAGCTCAGCTGAACCTGCCTTTTCCTGCTGCAGACACGTGTCCGTGCGGTGACCACCAGATTATGAATCCGAGCCTGTTCTGGATCTCGTCCCACCAAGGTATTTGTCTCTGCGCTGGTGGACGGTGTGTATAAATGATGGGAAGGGTCTTCCAGGCTCAACAATGGAGAAGATGTCCTCTTGGCTGAAGGTGAGGACCTGGATGGAGCTGACGGACTGGGCTGGCTGAGGGTGTCGGTTGCTTGGCAGAGCTCCCTGTAAACCAAAGTAGAGATAATTAGTCCATGGCAGCAGAGTCAAAAACAAGAGAGAGAGCACTCACAGTTGCACTGAGAGAGGGATGATGTGGTGCAGGATCCTCATGAGGTTGTTCACTGTCGACCTCACTATCGTCGCAGGTAGGGTCCATGTCATCACAAGTCAACATGATGGCATGCTCCTCAAAGTGAGTGAGGGGTCTAACGTGGGCCACTCCAACCCCAATCTCGGACCTCTCCCTGCTGTTATGAGCCAGCTTCTCCTGCGTGCAAACAAATGGAGAAAGTGTGAGCAGAATGCATAGCACTGCATGGAATGTTTGTGTGGTGAGTGGTGCAATGGACAGGATGAGTACAGAATTTGTACTGCGCAGAGAGAGGAAAATCGCTACAACAGAGAAGATCAAAGAAGATACTTTTAATACAAGCATTGCAAAAAGGAGCAAAAATAGTTGATCTTGGCATGTTCCCTGAATTAAAAATTCTGGTGACTCTTACATTGCTGTCAAATCCAAGTTCTTATTACTTCATGTACTGAAGTCTCAGCATTAAGCAATACATATGGTTTGGTAAGTATGATCAAATGCAAATTTATTTTTTTCATTGCACAATACCTTCATGCAAATTCAAAATTCTTGCAATGTCTTATCATTGGCCTTCCCTTCAGTCTGGGCACAGTCCTTAGGCACTCTTTGCATTATGTTTTATTTACATTGATACTCAGAACAATAGTTAAATTATCTTGTCCATGGAGAAGGAGATGTCTGCACAGCATGAAAAATGTGGCCTCCTGCCAAAAGAGTGATAGCAAATTAACAGCCCATTTTACACCTTGGCAGGTTTTTCCTTTGGACTGAGTATACAGGCAAGTGATTTGTTAGTTTTACTGTTCTCACTGGAGACCAATTTTTTCCCGCAGCCATCCACGTCTTTACTGCGCCTCAGTTTCCCCATTCAGGTGAATGAGCTGAAGGTCTCTCTTCCTCATGAGGATTCTTTCATTGATGGAAGGCTGCAATTTTGGGCTCTGTAATGTTAAGTCCCAAAACCATTAGGTGGCACAGGCTACACTGCCAGCCGCTTCCAGTGTATCCCATACTGGGAAGGCAGTTAATGTGGGCCTACCATGTGTGCACTGTTTACATGAAGAGAGGTCAGATTGTGATATCAGTCAGTCATTTTGGCTGATTTGGCACATGCTTCACAAACTCGGTCTGCACATGTCCACTGAATACATGCCAATCATGCTCAGCTGAACATGGGCTCAGAGAGACGCCTACCAGTGCTATTTAAAGAGCCGGGCAGCCAACTTGCAGATGAGGTGCTCTTGATTATGTCGGCGGTGGCAAAGTTAGTGGAAGTGATGGGGCTTGTTTCTCAAGGTTTTATGGTGAGTTGTTGCATATATTCAGGGATATCAGAGGATCTGATGAATTCACTCTGCATAGGTATAAGGGCTGTGATAGCAGTGTCTCTGGGTCTGCAGTATGACCAACAAATGGAAGCTGCAGAGAGGAGAAGCTCTGCAAAAACAGAGGAGGAGGAGGGCTCTGCACAGAAGGCCCTACCCACCATGGGCTTTTCAAGAGCACTTATCAGCAACTTTTTTATTCTTTCATGGAATGTGGGTGTCACTGGCAAGGCCAGCATTTGTTGACCATCCCGAATTGCCCTTGAACTGAGTGGTTTGCTAGGCAATTTCAAAGGGTAGTTAAGAGTTAAGCACATTGCAGTGGGTCTGGAGTCATGCCGACCAGACTGGGTAAGGATGGCAGATTTGATTCCCTAAAGGATATTAGTAAACCAGATGTGTTTTTAGGGTAATCAATGATATTTTCATGGCCACCAATGCTGAGACTAGCTTCCAATTCTGGATTTGATTATTTAATTAAATTTAAATTCCACCAGCTGCCATGGTGAACCTGTGCCTTTAGAGCATTAGCCCAGGCCGCTTTTTGCTAGTGCAGTGACATTGCCACGAAGCAATCATCTCGCTTAATGCAACAGAAAAGCCTGAGGTGACTCAGATTAACAAGGAGTTAGTTACAGAATCATGATGGGTAGGAGATATATGAAGAGGCATTCACTGGCCTTGATCACCACTGTGAGGCCATTAAATTTCTTCTGGCACTGCTGCCAGATCCTCTGGCCCAAATGCCATGTATTGACCTCCTTTTGCTCCTTGCTTGCACTGCATTTGGAGGGTGTTCCTTCAGGGTCTCTTATTGCACCCCACCCCCCCCACCCCACCCCACAGATGCATTGCATCTCTCCTCCTGCCAGTCTCTATGACTAAGGCCTCCAGTACCACAACCATGAATCGCACAACTCTTTCTCTATCCTGATGTTCCATTTGCCTAGTCTCCAATTGTAGCCTCCTTTGATTCAGTACAGTCTCCCTTTTGAAGAATTGGCTTCATTTAAGGGTTGGAGATTAGTTGAAACATGTGCTGTTGTCATGAAACTATTAATGTATATAATATTTTGTAAAATACTTTTCTTTAAAAAAAGATGTTTGGTCTGCGTGTATGTCTTAATTGGATTAAAGCCAGTTAGTCTGTGTGCTTTAATGGGTACGAGTTTTGATATGTAAGAGATAGCATGCATTTGCATTTTTTGAATAGAGCATTCAAGAAGTGGGTGAAAACCTGACGCCTTTCTAGCAGCTACCAAGCAGTATGTTTACATTATGAATAAAATTGGTGCTATGAAAGGGGTTTCATTGTTAAAAGGTAAGGTTCAAAGAGACTGGTGAGACAATGAGAATTTGAATTCAATCAGTGGTGGTAGATATAACTTTAGTAGTTTTCGGGTGTGCAGAGAGAGGCAATGTAAGATCAAAATGCAGCTGCAAGCCTCCAACTGGCTCCACAGTGAAAAGAACCTCATTTTGAATTTGTAAGGTGAAAATGCTTTGCCTGGTGTTTGGTTAAGTCTACGGGTTGCTGTTGCCTTAATGGACATTAGTTTGGGAATTTGTTAAATGCTATGATAGTAGCAACTTGTAGCCATGTGTATATATTTTAAACTGTGTAAATTAATAAAATGTTTCATTTAGTTTAATGTAAAACCTCAAGAACTAGTGGTCTGATTCCTGAGATTAGAGTAGCATCTCAAACAAAACACTTAAAATTATTGATTATGACAGTTGTTTAAAGTTTTCCTCTGGGATTTTTAAATAACTCAGTAGTACCAACTGCATCGGTCATAACAGCTAGCTTCAAATGATAATGTGTCCCCTGTTGTCTATGCAGAAAGCCAGCCAGTACCATGGTTTACTTTGAGCTGCATGCAGAAATCATGGGCGGGATTATTAAGTCTGCGTGCGGGCATGATCGGCAGGCCTGGGAGCTGCCTGGTAACGGACCACCGCCCGTGATCAGCTCCCGACCGTGATTTCACGCTGGCTAGCTAGTTAATTGCCAGTCAGCGTGAAGCGCATTCTGATATGATCAGCACTGCCTGGGTTGGGGGTGGGAGGAGTGCGAGCGCTGAAGTCAGCGCAGCATGGAGGAGCACTCACAAAATGTTCCCTGAAGGCAGAGAGCTGCCTCAGGGAGCTGAAGAATTCAAAAGTATCAAATAAAGATTTTTTAATCTGGAAAAGCATGTCCATACAAAACAAGCAGTCACCTGAGCATAGACATTATAACAATTCTGTGCATAGATTTTTATTTCTTTTTTTATTAAATAACGGAAATCTCATCCTGTCCTTGGATGAGATTTCCTGAAAAATACAAAGGCCGCCTGGCCAATCAACCGCCCGCCAACCATAACATTGGATGGGCAGTGAAAAATTCCAGTTAGTTGTGGTGTTAATGGACTTAATAGCCCTCTTAATTGTCAGCGGGTGGCTTCCTAGTTTAGTGCCCACCCGCCGACTAAAGTATCGTGCGAGTGCACAATGACTTCAGGATGCTAGCCCGACATCATCATGCGCTTTTTTAAACTCAAATAGGTTGGGCGCATGCCCGCCCGCACTGCAAAAAAAGCCTGGCCGTGGAAATGAGAAGGCAGCATGGAGTTTACCTCAATGAGAACATGCACAGGCAGATCATAAATTGTGACCCCTAGACTGAAAAATGGAGGCAAACAAATTTTTAGCTGAAAAAATCTTCTTGCGTTGGGCAATGTTTTAATATATGAGGGGTCACTACTTATGCAGCAAATGCAGCTTTTTAAAATTATTGCTCAATATTGTTTTAAAAGCCCTAAAAGATTTTCTGCATTTCTACTGCGCCTCTTCCTGAAAATTTTGGTCACAATAGATTTGTACATCGCTACAGGAGTAGGCCATTTAGCTCCTTGAGCCTGTTCTGCCATTAAATGCTGGTCTGTGATGTAACTCCACATGTGCCTTTACCCCATATCCCTTAAAAACCATGGTGAGCAAAAATCTATCAATCTCAGATATAAAATTAGCAATTGATTTGCATCAAATGCTGTTTGTGCAAGATAGGTCCCAAACTTCTACTGCTCTTTATGTGCTGAAGTGTTTCCAAATTTCACTCCTGAAAGGTCTGGCTCAAATTTTTAGACTGTGCCCTCTAGGCATTGACTCTCAAACCAACAGAAATAGTTTCTTTCTGAATATAAAGGTCAGCATTAATTTTGCCTTTTTGATTATTTTCTGTACCTGTTCATAACATTTTAAGGATCTGTATACCTGGACCCCCAAGTCTCTTTGGACCCCCACTGTTTCGAGCTCACTATCATTTATAAATGATCCAGTACTATCTTTTATGGGCCCAAAGTGGATGACCTCACATTTGCCTGCATTGAATCCATTGCACAAGCAAAATATTATGGATTCTGGAAATCTGAAATAAAAGCAGAAAATGCTGTAAGTACTCAGCAGGTCAGAGCAGAATTTGCAGAAAGGAAAAACTGAGTTAATGTTTCAGGTTTACGACCTTTCACTCCTGTGTGACAACCATTTGCCACAGCTTTGCCCAAAATCTATCAATTCTTTCTCTTGAGTTCCTTGCCTGAAGAGGTCCTTGGTGATTATTTACTGAACCATGGTTACAAGTTAGGTGTAAGTCATTTTTAGGCCAGTTTTAAGCTAACTCAACTTCAGAGAATTGTGTCAACATAGCGAGAAACAACCATCTTAGGTTCAGCATGTGACCTAAAGGACATCTTAAAATTGATTTTTGTGTTTTGTGGGTCAGCAAAAACAGTATGTACTCATAGGGCAGAATTTTTCTCCCCATCGGTGGGGGGGGGGTGGGGTGGGGGGGTGGGAAGTTGAAGAGTGGGCGCGTGGAGACGTGCCTCCAATTGGTGCCCCCGTTTGGGGGCGCGCTGCCATTTTACATGGGCGCTCCCTGTGCGGGCGGGGGAATCTCTAAACCTGAGATTGCGCCCTTTTGCGCGTGCATATGAAAGAGCGCACTCATCGCCCTGAGGCTAAGCGCTGCCTCAGGGAGATCGGCTGTACATTAAAAAATATTAAAAGTAGAAAAAGAAATTCCCTGCTATGTCCCCTCATGTGACACTGTCACATGAGTTGGGACAAGTCCATAACTTTTAAAAACACTTTAATTTTTTTGAACCTACATGAAACCTCATCCCGCTCATGGATGAGGTTTCATACCTTTTCTACTTCGTGTCAGGGCTCCTGGCCTGTCCGCCAACCTTAAGGTTGGATGGGCAGGTCCATTAATTACTTAACTGACTCTGTCAGTTGGCCATTGATAGGTCGGCGAGCGCACAGCTGATTTTGCTGAGTCCCTGCCTACCTGAAAATTTAAATGGGGCGCGGTAACGTCAGGAGTTCTGCCTGACCTCACTACGTGTCATTTTACGCGTCAGTGAGCGGGCCCCGCCCCCCCCACTCACTGATGGGAAAAATCCTGGCCATAGTATTTAATGGGCAGAATTTTACGCTGATCGGGAAGGCGTGTGCCCGACCTGACTAAACGTGAAATCACATGAGATGACATCGGGCGAGCATCCCAATGCCATCCCACGCTCACACAATATTTGGTTGTCGGAGCTGAGGCCATTAAAAAGGCAATTGACCATGATTTCACATTGCCCATGTGATTTTACATTTGTCACATGGGCAAAATGGCCAGGCGGACAGGCGACATTTTTCAAAACCTCATTTAAAGGCAGGATAAAAAGGGTCAGCAGCATTGCAAGTGGGAGTAGTGAAAGGTTTTGGAGATAATTTGCTGCTGATTGCCTATTGGTACTTGGCAGCTTCATCTCTGTTCGGAGCTTCGTTGTTAAAATTCTTAGGCTTCATTTCAGGACTCTTTGCTGTCTGCCAGGCCCCCAGAGGATTCAGACTATGTGGACCTTTTCAGGTATCAGATAGCCTTCTGTAACTCTGGTAATGTGGATTGTGGTCTCAGCTGGAGGCACCTCCTGTGAGGTGGAAGAGAGGGGCATAAGGGAGAGGAGGCCATGTGTCCCAATGAAACTTTCAGTGGAGGGACCTGTGGGAGGAGAGGCGCAGGCACAGGAGGTATAGGGCCAGCAGGAAGTCCAAGGCAGAAGGGGCCACAGAAGATGCCACTATCCTGATGCCAGGGTTTACAGGCAGTGATACAGCTAACTCAAATATGTCCGAGGTGCAATGCCGAAGGAAGCTCCAGCTCTGCAGGGGGACCATGACCTCCATTTGTCAGACGATTGGGCCTGAGATCACCTCCAACTATGTGGGTGGACACCCCATGCCACTGGCTCTGAAGGTCACAGTGGCCCTCAGCTTCTGTGCATAGGCTCTTTCCAGGGGTTAGTGCGGGACTTGTGTGGGGTCTCCCAATCAGTTGTCCACAGTTGCATCAAGCTGGTGACAGAAGCTCTGTTCAGGCGGGTACTGACATTTATTCATTTCCGTCCGGACGAGGCCAGCCAGGCTGAGCGAGCCAGAGCTTTGCAGTGATTGCTGGGTTCCCCCTCATCCAGGGTGAAATCAACTGCACGCATGTGGCCATCAAGGCATCAGCGGGTCAGCTGGGTACCTTCATCAACAGGAAAGGATTCCACTCCATGAACGTGCAGATAGTGTGTGACCACAGGCTGCTGGTTCTGCAAGTCTGTGCAAGGTACCCAGGCAGCTCCCATGATGCTTATATCCTGAGCCACTCCTGGGTGCCAAGGCTCTTCTGCGCTTCCACCAACTGGATGGATAGCAGCTGGGTGACAAGGGCTATCCGTTGAAAAGATGGATTATGATGCCTCTCCGCCACCCAAGAACAGAGACAGAGCAGCATTATAACAGGAGTCATGCCTTCACAAGGGCGGTGATAGAGAGAACCATAGGTCTTCTGAAGATGCGCTTCCAATGCCCGGACCGTTCAGGCGGGCACTACAATACTCCCCAGAGCGGGTGTCACTGATCGTGGTTGCATGCTGCGCGCTCTACAATCTGGCTCTGGCAAGGGGGGACCCACTGGAGGAAGAGGATCTTGAGGCAGCTCCACAGGCCACAGTGGATGAATCCAGTAGTGAGTCAGAATGCTGAGGGTGTGGAGGCAGACCCCTGTAACCTTCAGGGAGGCAGGGTCTTTAGGGATGCCTTGATCTAACACTCCTACAGCTAAGCTGCCAAAGAACCGCTCCCACCTCATGCCAGGGCTACTGCCTCCATCCAGGATGCCCGAAATGCCCCTGTCATGTGAACCCAAAGTCCGCTCAGTGCCTATGCAATAACGTTTAGAATCACTCTCGTCCAGCATTACATATTGACATACCCTGCGCCAAAAGGTGAAGCATACTCAGGCCATCACAACAAAAGCAAATTTAATGTTATTTTCACATTTAATCATGTTGACATGGCTATTATTGGTGTTGATGTCCACACCAGGAGACATATAAACCAAAGATAGTGGAACAGAAGATTACCCGTGAACAGTCCCTCTTGTGCTTATGATGCCTTAAACTTACATTTACGAGTGCTGAGTCTTAATGCCCCCCACTCGCTGGCAGCGACATTGGAGACAGCCTGCTAACTCTGCTGTCTTTTTGGCCTTAATGAACTTGGCAGTTGCCCTCTGGCCAGTGGAACCTGTGCTGGCCCCACCTGGGAGGGAGCAGCCAGTGCCACAGCTGGCATCTACCCAATTGCCGCAGCCTCATCAGATGCAACAGTCACTGGCAGAGGAGCAGCTGCTGTCATTTGAAACGCCCTGAAAGAAGCCCGCAGAGATGATCAGAAGCTCGTGCGCCAACGTGAGTTCGCTCTGGACCTCCCTGCTCACCATTGATGAACAGCCACCTTGATGAGATACTGGGTGCCTCGTCCATCCCCCAGGCTGACACTGACCACCTGAGGTCATTACCCATGTGAGGGCTTGCAGGTCCAAGCGCAACCCCAGGAACCTCTCATTCTGTCCCTGGAGTTGCTTCTGCATGAAAGTCACCAGTCTCTCAATGGAGGAGGCAGTGCACTCGGCCATGATGATCAACGCAGTGCTTATGCTGCGCATGGACTACCCCACAACAGAGACCATGGCATGCAGACCCTCATGGATCTCCACCAGATCCTCCCACAAACCCCGCTGCACATCCAGTATCTGCTGCCTAATGGAGGCTCATCATCTGCCTTTGACCCAGCATCATCTTGGTCTCCAACAGTCTTCTGACTGCTGGCGCCCTGGGCAATCCCTGCCTCCGCCTGCACATCAAACGAGTGTGGAGTGCCCTCACCGACAATATAGCCGATGATCTCATACCCACCAAGGTGCTGGTATCTTTGCTGGTGCCAGGTTCAGCGTGTGGGTATGACACAGGTACAGATGAAGCCCAGTGGCCCTCTGGTGTCAGGGGTGACCCTTCGGGGCCCTGCAATTGAGTGTGTGCTGGTGAATCTAAGGGAGAACCAGGACACGTCATTAGTTTAAGTCATCACTCTGTCACTGTGCATGCCAGGCACCCTGGTGAGACAATGGAGATCTGCATCACAGTGCCACCGTCTTCCAATGATCAATGGGGACTCCAGGTTTGAGGGTCCCATCAATGAAGAGACAACACAAGAACGATTGCACAATCTGAAATGCTCATCTTTGTGCACTGCGCCCTTACTTTCGTCTGACACCCAGCCTCTCCACACCTGGTTGCACGTGGAGCGTGTTGGCTCTCCAGCTCAAGGGCATCCTTCTCGAACCTGGTCAGCAGCAGCAGGTTCGGCGGGGCTATGCCTGTCCATGACCTCTCCAATTGGTTATGGCTCGTCTTCTCCTGAAAGGAGAGAGGAGTATTGATTAGCCCACTCTCTGCCTGCAATGCCATTGCAGCCTGGCCAACTCCACCTCTGGAACACCGCACAGTGCACATCCGAGTTGTGGCCCTCAAGCCACAAGACACTCAGTTCAAGCAACCAGGGCTCACCCCCTTGGCTGGCTCTGGCGTCAGTGACAGTTGGTACTCAGACTCTAACACTCCTGAGCTCCATGGGCGGACAGCCAGCCCTTAACACTTCTGCAAACTGATCTGTGCCAACATGGTTCAACTTTCCTGGGCGCAGCAGGTCAATGAACCTCTTGCAGTACTGCACCCATGCGCGCCGCACCATGTCTTGGCTATTGACCTGCACTACCACTTTCTCCTAGGCCTTCTTTGACAGGTGTAGTAGCTTCCTCCTTTCGCCCCTTGGTACAAGGGTGTTCCTCCTGGCAGCCACCTCCTCCAGAAGCACAGCATGGCACTCATCCGAAAAGGGGAGGGGGCTGAGTGACCACCTGACCTGCCCTCCTGCCTGGTGTCTCCAGCCGCTGACAAGGCCTTAGGTACCATCTCTGCAATGCAAACGGTATGCTTCTTCACCGGCAGCCTTCAAGGGGCTGCCTCTGCCATTTTTAAACAGCCTGCCGGGTCACCATTGGATCCAGCTCATGACACTTCCCCACCCATGTGTGGCTCTTCCTGACCATTGGGAAGCCACATTTCACACTGGGTGGGCCTTAATTGGCCAACCAGTGTTAAATTGCAGTTATGGGCCGATCACGGGCGGTGGCCCATTTCCTGGCCAATCCCAGGCCCACAAATCGCGCCCACCTGCCAACCTAAAAATTCAGGGCAATACATTTAGTTGTAGGAAAATTGTAGAGAAATATGTGCCTATAATTGTGATAACATAATAAAACATGTGCCAATAAAAACAGATTAAATATGTATCTTGGCAATAAGCCGAAGAATTAACCTTACAGCAGAGCTGATGCTAAACATTCACAATTTTAGGTTTATAGTATAATTTCACCTTTTTAAATCTTACATTTAAGATAGAATAGTTTCTTAAAACCTGTTACAGACTTGATTTTCCAGACCATTTAGGACTGAGATAAGGAAAAACTTCTTCACTCAGAGGGTGGTGAACTTTATGGAATTCTCTACCACAAAAGGTTGTGGAAGCCAAGTCACTGAATATATTTAAGAAGAAAATAGATAGATTTCTGGATTCTAAAGGCATCAAAGGGTATGGGGAGAGCACAGGAGTGTGGTGTTAAGGTAGAGGATCAGCCATAATCGTATTAAATGGCGGAGCAGGCTCAAAGGGCTGAATGACCTACTCCTGCTCCTATTTTCTATGTTTCTATGACAAGTTTCTCATAAGAATAAACAAACTTTATTCACAGGGCTTCAGCAGTAGTTACATGCTTCCATTCAGATCCACAGCTAGACGCAAACTCCACCCCTAAGGTTTGCCATGCTTCGGGCTGATTTGTTCACACTGTCATGTGATACTACACAGTACAATAAGTCTTATAAGTTTAAACTCTCAGGTGATCTCCTGGTCTGGGTGGAACGTTGTAGCTCCACGACTTTAGAATCTCTTATTGAATCTTCATTTCCTGGAACCGCAGCAACATTAGGTACCTCCTTAGGCACAGGCAATTCAGTGTTATCTACTCCAACAGAGACATCTGTATGTCTATCCTTGGCTGATCAATCACAACGGGGACCACAGATTCAGTAACGGTTACAGGTGGAACATTGGTTTGTTGGGGTATCTCCCTTCTTCTCAAATGATCCATGTGTTTTCAGGTGATCCAGCCTTCCACTTCTACATAGTACGACAATGGCCCTGTCACAAAAACTATTACACCAGGTTACCAACTTGATCCATCACCGAAGTTTCTTAAAGATACTGTTTCACCAACAGTAAATTCTTGCTCTCGACTGTGCAAATTATGGGTCACTTTTTGATCCCCTTGACTGTTCTCTACCTTCCCCTCCATATTGAGAAGTACCAGGCTTAATCTCGTATGAAGGCGGCGCTTCATAATTAATTCTAAAGGTGTTGAGCCTGTAGTAGTGTGGGAGGTTCATTCTATAGCGAAACAAGAAACGTGAAAGTTTAGTCTCCAATGATCGTCCCGGTAATTTTTCATTCCAACTTTAAAGGTTTCTACTGCTCTCTCGGCCAATCCATTAGACGATGAATGATACGGTGCTGTCTTTATGTGTTTGATGCCATTTAGGCTCATGAATCTTTGAAATTCAGCACTAGTAAATGCTGTACCATTGTCTGAGACAATGACTTCTGGCAATCCATGTATGGAAAAACTTTGGCATAACTTTCTATAGTTGCACCTGATGTTGACGATCTAACTTCATACACATCTATTTGTAATGCGTATCATTTATATAGTAGAAACATGGGGCAGAATTTTGCCATCAGTGACCAGGGGGCGGGGCTCGCTCACCAATGCGTAAAATGACGCGGGACGATGTCGGGTGGAACCCCCGACGTCACTGCGCCCCATTTAATTTTTCAGCAAGGTGGGGGCGCAGCAAAATCAGCTGCTGGCCCGCCGACCTGTCAATGGCCAATTGAGTCCATTGACAGGATCATTTAAACAATTAAAGGACCTGCTCGTCCAACCTTAAGGCTGACGGGCAGGCCAGGAGCCCTGGAGGGAATTAGAAAAAGCATGAAACCTCATCCACGGGCAGGGTGAGGTTTCATGCAGGGTTTTAAACAGTTTAATAAAGTTATAGTGTAAATTATGAACATGTCCCATCTCATGAGACATTGTCACATGAGGGAGACATGTTAGGAATTTTTTTTCTCTGTTTTTAATCTTTTTCAAAGTGTAAGCAATCTCCCTGAGGCAGCACTTAGCCTCAGGGAGGAGATGTGCGCTCTTTTGTGCGCATGCATGAAACAGCGGACTCTCGCTTTTAGGGAATCCCCCCCCCCATGTAAAATGGCGATGCGGCCTGCTTCTCCAGCGGGGATCGGCTCCTCGCCCATCGGAGATTGGGTCGGGCCTGCCCGCCTGACAGGCAAAAAATTCTGCCCATCGTGTCTAGAACTGGATCTATATAATCAGTATGCAGTCTCACTCAGGGTCAAGCAGGCCATTCCCACGGGTGCAGTGGGGCTGCAACAGGCAACCTCTGTAGTTGCTGGCACTGGAGACAGTGTTTAACCATTTTTTCTACATCACTGTCTATACCCGGCCACCAGATATAGATCCTTGCAAGCATTTTCATTTTGGAAATTCCAGAATGTGCACTTGTGACTCAGTTAAGAGCAGTTCCCTTCCTTATGAAGGAACGATGGCTTGTGTACCTCATAATAGGATACCATCCTGACTACTCAATTAATTCCATTGAGTGAAGAATGGCTTCAATTCTTCAGGGACTGGCTCCTGGGACCATCCTTTCAATACTAGGTCTCATATTCCAGACAAGATTGGATCACGGTTTGTCCAGTTTCTTATTTGTCTTGCACAGACTGGTGAAGAATCCAAGAAATTAATCGTTAATACGATCTCTTGGGGAGTTGGAGCATGTTCAATGCTCTCCTGCAAAGGAAGGTGACTTAAGGCATCTGCACTGGCTATATACATCCCTAGTCTGTGCATAGAAGTATATTCATATGCTGATTAAATTAAAGCCCATCTTTGAATTCCTGTGGAAGTTATGGGAGGGAAAGCTTTCTCTTCGCTAAACAGAGCGATTTGTGATCAGATTCTAAAGTAAATTTTTGGCCCTGTACATATTGATGGAATATTCTAACTCCATAAGTAATTGATAATCCTTCTTTCTCAATCTGTGAATAGCCCTTCTCAGTTGTAGAGTGGGTTCTGGATACATTGCCCACTGGCCTTTCTGAACTGTTGTGAGATAGAAGTAAAATATTGCGGATGCTGGAAATCTGAAACAAAAACAAAAATAACTGGAAAAACTCAGCAGGTCTGACAGCATCTGCAGAGAGGAACACAGTTAACGTTTCGAGTCCGTATGACTCTTCATCAGAACTAAAGAATTATAGAAATGTGGTGAAATATAAGCTGGTAGAGGGGGTTGGGACAGGTAGAGCTTGATAGAGGGCCACTGATAGGTGGAGGCAAAGAAGAAATTGCCAAAGATGTCGTAGACAAAAAGACAAAGGGGTGTTGATGCTAATGGTGACATTAAGGGTAGAAAGCAGGGCAAACAAGTGGCAGATGGCCCGAGTGGGGGTGGGGTGGGGGGAAAGCATCAAAATAGGCTAAAAGGTGGAGATAAAATGATAGACTTAAAAATAGGCGGGAAAAGAAAAATATATTTTAAAAATATAAATTATTGGAAAAAGGGGGATCAGAAAGGAGGTGGGAATGGAGGAGAGAGTTCATGATCTGAATTTGTTGAACTCAATGTTAATTCTGGAAGGCTGTAGAATGCCTAGTCGGAAGATGAGGTGCTGTTCCTCCAGTTTGCGTTGAGCTTCACTGGTGAGATAGTATAGCTCCCATGCCATAGGAGGAGGTGTTGCAAGTTAGCATCAATTCTTTTGTCGGGTTGCAATGTACTAACAAGTTCAAAGAGTGCAAGAGCTGCTTAACTTTCTTGAAGGCTTCTTCTTGAGGTGACTTCCAAGGGCAACATTGTTTTTTCTTTAATATGAGTGTAGAGATGTTAGGACTGTTGATAAGTAGGGGAGGAATCAACCATAGTAATTTACCATACCCAAGAATGATTTGAGCCCTGAGACATTTGTAGCAGAGGGTGCTCCCTTTATAGTTCTAACTTTTTCTTCTACCGGGTGTAACCCTTGGGCATCCACTCGGTGGCCCAAGTAAATGACTTCACTTGCCTGTAAGGTACACTTTTCCTTTTTCAAGCGCACCCCGGCTTCCAAGAATTGTTTTGAGATTTCATCCAAGTTAGTCAAGGGTTCCGCTTCTGTTAGCCCATTTATTAGGACATGACTTGATGTAATCCTTGCAGCAAGCTCTCCATCGTCCTCTGGAAAATCGTGCAGGCCGAAGAAATGCTGAAAGGCATGTATTGATACAACCTTTTGTGTGTGTTTATGGTTACGATTTCTCTGAACATATCATCCATTTCCAGCTGCTGATATGCATGACTCATATCTAATATGGTGTAATTTCTCCCTCCTGCTAATTTGGCATGCAGATCCTCGATCCTGGGGATAGGGTATCTGTCAACTTGGCAGCCTTGTTTAAATATTGAGTGTGTGCTCCCCCACTACAGTGGTTGATGCACTGGTATCCACTTCCATAGTCAAAGGTTTGCCATTGATTTGCAGAGCAACAGTGATTGGCTCTGTTTTCCCTACTTTCACATTAAATAGAGAATAAACATTGGAATTAGTAGTTCCTGGTTCTTCCACGTTATATACTTCAATCAGTTTAGTTTGCTGCCTGGGAGCTTGTCTCAATCTTGCTTTACATTGCTTCAGTATGTGCCCTCTTTTATGACAGTAATGGCACTCCACCTCTTTAACATGGCAAGTTTCAGGGATATAGTTACTTCTGCATTGGTAACAATTCATTCTCAGATTTGCTGCTGAGTTGTCTCCTGTATATTTTTAAATTTTCGGGTAGCGAGGACTGTCTCCCGCATCACAGCTGACTCCCTGGTTTTTGCACCAAGCCCAGTGGTCTGTTCCTACCCCAACTGGAGAACAGTGCTATTTTGCAAACCCTGTAAGACCTGCGAATCCCGCTTAGTGTTTTCCATTGCAAGCGCTATTTCCAATACTCTTTTAACATCAGTATTAACGTCAGCTGATAACTGTCATTGAATAGCATCATCATGCACACCACAGACCTAATGATCCCTTAACATATTGTTTAGGGTCACCCTGGAGTCAAAATGATCAGTTAGCTGTTTCCACTTCGCCATGTATGTTGCTATAGTCTCCCCCAGGGCTCTTACTCTCAAATTAAATTAGATCCTCTGCGTGATTATGGAGGGTTTAGGTTGAAAATTACCCTTGATGAGGTCTACCAATTCACTGAAGGTCTTTGAATTGGGAGCATTCAGGGCCATCAAACTACAGATTAAATTATAAGTTTTACTCCCACCGATGCTCACAAGAATTGCTTTCCTTTTTTCCTCCACTGTTATTTTATTTGCTTGGAAAAAGAAACTGAGGCATTCTATATATTGACTCCAATCCTCTGTCGATGAGTCAAAGGGGTCAATCCTGCCAAAAATTGCTGGCGAATATATTTTCCATTTCTTCTTTTTAAAACAAGATACTCACATTAACTGGGCAAGTGACAGTGCAGGAGCGAATTTATCCTCATCACCAGTTGTTATGGACTTGATTTTTCAGACAGGTTTCTCATAAGAAACAGTGAACTTAATTTACAGGGCTTCAGCAGCAGTTACAAGCTTCTATCAAAAAACCACCAGAAGACTTTTGTCTCCACCCCTAAGGTTCCCTGCGCTTCAGGCTGATTTGTTCATACTGTCACATGATACTACACAGTACAACAAGTCTTAAAGCTACCTTCATTACATGCCTCAAAGTTACAGTTAATACACAATGATATTGCAACTCTAAATATGGAAATGGCAGACATGTTGGATAATTTACTTTGCATCAGTATTTACGGTAAAGGTAGAAATCAGCATGCCAGATATTTCAAGGAAATTAATATTGACTCTGAGAATGGGATTCACTAAACTTAATGTAAGCAAAGTAACAGAGATGAAGAAAAAGTGATGCTAAAGAGTAACAAATCCCTAGAACCAGATAGTTTCCATCCCAGGAAGGAAACAGGTGAGAACATTGCAGATGCTCAAACTAAAATATTCCAAAGGTCTCTTGATTTGGGAACTCTTACTTTAAATTGGAAATTTTGCATGTTATTTTAGCCTAACATCTGTTGCCAGGAAATTGCTAGGGTCTATGGTGTCTGACCAGCTTGAACATGTTCAGATGATCAGAAAGCCAGCATGGAATGGCAAAGGGTAGGTCACACCTGACAAACCTGACTGAATTTTTTGAAGAGGAAATTAAAGTAGTGAACAGGGGAGTGTCAATGGATGTTATATATGAATATACGGACTTTGAGAAAGTATTCTATAAATTCTATCTTAAGAGACTGTTAGCTAATAGGGCTGAATTTTACCTTCCTGGGACGTGTGTGTCTCCCAAGGAGATGCATGTAAATTAGGGAGGGTACCCACCCCACCACCTTCCCGCCCACCCCGAGCTCACCCCCATGGTATCAGGGGATGGGTGGGGGCTGAAATTGGCAGGCCACTTGCCATATTGAAATACACAATCAAGGGACAATTAGGCTTGTTTATCAATCCGATTGACCCTGATGATACGCTGCCCACATGGCAGCCAGGCAGGAGCGGAAAGCTGTCCGCCCCTCCCCACCTCCCCGTTCTATTATTCCAACCATGAATCATGGAATTGAAGGGAAATTATTGACCTGCTGAGGAAATCATCTGAGTCACAGGAGGCAGAGTAGAGATATCGGGCAGGGATTCTAATTGGCAAGATGTGACTACTGATGTCCCTCCAGAATCTTTGGTTGGGCCTCAGCTATTCGCCATATTTATAAATAGCTTAGAAGGTGGGATAGAAAGCTACATATCCAAATTTGCCGATGACATAAAAATAGGTGGTATTGTAAGTGGTGTAGATAGAAGCATAAAATGATGAAGTGATATTGAGGGGGCTGGTTAACTCAGTTGGCTAGACAGCTAGCATGTGACTCAGATTAACAGCACAAGGTTCAACCCCCATTCTTGCTGAGGTAGACTCAAGATCTGCCTTCTCGCCCTGTGAGATTTTTGATTAGATTAAGGTTTTAGGATGTAAACTTGTACATCTGAATCCAATCATAAGTCAATTTACCAATACTTACCTTAATAAAGTTATTTTTCAAGGCTTTTTACTGTAATTGGTATGGGCCATGAGACTTCAATGGTGAATTAGAAGAAGGTTTATTTGAAAATGAAATACTAAAGTAATACATAAGACTACTGATACGGAAGTTCTATCGATTCTAATTCAGAAACACAATATGGAAGATGAAGTTTAAATGTTAAAATAACTCAATTCTTTCCAATTCACAGACGACATGACGTGCAGTCTTAAGCGAACCTTAGAGTGATCAGTTCTTTGAATTCGTCACCCTTCCCTGGGAGATGCCATACAGATGATGTCTATCCTTTCTGATATGACACCAGCTAGCAAAAATGTTGTTTGGATACTCTACTTTTAATCTCTAAATCACCATTACCCCATGTCAAATCAGGTCTGTTGTAATTTTGCAATTGGTCAATTTTACTGTTGAATTATTTTCATTGCATTTTAGCTACCCATGTACATTATCCATCTAAAGGAACATGTATCTTTTACAGTGTCTTTTCTTATTTGACTCTGCACAATTGTTTATTGTCAATTCTCACCTTTGAGATGGTTAAGGCCAGAGTGACGCTAAGCTAACAAATAGCACCTGATTTCATGCTGTACACACAGGCAGAACTCACAGTGGCTAATTAATACATTTTCAAAGAAGCTAACATACTTCTGACTATAACCCAGCCTTAACAATATAACTACTTAATTAATTACTTATTCTTCAATTATAAATAATTGTAGTACACTACTTAATCAATCAACTGTTCTGTTTGGTTACAATTTTTTACAGTTGTTGATTAATACATGTGAGTAATTATAAAGCACAGAGCACAAAATATCTTCATTGGCCCAATGTTATTACCAAATGGTGTTTTGACTTTATTAGCTTACTACAGTGAATGTAACATGAAAATAGTCTATAAATGGTATATAGGTGTTGTAGTAACTGTAGCTTTAAGGAATGTAGTGACTGTAGCTTTAAGACTTATTGTACTGTGTAGTATCACGTGACAGTGTGAACGAATCAGCCGAAGCTTGGGGAACGTTAGGGGTGGAGTTTGTGTCCAGTTGTGGTTCTTGATGGAAGCATGTAACGGCTGCTGAAGCCCTGTAAATAAAGTTCACTGTTTCTTATGAGAAACCTGCCTGGAAAATCAAGTCCATAACAACTGGCAACAAGGATAAATTGGTTCCGGTGCTGTCCCTCGCCCAGTGAATGTGAGTATCTTGTTTTAAACAGAAGGAAGGGAAAATATACTCACCAGACATGCCACCTTTTTACAGGATCGACCCCTTCGACTCATCGACAGAGGATTGGAGTCAATATATGGAATGCCTCAGCTTCTTTTTCAAGCAAACAAAATAACGGTGGAGGAAAAGAGGAAAGCAATTCTCCGAAGCGCCTGTGGGAGTAAAACTTAATTTAATAATTTAATCCGTAGTTTGATGGCTCCGAGCGACCCCGATTCAAAGACCTTCAGCGAATTGGTAGACCTCATCAAGGGTAATTTTCAACCTAAACCCTCCATAATCACACATAGCTTCAAATTTAATTCGAGAGTAAGAACCCTGGGGGAGACTATAGCAACATACGTGGCAAAGTGGAAACAGCTAACTGAACATTGTGACTTCAGGGAGACCCTAAACAATATGTTAAAGGATTGTTTCGTCTGCGGTGTGCACGATGATGCCATTCAATGACAGTTATCAGCTGAAGTAAATACTGATTTTAAAAGGAGTATTGGAAATAGCGCATGCAATGGAAAGCACTGAATGGGATTTGCGGGCCTTACAGGGTTTGCAAAATAGCACCGTTTTCCAGTGGGGTGGGAACTGACCACTGGGCTTGGTGCAAAAACCAGGGAGTCAGCCGCGAAGCGGGAGACAGTCCCTGCTATCCAAAAATTTTAAAATATACAGGAGACAACTCAGCAGCAATTCCAACAATGAATTGTTATCGATGTGGGTTTATCCATACCCCTGAAACTTGCTGTTTTAAAGAGGTGGAGTGCCATTATTGTCATAAAAGAGGGCACATACTGAAGCAATGTAAAGCAAGATTGAGACACACCCCCAGGCAGAAAACTAAACTGAACAAAGTACATAATGTGGAAGAACCAGAAACCACTAATTCCAATGTTTATTCTCTATTTAATGTGAAAGTAGGGAAAACAGAGCCAATCACTATTGCTCTGTAGGTCAATGGAAAACCTTTGATTATGGAAGTGGATACCGGTGCGTCAACTACTGTGGTGGGGGAGCACACATTCAAATATTTTAACAACGGTACTCAACAATTGAATATGGAGCAGACTTCAGATTGAAAATATATCCTGGTGAAGCCATACAAGTGAAAAGCATTACCAATGTACCTGTTTATTACAAGCACCAAACAACACAGCTCCCTGTGATTGCAGTGGAAAATGAAAGGCCAAGCCTTTTAGGTCATAATTGGTTGAGGGAAATTAACCTTGATTGGCCAGTGAGATTTCACAAGGAAGCTGGGAGAGTTCGTGATTTGGTAAAGGAACAAGGCAAAGTACTTCAGAATGAGCCTCGACAGTCAAAGGACCTTAACAGGATGCGAAAGGAGTGTGTAGACTTTCAGCAACCTGATGAGAGGAAGACTGTCTTAAACAATTGCATGGAAGAACAGCAGAAGAAACTCAAAGAGACTCTGCTGAATGACAGAATTCAAGATGAAGTGAGTGAGCTTAGCAAAGAAAAGGAAAACCTGTTGAAAGACCTTCACACACTACAAGGATCCCTGAGGTCAAAGTTTGTACCTCTGGAAAATTATGAAGAAAAGCAGGATGAATTTAATGTCATTCTGAACAAACTGAAGAATCAGTTGGCAGAGAAGGCACAGCAATGTTCAAGGTTCCAGAAGAAGCCAAAAAATACAGGAAGGAGACAGAAGAGCTGAAAAATCAACTGAGTGAAAGAAAAGAGGCGTTAGAAGGAAAAGTCGTGGAAATTTTCAAAATGCAAGTGGGTAATGAAGCCATGGGTAGTGCAATGTCTGCACTGAACCAAGTTGAAATTTCACCTGAGAGAAGTCTGGCCGACTGTGAAGTCAAAATGAAGGAACAAGACTAAACTTTGTGGTAGAAAATAGAAGACAAGATGGAAGATGGGTCAGAAAAGACAATGACCGACCACCCCCATACATACACAACTACATGTTCAACTCCTTCAGAATTACTTATGAAGCACCGCCTTCATACGAGATTAAGCCTGGTACTTCCCAATTTGGAGGGGAAGATAGAGAACAGTCAAGGGAATCAAAAATCTGCACAGTTGAGAGCAAGAATTTACTGTCAGTGAAATAGTATCTTTAAGAAACTTCGGTGGTGGATTAAGTTGGTTACCTGGTGTAATAGTTTCTGTGACAGGACAGTTGTCGTACCTTGTAGAAGTGGAGGGCTGGATCATCTGAAAACACATGGATCATTTGAGAAGAAGGGAGATACCCCAACAAACCAATATTCCACCTGTAACTGTTACAGAATCTGTGGTCCCCGTTGTGATTGATCAGCCAAGGATAGACATACAGATGTCTCTGTTGGAGTGGATAGCACTGAATTGCCTGTGCCTAAGGAGGTACCTGATGTTGCTATGATTCCAGAAGATTTAATAAGAGATTCTAAAGTCGTGGAGCTACAACGTTCCACCCAGATCAGGAAACCACCTGAGAGACTGAACTTATAATTTCATAACTTGTGTATATATTTATATTGTCATGAATGTAGTTGTTCTTATAAATACAAATTGTAAAATAAAATTTAAAGGGGGAGGAATGTAGTAACTGTAGCTTTGAGAAATGTAGCAGCTATAGGTTGAACGCTTATTGTACTGTGTAGTATCATGTGACTCGAAGCGCAGGGAACCTTAGGGTTGGAGTTTGTGTCCAGTTGTGGTTCTTAATGGAAGCATGTAACAGCTGCTGAAGCCCTGTAAATAAAATTCACTGATTCTTATGAGAAACCTGCCTGGAAAATCAAGTCCATAACACATTATTATCAATTTTCAAGAGTCTGCATTGCTCCTGAACACTCTCGTTTTCCTAATGTAATTGCAAATGATTCGTGTATCACTTTTGATATCTCTTGCAAGTTCCTTTTATACTCTATTTCTGGAGCTCTCACTATCTATTTTGTGCATTTCATGCAAAATTGCTCTCAAGTGCCAAATTGCACGTGAACATGATACATAATTATTCATCACTGTCCTTCTCCTCTCCAGACGTTATTGGGGAAAGAAACTCAATAAGACCCAAAAATGGGTGCATGCATCATGATGTGCAATTGACACATGCCCATTTATTGCGGTGCTAAGTGATAGTAGTGAGCAGCCCTCTGCTAAGTGTACTGTTCAGTGGCTGTCCGCCTTGGCAATGAGCTCAGGTTCATGCGAGGCTAGCATCACATACAAAACCTATACTCCTTGAAGCCAGACTAGCCAGGCTACAACCCTTAAAATGGAGGTACATTGTGGCTGGAGCAGGGGCTGAAACAATTTGTGGAAGAGAGTTTGAGAAAGAGGAAGATTGAAAATGTCACAATATGACAGAGGGTAGAATCATCCCAGATTTGTACAAACTGAGGTAGCTGACGGGATAAATGATGTTTTACCTGCTGACTGCAGTGGCGGCTTCTCACACCACATTAATTATGCATTCCCAGGAAACAGGCCGTTTTGATGGCAGGTGGGCTTACATTCGCCCACCATGCCATCACCTCGCCGCTTCCTCATATCGGGCACCATATTTAAAGTGCATCCGTGTGCACACCACTCAGTGCTTCCATGACTGCTGCATGGAAAACATGGCCCTGAAAGGCAAGAAGACTGCAACCTCCCCCGCCCACCCCCCACCAGTTTAATGACGCATCCCTTGAGTGTCTTTTGATACAGTGGAGGCCCGCAGTGATGTCCTCTACCCCCAGCCTCACCTCAGGAGGGGCAGCAACATCACTAATTCAGCATGGGAGACAGTGGCAGCAGTGGTCAGCGCCAAAGCCCTGCAAAAGAAGGCAGCCACCCAGTTCCGATAAAGGATGAATGATCTCCTCTTGTTCTGCCAGGGTAAGTCACTCTTCTCATCACTCTCAACTCACACACTCACAAACCCATCGCACATCCATAGGGACCTTACTCACTGCCAGTTCAAGGAACATCCCCATTCAGTGTCTCATACACACCTTCATCCCAACTGTGGGACCACTCACCACCCATACAGGCTAGATATACTTATCTGGTCTGGCAGGCTCCCTGCTTACACTCTCTTCATCTCTATTCATGCAGGACAAGTTGGCACAAAACAAGAGGAAGACGTCACAGACTGATGAAATCAAGGTCCTCAAGGACTTTGGAAACAGAGCCATCCAGATGGCTGGCAATAATCTGGACTGGTCTTATGCTGATGGTGAGGTCGGCGCTGCTCTACCAAGTGAGGATCTAGCAGTGCAACATCCATCATACAATCGTCCTGTGAGTGATGTGCCCTGTTTCACGGGACACTGCTATGAACCAATTAGCTCTCCTTGCTTTTGCAGGCACCTCTGGGAAACAGCTGAGGGGTCCATGACCCAGGGCCTCCAATCAAGCCCCAAAGAAGCCTCTGAAGAGGAATCTGAAGGAACCATCAATGAAGACCCATCACAGCGCTCACCCACACCCTCCACCAGCACAGAGACACACACATTGGTGGGACCGAGCTTCGGGATCTCAATCTGGCAAGCACATCGCACATTCTGATCCACAGCAGGCGGCAGCAGGGACTTCCCAAGCCTCTGGCACTTGGAGAACTGCTGGAGGCCAGAAATATGCTGAGTCCAAGTCAGATGACGAGCCCCTTGGTCATGTCTCAGTTGCTGGAGCTGCAAAGGCAAGCTCAGGAACATCAGGAAGGGATGTCCGATGTATTCCTCAGATTGCAAGGCACAATGGAAGAGTTCATCTGCCTTCAGGCTGAGGTAACAGCGTCACCATGCCAATGCACTGAGGTCAACACTAGTAGGACGGCAGCCGCTATGGAGGCCTTGGCCCAGAACATTGTTCCTGCACTGCTACATGGGCTGAACTCCATCGCTGACGCCATTGCTGGCCTCCAAAAGTGTCAACCTGTGAAGGGTGCAGGGCAGCTTGATCTCCCTCCAACTGCCCCTTATCATCAAAGAGCCAGCCTGGGGCTCTGGGGCGTCCATATGGAGGAGGATCAGCAGGTGCATATCGCGCGGCCATCCACACAGGTGACTCCGCGAGTGTCTGGCTCATCCGACTCCCCTCTTCCTGTAACCCCAGCAACTCTTGCTCCACAAGACAAGGAGGGTGCCGTTGCCACGCAGCAGGACCCAAAAGCAGGCTTGGGCCCTTGAGGTCTCAGCCCTCCAGAGCACGCCCGCCAAGGTTATCACTGACTGGGTGTAACAGTCAGCAGGCTGCCTCCAACTCCACCGTGGATGTCTGGGGAGCACCAAGATGTTGTGGCAGGTTAAGGAAGGTTAAGAAGATGTAACTCTTTTGAGTCAACCAATTAAACTAAATCAACAAAATAAGGGATAAAGCAAGCACAGCCCCTAAGTCAGGTCAGCTGTAAAACCAGGGACAAAGTTTAAAGGAAACTTACAAACATTAAACCAAAATGTGGTTAAAGGGGTCAATAAAACATCCCAGTCCCCACGGTGCCCACTGAGCATGGAAGGCCTCGAGTGTGCCGGCAGACACCACGTGCTCCCTCTCCAGGGACACCTGGCCGCGAATGTAGTCACAGAAGAGGGCCAAACAATTGGGCGGGATGACCCTCTCGATCGCCCGCTGCCTGGACCTGTTAATGGCCAACTTGGCCAGGCCCAGGCGCAGGTTCATGAGGACAATCTCCTCCCTCTCGGCCCCTCTCCACACTGGGTGCCCGTGGAACAGGAGCGTGGAGCTGAAGTGCAGACAAAACATTAATAAAAGGTTTTTCAAGTAACTGAAAAGGGAGTGCAGCCTACCACACCCTAGATAAGCATGGTCCACGGACTCCACAAGACCACAAAAAGGGCAGGTGTCCTGGGAGTCCGTGAACCTACATATCCTTCGGTTGTAGGGGACTGCTGCATGCAACACCCTCCAACCCAAGTCCCTGATGGAAAGCGGGAGGACACCTCCGTAGTGGGCCTCCCAATGGGAACTTCCACCACTGGATGGCAACAAGGCACGCCAGGGCGTGTCTGGGCGGCACACAAGGGTGAGAAAATGGAAGGTGTGCAGGTGTCCGTACAGAAAGCTCCTCTGTGCCGTGCCAAAAGGCACAGAGGGCATGTCCCCGAGGCGGCTCATATTGAGGGGCACCGGCACCCAAGGGTTTGGGGCTTGGGGCCAATGTGGAATTCCATCCAAACAGGGGAACGTTCAGCAGGAAGACCACCGCGCACCTGGGCCTCCTCGAGACTTAAAATTACATTGGGTCCGAGCACGACCGTTCTCAGGTCTTGGATGGCATCGGCTGCGACCTGGACACTCACAGACGCGCCAACTCCTGCGGGAGCATCCAGCCCAGTCCTCCGCCACCCAGCACGTCCCCGATCCTGGTCACTCCTGCAGCCACAGCCCTCCTCTCCGCCAACCATTGAAAAGGACGGAGGGGCGGATTCCTGAGCAGCGGCTCTCTGACGATAGCCGCTACTCCTGACGGGGGAGAGCTGCGTCGTGAGGCGACCATGTTCCAGACTTTGATCAGGTCCTGGTAAAAGACAGGCAACGCCTGCAAGGAGCCACCGAGGCCCCTCTGTTCTATAAACAGGAGCTGCATGTCATAATTCAGGCTGTGCAGCTGGCAGAAGAAATACTTCGCCAGGGCATGCCATCTCGGAGGGGGCTCGACGTAAAGGTATTGCTGCAGGGTCTGAAGGCGGAATGTCGCCAACTGTGTGCGTAGGCACACTAGCACCTGACCGCCCTTCCTAAGCGGGAGACTCAGAACCTCAGTAGCGACCCAGTGCAATCTTTTGTCCCAGAAGAAGACGACTAACATTCTCTGGATTTTTGCGACAAAGTCCGGGGGAAGGGTCAAAGTGATCAGCCAATACCACAACATGGCGGCGATCAGCTGGTTTATGACCAGAACTCGACCCTGGTAAGAGAGCACTCGGAGCAGTCCTGTCCAGTGCCACAAGCGAGCAGTGACCTTCGTCTCCAATTCCTGCTAGTTCGCCGGCCAGGATTCCTCAGCAGGGCAGAGATGGACCCCCAGGTAGAGGAGGCTGGTCCTGCTCCAGCTGAAAGGCCTGAGCTCCTCAGGTAGGGGATCCATCTGCCACGGGCCGACCAGTAGTCCAGAACATTTCTCCCAGTTGATCCTGGCAGAAGAAGCGGCAGAGTAGACCTCCTGGCACTCGCGCATCCTCCGCAGGTTGCTAACCATAAGGAGCACGTCATCGGCGTAAGCTAAAAGGACCACCCTGATGCTTGGCCCCCGCAGAACCAATCCCGACAACCTCCTCCGCAAGAGGTGCAGGAAAGGCTCCACGCAAATAGAATACAATTGGCCAGACAGGGGGCAGCTCTGACATACCCCTCTCCCAAAACGAAGGGACCTGTCAGGAACCCGTTAACCTTAACTAGACACCCTGTAGCAGTGTACAGAAGTTGGATCCAGGCGACAAAATGCACCCCACACCTGAATGCTCGCAGAGTTCCGGGTAAATATTCGTGATCCACCCTGTCGATTGCCTTCTCCTGATCAAGGGATAGGAAGGCGCTTGACAGACCAGCCCTCTGGGAATAATGGATAATGTCCCGGACCAGATGGATATTATCATAAATTGTGCGGCCCGGGACGGTGTAAGACTGGTCAGGGTGGATCATGTGGTTCAGCACGGTGCCGAGCCGAGAAAACATGGCTCTAGCAAAGATTTTATAGTCCATGCTGAGGAGAGAGACCGGGCGCCAGTTTTTAAGGAGGCGGAGATCCCCCTTCTTCGGCAGCAGGGCAATCACGGCCCTGCACCACGAGTGGGGCATCTCCCCGGTAGCGATACTCTCCCCCAGGACCCCCGCGAAGTCGCTCCCCAGGATGTCCCAGAATGCCCTGAAGAACTCCATGGTCAGCCCATCTAGTCCTGGGGATTTGCCCCTGGAGAGACCGTCAAGGGCGCCGGTCAGCTCCCCCAGACTTATAGGGGAGTCAAGTTTTCCGGTGCCCTCCGGGCCGACCTGCGGCAGGTCCTCCCACAAAACTTGGCAAGCATCCTCGCTGGACGGATCCGGAGAGAACAGGGCAGTGTAATAGTCTCAGGCGATGGTCCTGATACCCTCCGGGTCCGAGACAAGGGATCCGCCGTCGGCCAGCAGCGTAAGGAGCTGCTGACGGACCCCGTGCCTTTTCTCCAACGAGCAGAAGAAGGGGGAGCCACGGTCCAGCTCCTTGAGGAACCGGATCCGTGACCTCACAAACATGCCCCGGGACCCAACGAGTTGCAGGTCCCGCAGCATGCCCTCCTTCTCATCGTACACCGACCTCAGGGCCGGGTCCGTGTCAGGCTGACGGAGACATGCCTCCAGGTCGAGCACCTCCTTTTCCAACTCCTTGACCCTTGATTTCCGCCTCATTGTCGATCCCTTCACGTACTCCTGACAGAAAACTCGGACGTGAGTCTTACCCACGTCCCACCATAGCCTCAAGGAGGGGAAGCCTCTCCGCTTCCTTCTCCAGCCGGCCCAGAAACGACGGAACGAGTCCAGGAATCACTTGTCCTCCAGCAACAGGTTGTTAAAGTGCCAGTACACGGATCCCGTCCGAGTGCAAAATGAAGCGAGCTCCGCCCACAACAGACGGTGGTCCGTGCACGGAACCTGCCACACAGAAGCCGACGGAACGCAGGACACATACGCCTTCGAAACGTAAAGATAGTCGAGTCTGGACGCTCCAACTCCAGGTGACACAAAGGTGAAAACGCTGGAATCAGGATGGAGATTTCACCACACGTCCACCAAGTCGAAGGACCTGACCAGGTCCCGGAACTTACTCACACCTAGCGTGCGGTGCTGGGTACCGTGACGGTCCCTGGCCTCGAGGATGCAATTAAAATCTCCCCCGAGGATGATGCACTCGCCCACGTCGATGGAGCCGAGATGAGTGGACACTTCTTCAAAGAACCTCGTTTGCTGCTGCGCACCCACGGGAGCGTACACATTCACAAAGTGGAGCACTGCGCCCCCCAGGCGCACAATCAGGTGCAGCAACCGGCCTGGCACTGGCTCCTTGACCCCCAAGATCTCTGGCTGAAAATGTGGGGCCAACAAAACAGTCACCCCACCAGAATTGGAGGCTAGGTGACTCATGTAGACCCCCCCTCGCCATTCCAGGAGCCACGTAGCTTCGTCTCCCGAAACGGTATGGGTTTCCTGCAGGAAGCACAACGCATACTTCCCTCCCTGAGGACCGAGAAGTTCTGGAACCTGCGCTGTGCGTCCCTGCTGCCGTGGAGATTGAGGCTGGCTATAGTTGTCTTCATTGTCAAAAGTACATCCAACCGTCACCTTAATAAAAGGAGGAGAGGACTTTTAATCCTTCCTCTCCTTCAGGAACCCAGCAAGAAACGTTTGGACCCTCTGCCAAGCGTTCCTGTCCAACTCGGGAGCCTTGAGAGCCTTGCGAGTGGACCAGAACACCAGCGGATAAGAATGCCACCAGTCCAAGGCCAACTAGACCCTGTCTCGTCGACCGCGATGACTTGCTAAATAGTCCTGGAGTTCCCTTGGGGGGATGAGGGGAGAGTCAGCGGAGGGCACCAGGGGATCCATCACCTCACCTGACAACAACTCAATGTCGTCCCCGGTACTCACCACCGAAACTCCGTCCTCCTCCAGATCATCACCTCCAGTTGCACAGCCTGGGCACGGGTGTTAATCAATTGTACGTAATGTTCGCTATTTTAAATAAACTCCCAAGAATTTTCCCCTGCCTATGGCTTATTTTTGTGATGAGCAGTGTTCATGTCACCCAGATGTGAAACCTTGGTTCCTGCACTGAATAAAGGCAGGTGTCTCAGTCCAGGGCCTCTTCCCTGTGTAGCCTTCAGGTCAAAGTGATGGTCCGGCCTCACACTCACTGGACACATTACTGATGCCTGCACATCGATGGTGCTCATCATTGCTGCCAGAATATTGTGGGCAAGCGTCACAGAGTTCCGTCATCCTCTCTGTGTGTTCTCAGCACCTTCAAGTTGGAGCTGGCATCAATCTCATCAGCATCTGTGACCAATGATGCTGTGCCTCTGAAGGGCTTAAGTGCTGAAAGTAGACAAAGGATCAGGTGCATTTAAAGTTTCACAGCTGCTTCTCCATGATATGACCCTGAAGACAGAGCGCAAGCGAGCTGCCCTCAGCCAGACAGAAGTCAGACATTCACAGAAGCTATGTGAAGATCTATAGAGTGTCCTCACTGCATGTCGTCATCATCCTCCTGGAATCAAGTGACTATTAGGGCCTCCATTGCATCTCCATCATAGGTGCATTATCACAGAGGCTATGTGGGCTGCTGTGGTAACTGGGGGTATAGTCCCTCCCTTCTGTCAATCAGAAGTCACGTGATGTACTAGGGAGGGGGCTCCAAGCTGAGTTTAAGCGCGGGCAATCCAGGGGGGGCGGAGCTTCCTGATGAGAGTCCTGGTTGAGGTAAAAGCATCTGTAAATCGCTCTGTAATGAAGTTACCTGTTTCTTGATGAAATCTGTCTGCTTCATCGAGTCAGCACAATTGGCGACAAGGGTAAAATCATCTCCCACCTTGTGCCTCGCCCAGTTACTGTGAGTACATAAAATTTTTAATAAAGCTATTCACCAGTTATGCCACTTTTCCGCAAAATTGACCCACATAATGCAACTATGGAAGACTGGAGCCAGTATGCAGAGCGCCTCGGATTTTATTTTGTAGCAAATGAGATTACCGTGGAAGAAAAGCAGAAAGCGATTCTCTTGAGTGTATGCTGCGGAACCGATTAGTTTGTGGAGTTAATGACCATGCCATACTGCGCTGCTTACTCGCCGAAATTGATATCGACTTTAAGCGCGCCTTAGAAATCTCCCTCGCCATGGAAAGTGCTGCGAGAGACTCACAGGCTTTGTAAGACATGGAAATTGGCGTCATACTTCATGTTGGGCAGGAACCTGCCACCAAGCGTGGCGTGAAAGCCAGACCTGCGGAATCAAAAACGCAATTCAATGCCTGTTGTGAGAAATATTATAAGGCCTAGCAGAAATGCTTCAACAGCGACTTCAAGACATCATGGGGAGATGGTGACAAAGTGGAATTGTCACTGGATTGGTAACCCAGGTTAATGTTGTGGGGACCTGGGTTCAAATCCTACCATGGCAGATGGTGGAATTTGACCTCAATAAAAATCTGGAATTAAAAGTCTAATGGTGTCAATTGTCATAAAAACCTGTCTGGTTTACTAATGCCCTCCCTTTAGGGAAACCTGCTGTCCTTATGCCAGATCCTCAATAATGTGGTTGACTCCTCTGAACAAGGGCAATATAGGATAAGCAATAAACGCTGGCCTAGCTAGCAACATCCACATCCTGTAAATGAAAAGTTTAAAAAAATTGCTATAGATTGTGGGGCTGACTGCAGAGCAGATACCTATAAATTTAAATAGGCAGAATGCCATTACCCCCTGTCATGTGGTTACAAAGAACAAAGAAAAGTATAGTACAGGAACAGGCCCTTCGGCCCTCCAAGCCTGCGCTGATCAGATTGTCCGTCAACTAAAACATTTTGCACTTCCGGGGTCCGTATCCCTCTATTCACATCCTATTTATATATTTGTCAAGCTGCCTCTTAAACACCACTATTGTACCTGCTTTCACCACCTCTGGCAGCGAATTCCAGACACTCACTACCAACTGCGTAAAAAACTTGCCCCGCACATCTCCTCTATCGTTTTCTCCTCTCACCTTAAATCTATGTCCCTTAGTAATTGACTCTTCCAACCTGGGAAAATCTTCTGACTGTCTACTCTGTCCATGCCACTCATAATTTTGTAAACTTCTATCAAGTCGCCCCTCAATCTCCGGCGCTCTAGTGAGAACAATCCAAGTTTCTCCAACCTCTCCTCATAGC